>NC_137258.1:15793892-16144211 GCF_965637545.1 Phallusia mammillata | reverse complement strand
TGCATTGCTTAAGGGTGCAAAATCTTTCCCCTCTAAAGTGTTAAGACCCAATTATGAAAACGATCAGTTTATGCGTTGTTATACGTCACTGTTTACCGCGACTGGAAAATATTTTAATGATGAAGGCTTAGATATTTCGCGCAAGGATTACAAATCGGGTTTTTGCTTATACGCTTTCGATTTGACACCTGACTTATCGCAAACACCTACTTTTGCTTTAAAACAGCAAGGTAATATCCGCTTGCAGTTACAGTTTGCGTCTGCCTTGACAGAAACCGTTAACGTAATTATTTACACCGAGTTCGACAACGTTCTGGAAATTGACCGTGATCGCAACGTTCTGTTTGACTACGCCGCTTAACAATGGACACTATTACGATATCGACAATACTGAACGGTGATGCTCAAGCCAGAAGAATTTTTCGAGGCGTTTTTGCCAAAGATCAACTAGAACAGGAGTGTCAAACTCGTGGGGTTCGAGGGGCCACATTGCGGTTTGAAAATTAAGCCGAGGGCCGCATGTGATTTTTAATCAAGGTTTATACACTTAAACAACCTATTCGCTACGACGGCCGCATTGCAGATCCTTATTTCACCAACAGCCGCCAATTACCTGCTGGTTTTTGATTTAAAATTACAGATGTAAAAAAATAGGTTTCATATATACATATATACCATCTATTGACGTCCCCAAAACCCAGATTAATTTCCAACTTGATGCAGAGATCGAGCTGCACAGTATGAAGATCAGTATTAACTGTTTATTACGTCATAATCTATATTGTGACCCATTTGGTGCCTGTTTTTTCGCATTGTTTGTACACAATAGGCCTACAAAAGGTCTGTCGCATATGCTACTAGGCTAGTAATACTCTTTTCAGTAAAAACACAAAATCTGTTTAGGGCAGTTAGAAAATCAAAATTTTTTGCCAAAGGAATTTTAATTACATATGTTTACGGCCGCTCAAACTTGTTTCTGCATGTGGGCCGTAAACTCGTTTCTGCATGTGTGACGGTTTGATGAACGGATTAATTACTATCGTTTCTATTCATAACATATAAGACAAAATACTACAATTGTTGTTGAGTGTTCGTGGGCCGCATTGGAGAGCTTCGGGCCGCGAGTTTGACACCCCTGAACTAGAAGACATTATTACCGAGTCAGTTCCTTGCGGTTTCGTGTTTAACACAGACAACTCAAATGAAGAAGGTGAACATTGGGTGGCGGCCTATTTCAATCAAGATGGAGAGGGTATCTATTCGACAGCTATGGCTTGATGCTGTATCCTGATTTTTACTTATTCATGACCGAGAACGCCGTCGACCGTTGGTGTTATAACAGTGTCAGACTGCAAGGCTTTCATTCAACGGTGTGCGGCCATTACGTGATCCTGTTTCTTATGGCTATGGCGCGTGACATATCGCTTGACGCATTTGTAGACTGTTTTTCAAGTAATTACCGGGCAAACGATCGCTTCGTGCAACAACTATTTCAAAAACTGCTTTAATTGTGCTTACCTATGTGTGTGTGAGAGAGAGAGAAATAAAAAAGATCGAAACGAAAAAAACAATCTCTGCCGGGATTACGCATTCGAAACGCCGCGCGCGAGCCCGCGCCGCGCACGAGACGCGCCGCTCATCCGATACGCAATCGAGCGCGACGCGCGTTCGCTCATCCAGCGATTTACCACAGCTGGTAGACGACGCGTTTTTAACTCATCCATAGAAACTCCAAAGCAACAAAAAATGTTATAATAAGTTTTCTCGGGGCGCTGTGCTGGTCACAAAGGGACCTGCGCAAGTCTTTAAAAACGACAGTTCCTTTGGAATTCCACGTAAAACGAACAATGCCTGTATAAATCGAACGAGCGCGAGCGCGCTCGCTCATCCGGTGAAACACGACAGCTGACACTAGAAACGCAGAGTAAAAAGTCTATGACGCAACTATTGGCGGTTTACTAGCTCGGTTGTTTTTTGAAAGTCATGACCCACTTTCTTGCAACAAACAAACAAACAAATAAATTAATACATATATTTGACTACGTCAAAAACTTGCGCAAGTCTTACTTCCTTTGAAATTCCAGGTAATAAACAGGTCTTGCGCAAGTCTTACTTCCTTTGAAATTCCACGAAACACCTGCAACGTCACCTGAAACTTTCACCAAGGTAAATTCGGAAGTCAGGGGAAGTCCTCATCTTCAAGAATGGGGAAGTCCGCATCTTCAAGACGTCTTCAAGATGAGGAAGTCGGAAACCAAGACGTAGCCAAGACTTCCTGCGGAAGTCTTAAGACGTCATCTGACCATCTTCCTACTACTTACAGTACGTCTTTACCGCCATGACTCTTTACTCCTACCCTGTGTTCATACATAGAACACAGTTAATCCCTCTAGCGCCGGAGTATTTGTAGCGGTCACGTGCTTTTAAGCCATCATTTTGGCACTTTGGTTTGGCTAAGCATTAAGTAATGAAAAATTTTAACTTTGCAACCATGACTTTTCGTTCCATGGAATGTATATGCTGCTTTTTGCGACATATGGTATCGAGCGGTGTAACTTTACTGTTCCATGTGTTCTCACGATTCAGTAACTGTTGAAACACATATTCAGTGTCGTTGTTACATGTTCCCGTCTTCCTGATATTTTCCAACAGCCTGACCATAAGACAGGCTGTTGCGTAAACCGGGTGTTTTGAAATAGTTGTGCAATCCATTGCAGTGCTGCATATCTTTGCAAGCGTTTAACTTAAAACAAACTAATAACTGATGTGAGTAAAAGAAGGCACTGTTCTGGAATGATCGCACGAAAAACGAGTATCAGTTTAAAAGACAATGTTTTATCGTTGATCTCTCTCTTTCCATTGTATCCTTTCCTTGAGATAAATGAGACTTGATGTGTGTTGCGTAACCAGAATAAAAGACAAGAACTAAATTGATCTTTTGTGGATCATGTCGGCTCTAAGCAGCAAGCGTTAAGAATCGTAATAATGAACTTACTCGCTACTGCAGACGACCGATACGAGCCACGAGAAGCAGAAGAGTTAACAAGCTTTCAAGTAAACAATAACACAGCACGCGCGCACCCTCGCCCCCGCACGTCCAAAAATACACCAAAAAAAGTTTTTGCAGATCAAGATCCCTCTTTTCACAAATGGAGCCTTTTCAAATGGAAACAATTTTCCTGCATACCTTTAAAAACAACAACGGTGCAATCCGAAATCAACATCACTTTCACAACTTTTGGCCCCAAGATTTCCATCCATAAAACTAGACACAAAACCATGCGTTACGTATAACCAATTGTTCTAGTCAAACCAACGCAGAAGGGTGTACGCTGGAGGGAAAGGATGGGCCTTTCCAACAATGACTCGGTAGCCCTTTTGGGATCTAAACTTTGGCCGTATCGAGGTCGAGAATTTGTGGAAATATACCAGGTGCTGACATTCATCATAGTCTTTTCGTTGTTAAGCTGACCGCTAGAAACAGGTCGAGATTCGTCAGCAGATGTATCCCGTCCGAAATGTACTTGAGCTTTCGGCTCGAAACTTATTCACAGGGCATTTGACTTTAACCTACTTTTGGCCTTACCCAGAACCAGAACTTCTGGTCACAGAATACGATTGTCATTTCGCAATTTTCTACTCATTGGATTTCGGGTTAACGTAGAAATCAAAGTTCGAAATTTGTTTTTCAATATTTTGAAAAAAGTATATAGTTTGAAACTGCTTGTAGTTGCAAGTGAAATTTGTGTGACGTCATTATGTGCGTGACGTATCCGCACTATGAAGTAGTTACTTAAATGTGAAGAATTTCACGAAAACATTACTTTGCATTGGATGCCTTCGTAGATGTAACGTCTTGACATACGTCCAGCGTCCAGAACGGCATTGAAGTGAGCGCAGCTGCTGATGAAGAGCATGGTGTCTCTTTACAAATCAGGATGCCTTTCCCAACTAACACAGCTTCCTAGCATCCTTGTCGTAACAACAACGATAAAAACTGAAAAAAACACCATTTCCACAACTATTGCACAAAAACAGGTGTGCATTTTTTAATGCATTTATCCATTAACCAATTACGCATAACAGCCAAACAATATTCAGACTACTGTAAAAAAATGTTGGGTGACAAACGAACAATTTACATCTACTATAAAGCACCAAGCAAGGCCATTGACTTTTAACTGACACCCAAATCTTCCTGAAAAAAGATAGTTGCATTTAAATTCTGCAAAACCTTCAACTATAAAAGTTCACTTAGCACTATTACACAAGTAAAATACAATACATGCAGCTGAGGATCACCAACAAAGTAAATAAAGACGAGAATGGGATAACCACGTTTTATCTGACAGGGGACAATGCTACATTGTTGGTGTTGTGACGTAACAGAAAAAGGTTTGTGTTGACGGCAAAAAGCTTTCTCAAAAATGCAACGAAAAATTTTAAAAAACGCTCTTTTCCAAAGTTAGAAAGAAAATTTTAGAGAGAAAGAAATTCGGTATTAGGTCGGCCTACCATATTTTTATCACCACAAAGAAGGACGCTTGTTAAAAAGTGATTTTCCATGCAGTCAATTTTCATAGTTTAGTTCAGTGGTTCTCAAACTTTTTTTTGTTGCGACGCTTCTGGAAAAGTTTTCTGGACTTGCGACGCACCAGCAAATAAAAGGTAATGAGGAAACTTATCAATAAACAGTTTTTCGACAAATTTATAAAACTGCACTCAACACTTTTAGTGCACCCGGCAATCACGTGCGGGCTTTTGTTAATTGTTTCAATTATTGCGCACAATCGCATTGTCTTGTCTGCTGCAAGGTCTCAACAGCATCAATAATGAATTACAATGAAAGTAATGTTTCAACTTACGCACAATATAAACTGAAGCACAAAAATTTACTGCTGCAACTCATGCATAATAATCACTTAAAACTTTAGCTAACAATTATACGTTATAACTACCTCAAGCCTTTGCTAGAAAAGTCGCCTTTGTTACATTGTTATGAAACAAGACTCCGTTCACATAATCAAGTTTAATGCCCGCCAAGCGTCGCCCCAGACACGCGCCTATCACGCACTTACTGCTTGTACTGCTTAATCTGATACTTATTAAACTTCTTTTGTGTTTTAAAAATAAAAATGTTCTCTGCAAGTATTAAGATCGGTTCCGCTTGAACGCGACCACTAAGATTTCAGCGTTTACAATGGAAAAAGTGGTGCTGTCGTCTGTTTTTTCGTGTTTACGTGAAGCGTAGGCTTTTAAATCGGATATTAATGGTTGTTAAACAAACTAGAATACTTTTTAAAAGATATAAAGGTAAAACACCCATCCAGCCCATGGAAATACAGGCCCAAGGTAGTGGTAGATAGCGATTTTCTGATATGACCATGTAGCGGCTGATCACTTGCTAGATCTAATCCTTAATTGAAGTCCTTTTTGTGCACAATTATATCCGTAATGACTTTGTATTGGTACGAAAGTTAAGTTGAGTTACAGTGATGATGATATTAAAGTGATATAGCATCGTTCGAAACAACATGTATATATACGTACAATTGTCAACGACAAACAGTCAACAAAAGGTGACAACATATGGTATACAGCTGTGTGGAATTAAATGCTTGAGGTGTTGATTGCTTTACTTGACAAACACGTTTGTACAGATCATAATCCCACATAGGTATCCCCCCTGACAAGTGTTTTCTGTATAATGGTACAAATTATGATTTGGGTAAATTTGTTAAAAGTTCGACTTTTCACATCACCAAACACATAAGCGACCGCCACCAAACAGTTTTTTCCAATGACCATTGCGCGCTATTCGTTCTTCGGACAGCATAGTCTTTCAAATTGTTCCACGACTTGTACATGCTTGATCAGTGTCTTCATTGGTGTACAGAGGTCGACATGATTGTTCGTTTTCTCAAGCGCGGTCATTTCTTCAGCGGTGCTTGCTTGTGTATTGGTGAATGTTACTCGGTCTTGTCCGGATGAAAAACTTTAAAAACAAAAATATAAACAGCAAAATTGCGGCAAACGTATTGTGATAACTATTGAGTGTAGGTGAAGAGGTATGTCAAAAAAATTGTTATCGGGCCAAACAAGAAATTATGCGTGTGTACGTTGATAACGGTTTGCAAAGTTCTCTACACCCTAATACTAAGCTCAACTCGCTAGCTTTGAGACATCACGGATTTGCTTAGCGAGGAGATGACGTTCCCTAATGCAAGGATTTACAGACCGTGGGATCAGACAGTAAAAATGAATGAATGCAATACAATAAGGCAGCCTTGCGACCTGCTCAATACGATTTCCCACATAATCGCAACCTCAGTGAGTCGAGGGTTTCTAAAGATGACATGCCGGCGAGTTTCATTGATCGCTCGGTGTGTGCGTTTTGCTCATAAACAGCACATTAAGTAGATTGTTATTCCACCGTATCAAACACATACGTTACATATTTCTTCGTAGAAGTTATAGTTTAGTTGACATCTTACAACTACCATACACTAAAAAGTTATCAAAACTTGAGACAATTACGCAATATATTAAACTTTGACATATCCCAAGTTTGGGCTAGGCGTTAAATCTTAAAAGTGTAAATAAATGCAACATAACACAAAGTTAGGCGTAGTTTGGTAATACAAAATTCATCAAAATGCAAACTTAACTTCGATCGTTTTTAACGAACAACATCGTCATCGACATTGTGGTCCATTCTGCGTTGTCCGCTTCTTTGTGCTTGTTTTCCACTTCCATGACGATTTTTGCTACTTCAGGTCACGTCGCTGCTTGGTTGGTTAAAGTATCAGAAGGTGTTGCGGGTTCTGATCACGTCGGGGTCACCATTTATGTAGCGGCTGATCACTTGCTAGATCTAATCCTTAATTGAAGTCCTTTTTGTGCACAATTATATCCGTAATGACTTTGTATTGGTACGAAAGTTAAGTTGAGTTACAGTGATGATGATATTAAAGGGATATAGCATCGTTCGAAACAACATGTATATATACGTACAATTGTCAACGACAAACAGTCAACAAAAGGTGACAACATATGGTATACAGCTGTGTGGAATTAAATGCTTGAGGTGTTGATTGCTTTATTTGACAAACACGTTTGTACAGATCATAATCCCACAACCACATGTGTTCAGTCAAAATTGGCTATGATGGAGTTGCGTCACCACAGCAACCATGCTTAAACTCATCAAATGTGAAACCAAAACACAAGTTTATTGTTACTATTAAACCAGCAGTTTCTGTTATGTTTTGTAACAGACTAGATTTGTATGCACCTTGCTACATCAAAGTTCAGACAATTTCAAAGTGTATCTTTTATACTTTATTTTTGCTGCTAAACAATACATTTGTTAACTAAGTGGTATTTGTGTGAAGGCTTAATTAACAGAGGAAGATTTTAGCTGGTAGAGAAAATAAAATTACATGCAGATGCAGTGGTTGCTTAAAAAAATGACATCGACTCATGCAAATGAAAATGTCACAACTCAAAGATAAACAATAGATGAAATATATGACTCAACAATGTACAAAAATTTAAAAAAGTTTGCTTTAATGATTGAATAAATAAAAAACACATAAAAAAGTAGGCAGTTGATTTGAAAACAGTCCAGCCTTAATTGTATTTTAAATGCAATACCATAAAGCTTGTCAAATGCCTCAAAAATTATATATTAAAATTAATGGCAATATCGATTAAATAATGCATGATACTATTTCCAGTTTCATCCTGATCATCAAACTAAAATATCAGGGATCAACACCTATGAGATTGGATAGTTTAAGCTGCAAAAACAACATCTAAAATCACTTTTGTGTAAAAATGTTAAGTTCATAAAACAACACAACTTTGTAAGGCCTGACATGGTCTTTATTTGATGATGACTGATTTTAAAATTTTGTGCCATTTCTTTGAGAACATATGCTGTTTCCAGTTTCATCCTGATAATCATCAAAATAATATATCTGGAATCAACACCTATGAGGTTGGTTAGTTTGAGCTGCTTGAATTGATATTTTTTAAAAAACACAAGTACCAGAACAAAAGGCAATGTGATAAAATTTATTGCAGTTTAAATGTGTTGGGCATAGCATGGTCTTTATTTATACATGACAGATTTTAAAATTTAGTTACATTCTTTTGAGAACATTTGTAACCGCAATTCGTATTACATCTCTTTTCGCAAATATAATCTATAGATGTTGGCAATGGTTCATTTTTGTCATACATGCACATCCGAAAATTTGGTAGCAAATTTCGTACATTCAATCGCCACCTGTGTCGTTTTTTTCCGCCTTCGGAAAGTTTCTTTCTTCAATATGTTTTCGGAAGTAGTCAAGTTGATGTACCAATCAATAAAATTTATTTCAAAAGCCTACGCTTCACGTGAACACGAAAAAACAGACGACAACACAACTTTTTCCTATCCTTTTCCATTGTAAACGCCGCAATCTTACTGGTCGCGTTCAAGCGGAACGGATCTTAATAAAAATCGCAGTGTGCACTGTGCAGTCTCTGCTTAGTAGTCTCTGGTTCGATTAAGTTTCGCATACCGTTAAATTGTTAATTGTAATCATAAATTAACAAAAGCATGCGCATAAACATAAAAAATTACAATTATAATTTTAATCAACAATTACCAAAATAACTCAAACCTTTTAATACTCTTTGTCCAAACCAAACACATTTTTTCGCACCACTAGCAGCTGCTATGTGTAAAACGTTAACTGCCAAGTGGGGTAGTTTTCTAGAAACAGATAAAATGGCGTCACGTTGGCTCCGAGCTGGTGCGGGCGGGATGCATATTTGCTAAATGTTTCCGTTATCGAACAGCAGGGCTTTTTAACGAATTACAAGGAAGAAATTTAGTGGTTCTTGAATTATTTACAAGCTATCTATACCTACGTTACGGGTTACAGAGAAGACTGAAATATTTTCATTATGGTTCTCGAGTCTTGGTTTGTTTTGTTTTGCCTTTTGCAGTCGTAGCATTAGAAATAAGTGCAAATGCGAAAAGGCCGCAAGCTCCCCGCAAGAAATCGCTTTGCAAATCCAACTTTATAAACCGTTGCCAAACTACGCGGCCATCACGCGTTATTCTGACCGGTATCGTATAAGTTTGATGTCCTCGTTGCTGTGGAGGCGTAGACAATAGTAATTGTCATAAATCCGCAATATAATAGAACTTATTTTACATTCGTTTTCTGCGTTTTTTTTCTGACATAAATTCTTGTTATTTTGCATCCACCTAGCAACCTAAGTAACCACCCGTAGGTGAAGGAAGCAGTCAAACAGAGCCACTATCGTACATTGCACATTTGCACTCGTATTTAAGGTTCCTTCCACTTTCTAGATCAGTGGTTCCCAACCTTTCTACGCCACTGGACCAGTAAAAACTTAAAAAAATTCGGACCGGCAAGAAAAGATTGTAGTGAACCAAACGGCAATCAACTTAAACAACAAAACGCCAATCTATTTACATACAAAGTCAATGCTTATAGGATGTTTGCTGTTGTTTCGCAGCCAGTATGAATCTCATCTTAAAAGTGAAGAATAACTTTCAAGTTTATAGAGCTCTTCTGGCAAATGTATTTTTATTTCGACGTTTCGACGTCCTATACAGGTCGTCTTCATCAGGGTAAATAACACTGAATGCGACTAGAACAGTGCATGATAAACAAAGTCACATGGTTGCACAGTTGATACTATGCCCGGCAGCAACAGCTTATTTTGTGAAGAATAACTTTGTTTTACAAAGAAATGTTGAATGCTAAACGCAGTTTATGACAAAACAATCATAAACGTCACAAATGCTTTATTAAGTAATTTTGCGGATATCAACGGTGGAAAGCTACCCCAGTTTTACAGACAACAACTTTGCAATAGGTACCAACAACTTTGCAATAGGTACTAACAATTTTGCAATAGGCCTACTTTAAAAAGTATGAATAAAGTAAAATAATTTGCGGACCGGAAAAATATTTACGCGGACCGGCACCGGTCCGCGGACCAGCGGTTGGGAACCACTGTTTCTAGATCTTCTTCCTTCCCGGGTATATCTCGACGGGAAATTCCCGGGATTTCCCGGCAAAATTACGTTCCCGAATCCCGGGAAATTTGTTTTGAATTCCCGGGAAACAGACAATCAGGCAAAAACGTGTTAATTTTGAGAAAAAATAACGGAAATGTTCAAATTTCTGCCAGCTTTTACCAAAATACGGCGTTTTGTAATTTTAATGATAAAGTAAGTAAGCGTTTTTATACGAGATGGTAAATTATTTTCGTGGAAATGATGCAACCCAGCGGTACTGGAAAAAACGAATTTATTTTTCGTAATTTCTGAATCTTGTGTACGTTAAGCAAGATTGCAAATATGGTCCTAATCTACAAAATCATGGCTAATTAGATGCCTCCAGCGTAAATAAACTAATTTTAGCGATTGCAATGACGTAATTATTCACACAAAAATCGGCACATTTTTTGGTCGGGATCCCGGGATTCCCGGGAAATAAAAAAATATTTTGCGATTCCCGGGAATTAAAAAATCCCGGAAATAGAGGAAGTGAGAAACCTTCGTATTTACTATTACCTCTGCTTGAAGGGCATGACGTTTTGCAGCATCGAGCAAGTTTCGACGTTGAATAAATGTGCTCGTCGCCGTTCGATCGACCCAATTTTTTTGCTTGATGTTATTTTAAACCTTGGTAAAGTCACATATCAATTTTCAGCCTTTGTTATAGTTGGTCATTTCGTATTCCTTCAAAATCTCTCATGCCGTGACCGATAAAAATGTGTGACCGGCATTTCGTAGCACCATAAAGTTAAACCATAAATTACTAGTATATCAGATTACATACTATTTTATGGTGCGCAGGTAATACGTGTTTGTGCAGAGATGACGAAGTTATGATCACACATGTGGTATATTATAGTGTAAATGAAAAAAAAACTATCCCTTATGCTGTAGTCAAGCATATATAGAATAAGTGCATACTGTATGTGGAGGGCTTAGGTAGTTATGGTGTCTGGTCAATGGTCATGGCCACGAAAGATTGTTAAGTATGTCAAAACTCGAAGTTATTGTGTGTGTTTTTTTCAAGAATGTGGACCTATTTTGTGTGGTGTTTTTTTAAGGTCATATAATTCTGTAAGTAAACTCATCTCTCTCTCTCCCTCACTAAATATCTGGATTGTAGACATATTGTTTGTTGATAGGTTTAGGAAGTTATTGCTTTTGGTCAATAAATACCCATACTTCTTTATATTTTGTAACCTACAAATCAATTTCGATGGAAGAGGTTGATAAAATTATTCTTCATTCTCTGTCTGGAGTGGGGTGGTAAGTAGGAGCACATATTTTATTTTGTTTTGTATATCAAAAAACTCTCTGACATAACACAGAAGTGGCCAAAAATAATACAAATTAATGCCACAATTTGTTGCAGTTGAGTCGACAGAATTAAATTGCCAAATTGTTAAAATGCATCTTAATTCAAGCCAAAGTGTAAAATAAGTTAGCAGCATTTGTAATAACTAGATCCAACATTGAACAAATAAACAGTCATTTTAAACAACAAAATATCCTTTTAAATTGTCAGTTTTTCATCGACCATACTGTGCAACCATGTGATTTTACTTTCCTTGTATTTTGATTTAGTGAGTTTGCCGATGAAATCTTCAGTTTAAAGGAAATGACAACAGAAAATGTTGTTGAAGGTGCTGTCAAATGCATAAGGATTGTCAATGATGACTTTAAAATGTCTCCAGTCTTCCCTCCTGGTAAGTGTTGAATTCAGTTTAATTTGTTTTACTTAGTGAAAAAAATTGCCCTAAAACAATCACCAAGAGTTAACATTATGATTCAAACAGTTATTTTGAGAAGTTGTTAAAATACAATTACTATTTTTTAGAATAGCATCGGTATATTCTTTAGCAGTCAAATGATTCAAGACACTTTGAATAACAATAGGTGTTCCACAATAATAAGACCTGTTTGAATCTTATCCTATGTCCATGTTTTTGACAGGGATGTCTGCTCGATTTCGAGTTGGCACATCTATTGCACAAGCTTGTCAAAATTTGGGTTATAGAGGGGAAATTGGATACCAGACACTTCTCTATTCCTCTGAGGTTGATGTAAGAAAACTGTTCATGTTTTTGGTGGAGAAATTGCCTAGAAAAGAAGGCATCAAAGAAGACACAGGTAACCTTTTGTGATGTGCCCTGTTAATGACTGTTAATCAACTACAGCTTTCATAACAAAACTGCCTAGGTTCTGCATCTGTTCTACAAAGAAGAATAGGCCAGGTGCTTCGTGAGCAGTACAGTAAGCTATGGCTTCCATCTTACTGCTTTGCACCACATTCAAATTTTGTCCCATTTAGGACACAAACACTCACAATACCAAAGTATCAAAAAGGTAAGAGCTTTTTTCTTATCTGCTTGTGTTTTTACGTCACTGATTATGGCATGAGTATTTGCTGAAATGACTAAACAACTAAGCATATCGCTATATCGTCTTTTGGGGCTCTAAAATTCATCATTAGACATATATTTGTTTTGGTTTTTGGCAGACAAAGAAACTACCACTCCATATGTCCATCAGCAAATATCTGACAGCAACTTCTTTATCCCATCACTGTTGGAATTAAATGTTAAACAGTATCACACAACCTCAAAACAGGTGTGATCATTATCATGAGTTAATTAGCAACAAAAATAAAATTGTCAACTATTTGTTTTACTCCATAGCCATCTTCCAAAACCAAACAAAATGTGTCGCGGGAGTCTTACCAGTGGAAGCAGCAGTCTTTATTGCAAGGTATCTTTCAAATCACTAATTGGAAGTTTTGCAACATTGTGATTGGATCTCTTCTCAAAAAGGACTCATTTTGATTTCAATTCCTTTTTTTCTTTTTTTCATCATTGCAGCTACCATAAAATGTTTGGTGAATTGGTATAAAACTTTCACAGCTGACAGGTATAATCATGTAGGTGTAACATCTAATTTGTTTGATTCAGGAGCCCTGCCAGTTTATACAAACAAATAGTTTATGTAGTGTAACCTTATTATATTATATGTATAACCAAGCATGTGTTATGTATGGTGATGTACAACTTGCATTAGTTGTTTTTTTTGCACATTGTAGTTATGTTCTACAACAGCTTCAAAACCTCAAACCTTTTCTGTTTGTGGTTTAAAACACATCTGGTGGTCAAAATTTGACTAATTCCTGGAAACTTACAGGGCTGTAGCTTGGGTCAGGGTCTTTTTGTATTTTATTACTTTGGTGGTAGGGTCCAATCAGTTAACCACCATTTCCCTGGAATAGGTAAACGTTAAATTAGTTGAAATTTGTACAGTTGTAAATATTGGCATTGTGGAGTGTGGATGTACAATTAAATATGTGACAAGCCATCCTCACTTGCAATGCTTTGTTATAGAAAAAATTCCCCTGACTTCTAGTTTTGATGATGTTATTCGCCTTGTGTCTGGGGAAGGAGAGCAATCAAAACAGTCAAGATTTGTACACACTCAAAAACTTCAGACTGTGCAGGTTGGACATACATAGTCATTAAATTGCATTACATGTTTTTGTTAATTTGTTAGATTGGTATAGTTCATGTAATAATTATCTCATTATATTTAAAGAAAATACCATTCTATCAAAAAAACTTGAAAACTTTGTAAGGACATGTTATATGGAAAACAAAGGTTATGCATGAATATTACAGCACAAAATAAAAATAGAGGAAAAACATATTTTATCATAAGAGTGCAATGAGCAGGTTACAAGTTACCTGAATCATTTTTCAAGAGTGAACCATCAACTATTTTGTTTATTGTGGAATTTAGACCCTTCCAAATTTAACAAATTCTCGACCGATAATTCCTCGCAAACCACAACATCTTCAAAGCTCAAATTATGGAAAAGATCAAGAGCAGAATGTCAACAAAGTGTGTAGAGTAATGTATAAAGTTCTTTAAAAGTATTGCAAAACCATGTTTTTACAAACTGTCATGGAGATATGTAACATTTTTTTTAAGGTTTATAACCCAATTTTTGTTCTTCACAACTAATTTTTTTTTTTTTTTAAGCAAAATCACAATGAAGCAATTCATGAGAATCATGTGGAAAAGATAAAAGAAGTAGAACTTTCAGACGAACAGCGATTTGAAGAAACAGAATCAAAATTACTGGAGGAAATTGAAAGAAAAGAAACAGAATGTGTAAAGTACCAAAAGAAAATGCAGAAAATGGAAACCTCCATAAAACAGGCAAATAATCCATTTTACATTTAAATGCACACAATATTTCCATACATTTGTGGCGATGATGTAACGAAGCCACAAGCAATATCAAGTCGCTACCACCTGGGATGCAAATGTAATTCCATTCCTCCTATTGCCTTAAAGGTTGCAATTCGAATCAAGACCTGTTACAAGCATGAAACTTTGGCAACATTTTTACCCAGTGGAAACATGAAACGAAATGTAGAATCTCCAATTAGCACAATCCAAAATTTGTTTTGCATTAAGGCAGGTAGCAACAAGCAGTCAAGTTGTCAGTTTAGTTTATTAAGGTGCACCAATCAAAATACATAATAAAATGCCTCTTATTGCTCACACAAAATTGGCCTCAATGATGATGTAGTGCATTTTGTATTTACTTATTTTTTTGTCAAAATTTTTTCTAAACCTAACAGATGAAAATTGAAATCGGTGAGTTGGAAGTTTCAACTGAAGAAGCTGAAAAGAAAATTGTTGTTCAACAAAAAACTTGTCAACTTTTGCCAAATGCTGAGGAAAACATGGAAAAGTTACAGGTTACCCAGTCTTGTAAATTTGCCTTTAAGTGGTATTTTTGTATTTTGTAACTTTTCTAAACTGTAATTTGTTTTTATTGTGCTAAAGTTTTCCCTTTTTAAACGATATATATTTTGACAGAAACTTATAGAAAAGAACCAACAGAGAATTGTAAGCCTGGGCAAAATGTGGGAGGAAAGAAGATTGCCAATGATAAATGAAATAAAAGAGTTTAAGGAAAAAACAGAATTATCTGAGGTTTGTTGAATATTTTGACCACTATTCTTGTAATAAACCCTGACTTGTACAACCAGGACAACACTGAAATAAAATTGGAGGAAATTAAACTAATCCGCAAAAGAATGAAAGAAGCCACTGAGGAAACGAAAAGGAAAGAACAAATGATCAAACAACTGGTTTGTTCTTTATGATTGTTACATTTTCAGTGAAGCATCTGGACATTTTTTTGTGTGTGTTAGAAGTATTTGAGAAAAAATAGGTTGTTAGCGGTGTGGATCAAAGAGCACAGAATCAAACTGTATACCCACACGAAAAAAAATGATTATACTTTTTTTACAATACTTCAGTGGTATGTATACAGTTAGTGATACTGAAGGAACTGTATTTAGTCAACAGAGTTGGAATCAATGAAGCGTGACATATCACGACAATCTTACACCAAACGCATCCACGAAATTGTGTCGAGCATCCATAAACAACAGGAAGAAATAGGAAGAGTGATTTCTGAGATCAAGGATGTCCAGAAGCAGATCAACAAAATGAAAGGAAGAATTGACCGAACATTTACTGCAGTGGATGAAGTCATGTTTAAGGTGTGATTCTGAGTTTTATTACATAAGTGCACAACCTTCCTTACTTCACCAACGACCTTCTAGTCCAGTGTCTCCATATGTTTTGTTCATAAATAGACTACTGATTCAAAGAAATGGATTTATATTTTATTCAATGCACTGGTGCCTCCAAGTCCAGATTTTCAACCATACACATGTACAAAACTAAGATATTTTGTGGTCAATTTTTGTTGAAATTACTGTCCATGTCAGTGTTTCTCAACTGGTGGTCCGTGATGACTTTTTGGGTGGCTCACAGGACGTCCACTAAGTTTGGTGATAAACTACAGATTATTGCATATTACATATGGAAAGAGTATCAAAATGTTAGCTGTTAAGTATTGTATCTCACTTATTGAAAATCGGTTTCAAACAATTATGTTTCAAGCCCAAACAGTAGTTTTGTATGCGCACTTCGACCTTGTTCTTAAATAAAATGCTCCACGATATTATTTTTACTTGCGCGGTGGTCCATGGCCTGAAACGAGTTGAGAACCACTGGTCTATGTTATTGTGCTGTGTGTTGTTTGCATATTTTGCATCGTTTGCACACAATCGTCTTACAAAAGTCTAATGCGTATGACCATGGGGCAGGTAATATACCTTTTCAGCCACACAAAAAAGTCTATTTTGGCCAGTTTTTAAAAACCAAGCATCAACAAAATGCTAAAAACAACCAAGCATCTAAAAAAGCTAAAAACAAAGGTACTTTTGTGTAAAATGTTTTGTTGTGATTATCAGGATGCAAGAAAAAACGAAAACATTCGTCAAGCTTACAAATATCTTGTGTCACTTCATGATGGCTGCACCGAGTTACTTCGGACAGTTGAAGAGACTGGGGCAATATTGCGAGAAGTACGGGAACTGGAAGACCAGGTACATTCGGTTTTATTTTTTTTAGTATCGTAAGTTTAGAACAATACCGCGAACTCGTTTATAAAATAGGTTGGAATGCAACGGAAAATTCATGGCTGGTATGTTAAAATATTGCATGTTTTCTGTTAGATTGACACGGAGTCACAAAAGAATGCAGAAGAAAACCTGAAAAAGATAATGAAGGACTACAAAGAGATTAAACGAGAAAACGCTGAAATGATTAAAGCAATACGAAAACAGTAAAATTTAACACCCATATGAATTTGTTAAAGCCATAAGTATTTCAAGTTTTGGTTGATGTGCGGAATCTGCCAGTGTTCAACATAAGAAGTTTATTGTCATACTATAGCTGCTTATGTGTTAATTTTTCGGAACAGCGTGCAATAGCCAGTCTGGTATGACTTATGTCGATTCAAGCCAAGAATTTTTGACTCTGGCCAAATGTAGCAAAATATTGAGCAAACGCGGAAACTCTGCCTAAACTCAGGTTTGACGATTTGATTCCGACTCTGTCACTTTGTCAGAAAATTAGGTGGACGAAACGTTAAGTTGAGCATTACAAAACATGTTAAATGCAAACTCATGACATGTGCTATTGCAGCCATCCGAGATTGTAGTTTAACGTCGTGTCAACTAAACCTTTTGATGATGTGAATGATCTAACAAAATCACCTTGACCAAATTGAATATTCCACGTACAGTATAAAAGTTTTTTTTAATGCCTTCGGTAACCCAATGGTGTTTGAGCAAATGCCTTAAACATTTTATATTACACTATCTCAAGTGCATTTTGTGTGATTGTTTGTGCGCATAAATTATTAACCGTTCGTACAAAATGTTACCATTTACCCATTTTTGAAGATTCCCTTATTAATTTCACATACATTTGATTTTATGTTATCCATAGGTTGCTTCTGAACCTAATTCTATTTAAATGCAGTCACTCAAACTGGTTTATCGCGGCATTTCCCAGGGTCACGCTGTGTTTGTTGGTTTATATAGTATGGCAAGTATTACTTCCAAAGTTAAAAATTTCTTGACTGAATGTATTAGGAAATTAAGTTTTGGTGCAAACATCTATATTCTTCATGTACTATCTGATTTTGTCACCAACGTGCAATAAACTGTTCCTACTATTGAACATTTAATGTAGCCCCACCTCGGACTATCCAAACACCTTGAAGCCTTGAAAAGTCACGAAAGCATAGACTTTTTATTACCATGATGTTGATATAAGTGATGCGAACACCAGCGCGTGGAACAGAACATACGAAAAAGGACACTTATAAAGCAAATGCGTTAGTGCAAGTTATGTTAGGCAATTTTCGCCGCAAAGGTTAGTGTACAGAGACTTTCTGAATTGATCAAGGTCAGCAAAGCGCAGAACGCGTAGAAAGTCACTTTCTGATGATGGATTGGTGGCCAGTTCTTCCGAGGTTGGATCCGGCCCAACAGCGATGATGACCAACTGTCCCTTTTCACGCAACATATCTGCTGCTTGGCCGAATTCGTCATCGGGGTTGCCTGCGGGTTTTAAAAATATTATTTTGTAGTGTTTTATAACTAGAAAATTGTCTGTTTTCTAACATTTGCTCCTTATGAAAAAAAAATCTAGTTTAGGAGCTATATACTCCAGCGAAACCATAGCTTAGGCCTACGTTTAATTTTCTACTTGCGATTTCCACCAGACAACAGGCAAGATAAACATTACTTGTGCTGGGTTTAAGAGAATTTCCTGCTATGGTAAAATAATGCGCTAAAATCGCCTTTATTTGTTTATTGTAAATAAATATAGAAGCATTGCTCAACGTAGAAGACAAGTATATTTTTCCCCAATACACATTTACACAATCTGACATCAAATAAAAAATCAGTAAAACTTTAAGCTATTGCCGGACTTGCAGACACGACCAAGTATGAATCAAATTCAAGACGTAGAGTGGACCAGTGCTCTTCGACCGGTGTGCACGAAATATGCATGGGGTGCACCAGTACGAAAAGGTATACAAGGGTGCATCATAAACTTTTAATGAACCATTAGTATTTGACTTTCATGATATTAGAAAAAGATGTAGGTTTCAACTGATGTATAACTGAACCTCTGTATTTTTCAAAAATGTTGATGTCTAACACCTTCAGTGCGGTTGACGTATATCTACGTCAAAAGACGTTTTGCGCGGAGTGCGGATTGACGGCTGCTCCGTTCGGTTTAATTGACATGATGATATGCATAATGACTTTTCATGTCGCTTTTTACCTCAGTTTACCTTATAAGTAAACAGGGTGCATGAGTTCGTCACAGCAACTTTAAAAAAGCACTGGAGTAGACAATCGCATTGGTTTACACCACAACATGTAATGGAATATAAGAGCTTTGCTGGACACAGAAGACTCTGGCACAGCTTATCACTTGTTCTCTCTTTGGGTTCCCGTAAAACAGTAAATTTTGACACAATAAAATATTAAAATCGATTTATTATTTTAGTGTGTTGAAGTACAATCATAATCCATTTTAATTAAATTTAGTAAAATTTACATCGCAAACCTACCTGTGGTAGAGCGACTAACATAAGAACTCACAACGGTCAAAGTTTGCTAAATACCGCCAGCTGGCGTAAAGTGCCAGTAATTTAAATTAACAGTGAGACTGGGATTTTAGGTTAGGAACTAGGCTAAATGTAAGCTTTGTACCAAGTTTATAAGTTGGGTTTATTATTATTTTTTTAATATAAGACCTCACCCCAACTGTAAAGGCTCTCAGCATTTTACAAAATTTGCTTTCAAATATTTGCAAACGCTTATTACGCTGTACGTATCGGTACTACTTTGTCTGATTTTCTTAGGTTACTAGATGTCTATTACATACCTGTTGTAACAAGAACGATGACGTTGTCCACATCAGTGCGGTCACCATTTTCTTCAGTAAAAGCATTGTTTGCCACCCATTGTAATGCTGCACCAGTGTTTCGACCAAGATCTAAAAATTTTATGCATCAAAAAGACTGCCCAAGACATAAGTCACATACCAAACAGTCACACATGGTATTTGATATACAACAATGCTGATCGGGCAGTGGGAAAAAATCACTGTCAAACGGCAGTGTTTAGACATATTTTTAAGCTCCCACGTCAAATGTCCGGGACATTTCAAGTACTGGGACATTAAAAGTACTTAGCGCGAACACCAAGAAACCAAAATCTAAAAACAATACATTAGCGTAACAGATAGTAGTGGACTTTTCTTACCGTCGCTCGTGACTAAATTTATTGCTGCGTTTAGTTCTTCGTGATTTGAATAGTCAGATAACGTCCAACTGATGTCAGTAAAGACTGAACGACTGAATGCCGTAAGAGCCACACGAACCGATTCCTGCATAATAAATAAAGCAACTGAGTGTCTTTGTTATATTCATAATTAGACCACCTAAAAATGGTTGAATATATGCTGTGATTTTCTTGAAAAAAAAAACTATTGTATTTTATTGGTAAAGTTTACAGCAGATCGTGTTTACTAATTTACGAAACCGAGAAATTATCAAAACGTATACGAATATCATAGAAAATATAATAGGTATAAAATCGTTATTCACTATCATTGGAGATACAAATTTAAACAACACGAACCGCTGAAACTGGTAGATAGGAAATAAGTCCTTTGATAAAAGATTGTACGTCACTCAGTCCGCCGATTCCAACACCAGAATCAACGTCAGCGATAAACCAAATATCTTTTTTCGTGGAAGGAGGACACCCCTCACCTATTGCAACAAACAAAATTTTGTCATTTAGAGTTTTAGACAACTTGACACTAGTTTCAGTGATTGTCAATGCCCAACACCCATAGCCTGATACGGTCGTAGAAAAAGTTGCCCTACAGCTTTTTGAGCCCTACCTCACCCAAATAGGTTTGGAATTGAACTGAAAGGTATGTTACATTATTCTACTAACAATACACGTTAACCATGGTAAATCACCAGGCTACGAACACTAAAATCTTTGCAACACATTAGGCAATAAAAGCCTACATCATTTTTGATACTGGGTAAACTGGTTTTAAATCTCTAATGTCGCACGTGAAAAGATAGACGTCGATAAAATCTATTGTAAGCCAATGTGGGCTTGGCTGCTGTGTGCAAGAAAATGTCACAAACAGCCGCCAGCGAAAACCTCTGTCGCCCTCAATGTTATTAATAATGTTTTTGCTTATTCCACAAAACTCTAAAATTTGCTTGGGTTCAGTTTGACCTATAAATGTATTGTACAATTAAGTGTTAAATAAGGACATAACGTATTAGTCAATTTTTTGTTGGTGATTTTGATAATAACACGAAAATATGTAAACTTAACTTTACACAATATGAAGGACATATATATCAACAGACCGCATACTTCTCGCTTGCTAAACGGGTTTATTACCACAGTGCTTTAGGGATTACGAGATTTTAATATGACCTGCAGAAACCCTGGAAATGCTAAACGTTGTTAGTCTTTACATTACATCTAATCGTGTTAATAAAAAAAACCTAATTATGAAAAAAACACATCACAAATTAACTGTACCAAGTCTGAAACTAATGCGGCCTTTAGAGATTGATTAAGTAAATTGTGTATTAGTATGTGACGTTTTTATGAAGCATGATACTTATTACATACTGTTTCCATTCCAGTACAAAAAGGTCAAAGATTAATTATGTGTTTTACCTGTGCTGTTTATGTTTAATTCTGTCAGACGCAAAATAAGAACATAAACCAACTTACAATACAATACAATAAATCAATTTGAGTGATCGCAAGTGCCGCTCGACAGCCTGATATCTGTAGTTTATTACTCAAGTTCTGTTTGTTTGTGCCTCTTGTTGGAAGAACAACTTACAGCATTGCGGTTGAATGTTCCAAGTTCCAACAGTGGTGCAGGTGGCTGCTTTGGTTCCTCTCACTTGACTTCCTTTCGGACATTGAAACTCGCAGGTGGTCGGTGTTTTTTCTTTATTTGCGTATTCACAAACTAATGTCTGTTGTGGCGCTACCTGAAGGTCACTCGTCCGACAGAAATGTGGCTGATTCAGAGGGTAACAATATTCCACATTGTCCTGGGTAATGTCCAATACTCTGAAAGTAAAAAATAAATGTTTTTAAATATGCCATTCCAAAGGCAGTCTTTAATATTAAACATTGTAACTCAGATCAGACGAACGTATTTTTAAATTTAGCCCCATATATTATTTCTTGTTTTCTTCTAGTTGTTATTCTGTTACTTCTTTGGCGCTAGTTCTAGCACCAGAAGTACTGCTGCATAAAATCCTTTTGTTTCCTTAAATATCACGTTGGTTTATCAGTTTGAAAATAAAGACAAAAAACAAGCAAGTCACCTGTTTTTTTCTAAACAGCAAAATTTCTCAGAAGCATTGAAAACTTTATCCACACAGCATGAAAATCCATGTAAATAGACTGTGCCAGTTCGACTTCCAGCAGGACAACATCCCTTTTTCTGCCCAACCTGATTCCAGCCATTTACCAGGGGTAATTTTTTAACAGTGTCCACAGACAACACTGCAGGTAACACGCGTGGTGCAACTGGTACCGGCCTCACTGTGCCACTAACATCCCTGGGAGCCACCTTTTGCTCACAAATTAAGGTTCCTGTTTTGAAACAATTCCGTTAATGACGTCATCGTTGGGTTCCATAGTATAATTCAGGCGCCACCAAACTTTTTTCACAACGGGCCGGATAAGTTAAATAATGATTCGCGCGGGCCGCATAGTTTTCATGTCCTAGTGCCGTCTTTCCAACCTTGACCCGCGAAGCCATTTTTATAGGGGTACCGAAATGGTCTCTACATTCTACAATCTCTTAAAATCTGGTGGTGCGACTGTTAATACGTCACAAATAACAAAAGAAGGCAATTGTTTGCGCACAATTAACACCGAAGTCTTATCTGTGACGTAACAAACTGACTTTGGATCAATCCTGGCCGTTGTAATCCTATGAAACTAGGGTAATATTGTATTGTACATATCGTGACAGCGAAACTTTTGTAAGGAGCAGATTAATTTTTCAATGTTACAAAGTTATTAATACGATTTGGCAAACCCAAAATGTTGTCGCGGGCCGGATGAAATGACCTCGAGGGCCGGATCCGGCCCGCGGGCCGTAGTTTGGTGACCTCTGGTATAATTGCATAGTTAACAAAAATGTAAATACGGTAGGCAAAGATGCTGTCGATAGCTTTAGTCATTAACATCTCCAAAGATACACACAGACAGAAGCAAGAGTAAAAATAGTGTTATAGGGGGGAGTGTGCGGTGGTGTGGTTAACATCCGTTTGTTTTTAATACTCTTTTCAAAAAACATTTGCAAAAATATCAAGCCCTTTTACCCCTACCCAAAATACTTAATACTACTTACCAGGCAATGGCTCAAATCCTGCAAAAATAACAGTAAAACTTGCTTTAATGCACGTATCACAAAATTGTAACAGTACAATACTTGGTCTTTTAATTTTTGTGCAAAAAAGCTTTGTAGGTCTTTCGAAGCAGTAGGCAGTTTATGGTTAGTATGTGCTCAGAGCGAATAATCACATGAATTTTGATTGCATGCCCAATAATGATGCCAATGGTCCCCAACCTTTTCTCTCTGTACGCGTGGTGACCTAACACTCTACCAAGTTTATCACCCCTGAACCTGTCATATTTAAATCACCCGACTCACCATTTAAATCAACCCGTGAGCCATTTTGTTTACACATTATCGTTTATCTAAAGTTAGGGGTCGTCAAAAACATTAAGAATGGAATATTTGCATTTTACTGTGTCACTAGCAGGGCTGCCACTTTTGTTTGAATGAAAACATCTAGATTTGTCTCAAAAAATATCTAGAAACATTTAGATTGGAAAACAAAACACCCAAACACGTATCTAAGCATAAAACAATCCAATTTTTTGTAAAATTTTAGCCAAACAACAACACATATGAAGATTTTTGACATAACTTGCTCTATATTAGATGTCAAAGAAGATATATTTATCTGCATTAGCACGGTTCCTACAGTCTTTACAAACGGTAAAAACATGTCTAGATTTTATAGCCATCATCTAGATCTCAAATTTTACACCTAGGCTTAACCAAAACTATCTAGATCTAGCTATAAAATATCCAGAGTGGCAGCCCTGGTCACTAGCTGCACAAACAGCGCAGGTTGGGTTCCATTGACTGATTCTGAAAATGATTGTAGAATGGAATATGGCATTGTACAAACGTGTTAGTGACGTCATAAGCAAAAAGTGCACGTGATCAAGCAGTAGCTTTGACAATAATCATACCGGGATCATCATGTGGAGCAGATTCAGCTAAAGAATGCAAGATGCATTAAACTTTAGTTTAAACTGTTTTGAAAACATTTCAACATTTTAAAAAATTATCTGTTTTTTATGGTGGGGTGAAAGGGAAATGGAACCTGTGACAAATCACTTTTGTTCTACAACAATGAAATTGCATACCAATACCCAAAATCAAATGATAGATTTCATTGAAAGGTATTGTAGTATTAATTTATAAACTACATGTTTTGTGACGTTTTTTGAAAATGTGAATATTAATTGAAATAAATTTCTATAGCTATAGCTTGTACAGACTTCCATAGTGTCGCACCAAAAAAATGCCAACACCACCACATGCAGCTATCAACTTACGTTCATCCGGAGGCGGCAACTCTGTAAATGTAAACCTATTTAAACTTGAACATACACTTTGTGGTTTGTTTCTCTGCTGTAAGTTTAACGATGGCTATTAGAGCTATTCTATATTTAAATCACTAATTTGAATTAAACACTTTACCCACCTGGTTTATCATCGGGTGGAACTGGCTCTCCTACAAAAAAAATAAGTTTCAGTTTCTGATTTTAAATTTATAAACCTTCAAAACTGAATATCGAAAGTCGTAGGGCTGAAAGATTTAACTTGCGCTGAAATTTTACCCATGACGGCACCTAAACTGGAATCTGATGCAGGTTTTTACTATGATGTCAAATAAAAAGTGTTGCTGACAAACACATTTGTTCGCCTGAAGCAGGGGTCACCAAACTTTTTTCACTGCGGGCCGGATGAGTGCTAATAATGATTCACGCGGGCCGCATAGTTTACATGCCCTAGCGCCGTCTTTCCAAACTTAGCCCGCAAGGCGTTTTTAGGTGGCCAAGATATGGTCTTTCTACAATCCCATTCAAAAAGTAGTCATGCGACTGTTAAACTGGGCAATTAGTCTCATCTTACGAGAAATGCTTGTATATTACGCCACAAGTGACAAAAGAAGGCACTTGTTTGCGCACAATTAACACCTGTAGTCTTGTCTGTGACGTAACAAACTGGCTTTGGATCAATCCTGGGCGTTATAATTCTATGAAACTGGGTAATATCCATTCTGAATATCCCCACAGAAAAAAACTGTAAGGAGTAGATTAACTTTTAATGTTACGAAGTTATTAATAGAATTTGGCAACCTAAAAAATGTGGTCGCGGGCCGGATGAAATAACCTCGCGGGCCGGATCCGGCCCGCGGGCCGTAGTTTGGTGACCCCTGGCCTGGAGCATTGATTTGTGCCAGAAAAGTGCCAGAAAAATGATCTGTTAATTTAGTTGCAAAACACTCAAAACTGTGTCGGGTAAATTTTATTAAAATTACGTTCGGTAAAAAGTTGATTTTATCTCTTGTTCGGTTTTGTCAGCATACTCACGTCCAGTGATCGACGGCTAACGTTACCTGTTACCATCGTCACGCTCATTATAGCAAGAGCCTATGGTGGAACGCCCTGAGCTATTTGCAAAATAGGTAGCGCTGAAAATTCTACTGCGGCGTTGTTTAACCCATGGAATACGTTTCAAAGAGATTGCTAAATTAAAAAGAAGCACTTAAAATATAGGTTTACGAAGATGTTTACAAAATCGTTGGCGAACCATTGTAATAGTTGTTGTAAATTCAAGATTTTTGAAAAGAAAAGTAAAGGGATTTTAACTAGAGATGTACCGAATATTCGGTTTGCCGAATTTATTCGGCCGAATCAGTCATTTTTGCAAAGATTCGGTTTCGACCGAATAATTTGTTGCGATTCGGCCGAAACCGAATCTTTTACGAACATATATTTAAAGCGTTAAACGTGTCTTCTCTGCTTATTAAGGTACCACGCAATCTTTCAAAAGCCCAAACATAACGAAATTGCGTTAATTTTTATCTTTTTCAACACGTTGTCGTTTTTCCCAATGTAGTCAAAAAAAGTATTTCATTGGGAGGTTGCCAATCATGCTTGAGGCAATTTTAAACCCCACAGAACCGAAATGAGGACGAAACACAACTATTTTGCGCTATAGCTGTCTGGTAGATAAACATTTTTTATTGTTAAACGCATAGCGTACGACTTCGCGTGACGTCATAAAAGATTCGGTTGATTCGGCCGAATTTATTCGGCAAAACCGCCGAATATTCGGTTTCGGCCGAATCGAAATTTAGCCGATTCGGTACATCACTAATTTTAACCATACATGGCGCCGACAAAACATTAGCATTTGAATAAAAAAAAAATTTTGTTTTTGCCAATGCAACTTTGTTTGTCTTTTGTATCTCAAACTACTACGATCAACATCACAAAGTATTTTTAAGTATAGTTTCATGTCTGTAAGCATTAAAAGCAATTAAAAAAGCGTTTTCATGCAAACCACATTTTAGACTAAAAAAATGTGACAAACAAATATGATGTCTTTTAGTTACCATATACCAACGTTTCATTTGTGAAGAACAAAAAGACGATAGAAAGGAAGTTGTTCAGTTTAAAGGTCATGTCAAGCTACTTTCGCTGAACGGAAATAATGACAAAATAATGTCACAAAATATTTTGAGTCATTTTGTTTCAATCGGTGTGATTCACTTAATAATGTTCAGTTGAACAGCAATTGCCAATAAATTCGTGGCCAAAACTGGCTTGGCGGGTTTTTGGCTTTTATCTGTTTACTTTTGAGGTATTTCGACACAAACCTGATAGGTTAATGGCAAAACGGCCTGTGCTGTGGAATAGATAATCTCGCATATAACTTGGCTTAGTCATTGCAGTGCACGTTCTGTATTATCTACATTCTTGAACATTTGAATGAGCTTTGTGTACGTAACATTGGTATATTTGAAAAAAAGTGTTCTACATTATACTCAACATTAGATAACACTTCGGTTTGCTGTATGTATGTTGTTTTGTTGTAATACAACAATTTTGGACTCTAAATTAGAAACATTTTTTTAGGTTTTCGTTGCTACTTTAATATCGTTAATATCGTTTTGGTTCAAACCAAAACATACACACAAATAATTGCAAGTATCACATAGAATTTCGGCAAGACGGATATCTATAAAAAATAGAATTTCGTAGATACCTGTGTCACGTTTCGATATTCCACGCGTTTCATGATGACGTGTGGAATGACGAACAAGACTAAGGCAAATAAAAGCGGAAAAGAAGACAATGAAAAAGAATAAGGAACCCGGTTTCTTCCTCATGTTGTGTCGGATAGTGCGTCTGTAACATTAGAATTTTGTAATATGCCTTCCAAAAAATAAAAAAGTTTGCCAAAAATACGAAAAATACAAATTGTCCCTTTTTAGTCTTAATAATAGGTTTAACTTTTATGTTTGAACCAACTTGATATGCACTTACTGATGAACAACAAATTATGTAACCTTTATATGTAGCAAAGCAAAAACCCGGACTGATCCTTCCAAACTTTATATTTTAGCACGCAAACGGATCTTCCTTTACCAGGTTTATGTTTCGCTTTTAACTATTTCGTAACTACAAGTTCGAAACACGATACGATAATCAAAATTGAACCGTAGCGAGTTAGGGGAAGGAGTCACAACCTTTTGTTCGTTGGACTGACCCATGACATTCAATTACTTCAACATTTCTCCGACTGCGGTTTTGTTTTGCACGTCCTAAGTAACCACAGATTATGATGCAC
Organism: Phallusia mammillata; assembly: GCF_965637545.1. Lineage (NCBI taxonomy): Eukaryota > Metazoa > Chordata > Ascidiacea > Phlebobranchia > Ascidiidae > Phallusia > Phallusia mammillata. The sequence goes on along the minus strand of NC_137258.1, from coordinate 16,116,664 downwards.
ATATTTGCATACAACATGGTTTTTATTTTTGAAAATGTATTCAAAATGTTACAAAATCGAAAGTGCCCTTGTCACTCATTTAATAGGCTTTTAATTTTTAAATTTGCTTTTCTTAACCTTGTATTTGTTTCTGAGCATAAGGGGCAAATGTGAACACATACAAAGTGCCGCAGTCATACATTCCACTTGTAGACTTACACACTAATCAGCTTTGTATCTCTTTGTCCACAAACAAAAGCTAAGAGCTAAGATACTTGCTTTAGTCACGTTTTAATACTTACATTTCGAAGATCTTCATACTGGTTTTCAATCCCCGTCACCTTCGAAAGTGGATTTAAGGCCTATCCAACACGACTGAGTATATGCCGCTTTTCACACTTTCAATATTAACCGGTATATCAAGAAAATTCCTTTCCCTAAACTATAACGTCGTCGCCCTGGGCGGCCTGAATGCATTGCAAAAATAACATTAGCGAACTCACGCGCAACGTTACCCGGGGCGGCTAGATTGTCACTTTCATCAAACAAAAACTTTGAACAATTGTTTAAACTGTTGAACTTGACATAAGCTGTTACGTGTAAGAAACACGTACGATGGTCTATGTAAAATTTTAAATTTGATGAGAACAAAATTGCTATTTAGGCAATCGTTATGATGCTTATGCTTAAGTTAACTTAACTACATTTGCAATTTTTTTCAGTTAGGCAGCCGTTTTTGGGTATAAATACATACATTTTTGCCGAAACTGCAATACAAATCGAAGGTATCAAAGAATAACGATTCTGAGAATAACGACTTACGCCTACGCCCTACAGCAGTGGTTCTCAATGTTATACGGATCGCGTACCACCTGACAATTTTTTCTATCGCTGCGTACCACCAAAACCCTGTGTGACTTGAGAGACCAAGAAATAGGCCCATTTTCTCACCCCGGATAGCATATTTAACAATTTCAAAAGAATATCCCAAATATAGTTTCGTTTAAACCAGGGGTGATCGGTTTTGTCAGTTGAGTTGCTATTCTAAATCAGGCTTAAATTAGGTATTAGGCTCAATTTCGGAAATAGGTATATCACAGAACACTACTCGCGTACCACCTGAAAAGTTCCGGCGTACCACTAGTGGTACGCGTACCACAGTTTGAGAACCACTGCCCTACAGTGATCTTGCCATTAAAGAAACACCTTATAATCCCGTTTAATTTTTTTTCTCTGAAGAGTTCTATATTTTTGCAACAAGGTTTTTTAATTTTTTCATGTAGATTTTTATCCCTACGACCCCACTTTAATGTTTTTTTTTCTAATTTTTATTCTTGAAATTTGTTCTATCATAACATTTAACATCATAATTAAAAACAAATAATTAAATAACTAAATTACATAAACTATGCTAAACTTTTTACTGCTGTTAAGTTCTATTCAACTTACTAATCAAATAAAATTTATAACTCACATTATAGATATCCGATGAAAGCTAGGTATTGTTTTGCTAACTATTACTATGATCTACCTATTTTGTTTGCATTTCATAAAAAATTAATTACTCTTTTTCAAAACTGCATTCCGTATAACAGGTGCATTGCGTGTATTTTGAATGACAATGGTCGCGCGCCAACGTTTGTTTGCGGTCAGTTGTTCTTCGCTCAATCGCAAACACAAAGACATTGCCATCCAAACGTCACAATCGATCACTAGCGCAGTTTCAAAAATAAATAAGCACCTGACAGATTGTTTTGGCTTGTTCTGTTCACGTTGAGCGTCAAGTAATCCCAGGATTAACATTATTATACTTGGGGATCAAAACCCCATGCGAGTTAATTGCCCACTGTCTACAAACATAAACACATCACTGCTGGACTTCTAACGTCATAACATACACATTGTCTGCGTTTCGTACCTAACACAACAAGCTTGATTTTTGACATTTAATTTATTTTGCTTGCCGAATTTCCAGAATTTTAATGCACAGAAAGTTATAATCCACTAACAACAGTTGTTTCAAACGTATAAGTGTAAGAGAATACGCGTGTTACCGCAAGTACGCAGCTAAAACCACTTAAAATGGATAAGAAAGGATATAATTATGTGTCGGTACTTGGAACGTGTAAAGGCGTAAAAGTAAACTAGGAATTGTGGAAACAACTCATTCCTTTGAAAAGGAAATGTTACAAAAACAAATGTCTTTTTGAAATTCATGTTTTAATTACAACTAGTGTTGTTTAGTCCACATATACCATTTTAGGGGGTAGCTTATTTTAAATAGGTGATAAACATAAACGTGTCTAACATTAATAGTTCAAAAAAATTTGCTCAAAATACTTTACAGCGGTGAAGGCCAAAATATAGGACAAGCCATTGTAACAAAAGAGAAATACGTGATTTTTTACAGTCTTTTAATTTCAGTTACCAAAAGTGTTAAGATTTTAACTATTGACACTAATGCTATTCTTTCTTTGTCGTTGTTGCATTTTTCTGAAGAGCCAAATCCAAAATATATCAAAACTGAAATCGCAGAACTCAAATAGGGTTGCAAAGCTAAAACAAACAAAACAAAGTTGCAAAAGAATAGTTTTATATTCTTTAAAATATCAACAAAAATCAATTCAAAGTCGTTTTTGCGAAATCATTGACTTTACAATTGGTGCTCAGAAGTTGGCCATTGAATTTATAGCTAACTGCATCTAGTAGTCTTTTTGGTGTGCTGCATGGCGTAATGGTTATGGTCGTTTATAGAATATCATCTTACTTACATTATCTACACAGTTTTTTTCACCGTCATTACCAACAGTAGAGATTGGTCAATGATTATGGTTTGTAATAGAGACACTGACATACACCCCTTGTGGTAGTTTTATCGTAATCAGTTGGAAACATTCTAAAAAAGCTTTAGTATGAAACAAATTGCCAGCGAAGTGGAATAAAACTTGTTTTCGCTTGTACTTTATATTTCACTGACGATGACAAATATTTTTGTCGAAACGTCTGTTAAATAAAATGAATACGTTTTATTCCACTTCGCTGGCAATTTGTTTTATACTAAAGTTACTACTTAAGTTCGTGTCTTGTGTCCTAAATTCTAAAAAGGCTGTTTACTACTTGAGAAGTGCGACAATTTGTCACCTGCATCCGAGAAAAAGACCTCCCGCTCCTCCGATATCACACATTAATTTTTCAAAACTGTAAACTGCCTCTTCAGTGACTACAGTATATTCCAGATTTGGATAGTACAACCGAAGTGCAGTTCCTTTGCTAAAATTTATTAAAAATTCGTTTATTTATCCAGAAAGAAGAAAATTGTAAGCTGGTAAAATATGCAAAAATTAAACAATGTTATATATAGGTACGGCATACGGCTCTACTTTCTGGATAAATACGGCATACTCTAAGTTTGGACCTTTCAAAAGGTTTAAACTACTGTAAAGCTGATGTACGACATTTCAAAGCGGTTTTGGGTAAATGTTACAAAGCAATTTGAAAACATCAACATATTAATCGTTTTAAGAACAATTACGGCTGTGATATATATGGGTTGTAATGCACCTGAGATCCAAGCCACCTACGAATTTAAAACGTGAGGTATATTGAGGGCTTCTCTTCGTGTTGGTCACTGATACTTTGTACTCAATGTAAAAGCATTCTTGTGGACAATTACATTCGGAAAAACTGAATATATCTGTAACAATCAAGTGTTCGTATTTAATTGTGCTACACCTCATCGAAATGAAGTACACTAATTGAGGCGTAATTTTGTTTTCTGGATTAAAAACCCACAAAGGCAGATTTCTATGTAAGTAAATAATCGGTACAGACCAGCTGGGCCATGGAAGCATTTTGACTGGGCCACAGACCAATCAAATAGAAAGCTTTTTTTAAGAATTTTCATTTGTGTCACTACACTCAATTTTACAAGAATAATGGCTTGGGGAGGAATTGAGAAGGAATGTGAATTAATTTGAATTATTCTATTTACGGTATAAAGTTACTTTGACTTTCTGCAACGGCGTATGTTTATGATGTAATAAACTACTTTGTGATTACAATAAAGCCAGATAATAGCAGCATATCAATTGTCCAATTATTCGGTCATAACTGAAAATGCTTGAAGAAGGGAAGTGCTGTTTTATGATTTTTTGCATGAACTTATTTTGAACTATATTATCTGTTTGAAATATGGCCTGCAGTTTTTTTTGTTCTGAATCTACTTTATAGTTGTTTCTTTCTTTCATAAAAATTTACTGGGCCACAGAATTTTTGTGCAATGAAAATGGGCCACGAAAGAAAAAAGGTTGAGAACCACTGGTATAGACAGACTATGGTTCGCTGCAAGGTTATCTCGCGTCAAAGACGATCAAATTTCTTTGAAGAAATTTAAAAACAACAACATCTAATTTAAATACCTTTTGATTGGTTTTCATACAATTTCATGATTTCCTGCAAACAGACGAAGACTTGAGCATAATTGCACGTTTTCTCATTACCGGGATGATAATAATAACGGCATCCGCACTGTTTTATTGTGTAGTTCGCTTCGCATTCGTTCAAGCAACCCCTCCTCGTGTACCGATCATAATTTGCTAGTTTGACTTCTCCACATTGTCCATACGGCGGAGGCTGCTTAAAAACTCGGTTAAATAAACGCATTGCAGTGTGTTTGGTCTCTTGTATAACAATATAGACCACCAGCAGTGATATATATTTATAATTTCTAAAAGTATTGGGTCGCATGTAACCACATCTAAGGTATGTCACAAAGTTGTAGTTAACTTAACAACACAAGCGATCAACATATAGATCTATAGAGCGTGTCGTGGGTCGAATCCCGTAGAAAAGTCATGTCTAGGTTGATTGTCGAATTATCCGTGTTGTTCTATAAACGTTTGTCCTAAAAATATAACTATCGATATATCGGCATATCCAAAAAAAATTAAATACGGCAATGATGTCGATTAACAGCAAACAATGCGCTATGTCAGTGGTTCTTAACCTTTTTATAACGGCCGAACCCCTACGATATTCTTCAGCCTTTGGTCGAACCCCAAGTTACATCCTAGGTTTTTAACCCATTTTGTTTGGTGGGTCATAATTAGTTTTTGTTTCAACGTAGTGGCAACAGTTACTGTTTGTCATTTTGTTAAATTCTGACATCATAATACAAGCAACTTGTTTCAGGATTGCTTTAATTCCGGCAATTTTTAGTTTTTACCAAAATGAAGCATTGTATTTTTAGCCTCTGTACACTAACATGAAAAAGATGAAGTAATAAGTTTTTGCTGCCCACAAAATTTCGTTGTTTTTCTGCTTACGAACAACGCGAACAATGCTCTTTGTTACGTCAAAAAAAGAAAAGAAAACCTTAGTGCAGGGTTGAACAACCATTTTGCTGGGACGGCCGCGTCACAGATTCTTATTTTACCAACGGCCGCCATTTACCTGCTTATTTTTGTTTTAAAATACTTGGTTTATATCATGTATTTTTAATTTACAACACAGTTTGTTTCGACTTTCAAGCCGAAAAGCTAATTCGAACCACATCCTGTGGGTGCTACAACTGGACATAAAACGGAGAAAAACTCGGTTTACCAGCTTGACTATACCAGCTCTACGGCCAAAATCTTGTCACCAGCTGCACTGATAATACATAAAACTTTGAAACAGTGTATCTGGTCTGAAGGTAACCTATCATTGTGTTAGCATATTGCTTTACCAAGTATTACGATTCTTTTACCAGCAGTGTTGTTTCTTTTCGAGATAGAACAGCATCTGTGATGTCACCGGGCAAGAGGGAAAACCCCCTATGCCGCAACGTCGTTATGTGGCTGTCTGCTGGATCAATTGAAACTCGGAATCCACTGTAGTACATATAAGGACCGACTGTCCATTCTGATTCATTTTGCTCCAAACCTACATCCAATCCTTCACCTAAACCTTATAATACATATATGATCAGAAATGGTCAGATTTTCGGGAGGCTCCTGCTTTTTACTGTTTTGATAAAAAAAGATTAAAACGAAATTTAGAAAAGTCATGCACAGAAACACCAACATATAGAATGTGTGTTGTGCTTCAAATGTACTATTGGAGCATTCAAATAGTGTAGGGGTCACCAAACTTTTTCACAGAGGGCTTGATAATTTCAATAATCTCGCATGGCTAACAAGCCCTTACGTAGTCTTTCCCAAACTAAAACTCGAGAGGCGGTTTTGACGGGAAGGCCAAGGGCTTATGTCTTTTCACGATGCTATTTGTATTCAGATGGTGCTGCTGTTAAATTGTAAAATTAGGAAGAATGTATAAGTGTCTCATCTACAAACTGATGCTCCTTTATTCTGTCACAAATAACAAAAGAGGGAAATTGTTCGTGCACAAATATACATATTCTTTGCTATTGTGTGTGACGTAACAAACAACTTTTGGATTATACCTATGCGTTGTAATCTTGTTATATCAGATAAATTTATTACTATAATCCATTCTGGAGGTTTGCGCAATCTTTAAAGATATCACATACGTTTTGTTGAACCAAAAATACCTTTTCGAGTCGGATAAAATGACACCGAGGGCCGCATCCGCAGTTTGGTGACCCCTGACATAGTGTAAGACAGAAAACAGACTTTCAGTTATTTCTCTGCGTACTAGTTACTCAGAAGTGACTCACAAAGTACTAAATACAATGTTGTCATTACCTATTGCGGTTTGTTCTAATGTGCTTGATGCATTTGCTCCAATTCGAATGCAAATTCCCATATCCGTCACCGCAGTTCCCATTATTTCACTTCGACATTCTCGAGAATGAAACAGGCACCTGGAATTAAATAAAGCATTTGTACATCTGTAAAAAAAACTTCAAAAAATGCAAAAGAAACTGCAAATCACCCAACAGATTAACAATAAAGCAAGCGTACTGACCCAAAGTTCAAGACAGTGTTTGATTTCTTCTAAAAAAATTATCCACAAACCAAAATAAAATTATCCACAAACCAAAATATTTATTTTCTTACTGCTGCTGTGCAATTCATTTCTTTTTTTAACAAAAAAAGAACTTACAAAAATGCTTGTCTTGTGATCACTTGAGAGGTATCATTTATTTATAGAACTGTTTAGAGATCTTTCGCCAATGTTTCAAGATTTAGATAATAGATGTGATAAGTTTCAGTGTTATGTTATCAGGTAATGTCAGTAATGATGTCAAAAAGTCACGTAGTAGAGTAGCCAATTACAATGTATTCCTAATGCCTACCAATCTGGTACGGTTTTGAACGACGTCCTTTTCATAAATTCCATTCCGTCAAGGTATTCATAATCGGTAACGTTGATTTCTTTGTCAAATGTTTTTGATCCATAATTATTGAACATACTTTCTAGCAGTCGTTCTTCCTTTGGAGTCAACGAGCTTTTTCTGTTAAATCAAAGATACATAATTGATCAAAATCGCTTTTGGGAGTGATAGTGTAGGGAAATTTTTCGGTCATTGAAAGTACTTCTGCTAAAAAGGACTAAACTGGTGAAATAAACTTGGTAAATTTACTGTTTTTGGTACATTCAGTATAGTTTTTCTATAGCATGTTAAGGTCAAATCATTAATTTGCGTGAGTAAAACGATCTTTCGTAGGTTAAAAATATTTAGTTTTGGGGGCGAAGGATTAATTTTTAACATTGAAACCTATAGATGTATTTATAATTTGGCCATTTTAAACTTACTGGTAGATATTGTAAGAACAAATTATAACAGCTGGAAAAACGCTTGATGGTTCGTATTTCGTCTTGCTTCTCATTACTGTTGGATATTCGAAATAATCATTTACACTTCGACACATAATGTAAATGCAATACGACATTCCGCCCAAAATAAAGCAAAACCAAATCAATCTGTAAAGAAAGAGTCACTTTTTGTTGCACTGTGTTTTGCAATGATGTTCAACAACTATCGTACAGTTTACTTTTGATTTACCTTCTCATAATGTTCGAATCACTTCGAAATACGTATCGTAAACCATGCATTGTTGTGTTGTCTGTGAATCGTAGAGCTGCGATCCATAATGCGATAGTCTTGTTTTCTAACTTTTGTTTTTCCTTCTCACTATTGTCTAATGTTTTGTTTTGTGCTTCCGTCAGTTTCATGTTTTCTATTTTAACGGCTAATCACAACGACCTGGTGCAAACAGTAGAAACGCTGTTGATATTCTAAAGATTGCCGTTCAAATACTTAAGGGTTAAATTTTTGCCAAAAAAGAACAGCTTTAATGTTTACACCAATATACCATAACTGTATCGTCATCATATTTTGCTGCCTTGTGTGGCCTAAACCCTGCTACAATTTGCCATTTTGATCAAACACAAAATCTTTAAAACGCGGATAATAAAACTTCTCAAATTTGCTTATTGATGCTTTGAACTGACATCTTTCGCAACTAGATGTTTTCAACTCCTCTGTCTTCACATACAAACAAGCGATAAAAATTTACTGGACAGGAAACTGGCGGTCGATCAGGCTTTCTATCAATCTACCCCATCTTTGAGCCACGTTTTTCAATTGTTGTGCAAGATCTTTGTCGTGCTTGCGTGGTGATATACGACATATTCAGTTGTCGAACACAAATAATGAACAATAACCAAAATCAAACAAATCTAATCAATACTATAAGTCAATCTCACAATGTGCCTATCGTCATTAGATAATACTGTGAAATGTAAATATCCCAAAATAACTCTTTTTTTACTGGACACCATCAGTCATTACCGATCATTTTTTAGCCAAACAATTCTGTTTGTTAATGGGGGTGACATATGCATGTCCAGTGCCGGATAAAGGGTCTGCTGGCCTGTAGGCACATTTTATAGGTGGCCCGAAAATCAGTGTTGCCAACTAAAAAATTAGAATTATCAGTGTTGCCAAATCATTGTCACAAAGATCGTTGTTGCAACTATAACATAGGGTACCGTGCAAAAACTTGGTCATATGCCTAACTAAATAACAACTTTGCACGTTTTTGCGATTGAAAACGCGTTAACTATAGTGTTTGGAGGTCAATCTTACGGAGTAGATCGCTTTCAATACACAAAATAATTATTTTGAAAACATGACTAAATTTCTACTGATTTTTGACTGGCCTGTAAAACATATATTTAATGTTTTTTTCACATTTTTTTTGATATGCTTACATGATAGTGCATAAACCTTCAGCAGATCAACAACTTTATTTTTGTCGAACTGTTTCAAGCACTCAAATGTCGTCAAACTGTTGATTTGGGTCCAACATATCTTCGAAAAGTTCGTTTAGGTTTCTGAGAAAGCTAGTATCTGGAACAATTTTTTTAAACTTCAAACAATTAGGGACAATTAAGACAAGGTCCCACGAACATCTTACAGCCAATAAAAATACAACAACGCAATTGTATAATTCTTCATTTTAAACAGTTTTATAATTGAAGATCTAAAAGATGTAAACTTTTTGTGTAAAGAGTAAAGTCTGGACAAAACCAACACTCGTAATTAAATGCTTTCATTAATTCGCAACTTTCGAATCTCACCTTGTTTCCAATGTTTACCGACTTCATTACATCAACTTTACATACAGATTAATCATTCGCTGAATCGCCATACGCAGGTACACATAAGCACATCACCACGATTTATCAACGGTAACATCAAATACAAATACAACAAAAACAACAGCTAATAAAGATCAAAAATCAATGTGTTCTGAAATTTGAAAAACAACTTTAAATAATGTTGGATGTGGTTTTTATAAGCGTATATGCACTGCTTGCTTGTTCAAAAAACTTTTGAAGTTTTTCTCTTTGCAAGTTTTACTTTGCTTGTATTGACACCTAGTTGTTCGATTTTATATCTTGTTTGTTCATCGGCACATTTATTGAAGTATTCACTTTGGATTCAAGTATTCAGTGTTTGGTAATGTTTGCTATTATATATTTGCTATTATAATGCAACGTCATAACGCAACCATGGAAGGTGGAGATTGGCTACAAAGTCACGTGACGGTTTTAGACTAATAGCCTTGTTAGATAATTCCAGGAAGTTCTCGCTTAAGTCTAGCGAAAATCGTTGTGTGTTTGTGTTTGTGCTGCAGTTTTGCAGTTGCACGTTAGTACAGATGTGTCTCGAAAGAATCTCGAAGAAATCTACTAGTTTTGTATTAAAGTTCTGCTTGGTTGAAGATTTGTCGATATCAACCGCAGACAATTTTGCTGAGAAAATAAAACTTGTTGTGTTAAATTTTAACAGTAGAAAGACGTTGGCACTTAGTAGTTAACGTTACAAGTTTTTCAAAAAGACGGTTTATTAAAGTTTTTCGATTCGGGGTTACGATGTACAATATTATATTGCCAAGTCTTTTCACACTTGGAAAGATGTGCTACCCCGACAATTTTTTTCTGGTGAAAATATTTTCAGTGACAAGCAAACATTTTGCGATTATTTACCAACGCCTTTCTTGAAACCACATAAAGATTGCACTGAAAATAGACACAAATTGCGCTAAAAATAGACACATTAAAACAGTCGCAAAAAGTCAAGTTGTTTAAATGGTTTACGCTTGCAAACTCAATAGGTTTGCAAATTCGAGATATTTTTATTGTTATGTAACGAAAAACGCGTATTATGAGCAATATAAGAAAGGGCTTAAAACTATCCACCATGTCAAACATGTACTATTGTAATGTTTTGTAGAATTATTCGTCATAATTTTGGGTAAAAAATAGTTGTTTTTGCCATACTTAGAAGAAATACTTGCGTACGAATCTTAATAATCAGACTTACAACAAAGTTTCAGGACCAAACATAATTTTAACACATAATTATGTGCGCAATTCAAGAGAAAATGAAATGACGCCTTAACTAGAGCGTTCCTCAAAATTTGGCTGTTTTTATTGTATGACTTCATGAACTTGATTTTGTCGCTTTTTCCGCAAAGCATATTGCCGCAAAATCCAAACCCACATCATTTCAAAACTGAAGTCCACAAACTCGAACATGGTGGCAAAACTGTAAAAATGGAAATCATACAATCTTTTCTTTGTATATTGGATCATAAATTACGTACCTGACACCAAGGAAAAGTCCTCCAGCACCACCAACATCACACATCAGTCTTTCAAAACTGTACACAGCTGTCTCTGTCAATTCCCAATACTCCAGATCAGTGTAATACAACCGAAGTTGCATCGCACTACTGTAGAATACAAACGGAATAAAATAAGAACATGCTTTTTCGCTTGTTTTTCGAACAAACTTTCATACAGGCCAGTTTATGTGACATAACAAAACATATGTTTATCGGAGAACAGCTTTGGGTGCTGTCGTTAGAGGTAATGTAGATAAAGCTGTGTTGAATTGAGTAAAATGGTACAGTTTGAAAAGGTTTGTTGCATTATTATTAGTCGGACAATTAGAAACAAACTTTTTTTACAGTATTTACAAGTTTTTACAACAAACGTTTTTCATACTCGATATTGATGTTTATCAGTTGCAGCATAATATCCTTGTATCCCTGAGTAGGAGCTGTGTGTGTAATATGCAAGTCATACTCAATTTTGCTGCATTCTTGTGGGCAGTCACATTTCGTGTTGTCAAAAATAGCTAAAGAAAAGCAAAAACAATTTGGTTTGGTTTATTGGCTACACACCAAAGAACGTTTTGGGGGAATCTGGTCAGGCGAGTTGCAATGACGAGTGTTTCGATAGGCGTTGTGAACTGATTTCTTGCTGGTTTAGATAAACACCTCACAGTTTCTGTGCCAGAAAGAAATTGCTTTCACAACATCTCGCCTTTGATGTAAGTTACAATATTTTAAGAGGCAAATTGCATACACTTTGGTATTTTCTTGAAAGTTACAGAATTAGGAAAAATAGGCTTTTGACAAAATCTTTTTTTTTTAAACGAGTCTGAATATTAAGATACCCAGATCAATCATTTCAAATTAAAGTTGGCAAGCTTTTGTGGCAATTCGATACTTGAGTTAAATGAGCTTGTAGATCGAGATGAGATAGCACACAATAACTGGCTACACGTCTCAAAATATGTACGGAGTATTTTAATGTTACGATACGAGTATGCTGGTTTCTTTACAACTTAAACATCGAAGTCGGCCAAGCATCGAAGATTTACATAGGATAAAGGGCTTCTTCACTGACCTGTATCGTTCGCAAATGAACTAAAAAATGCGTAGCTGCACCACTCGAGCTCCGACAACGAACAGTATTTGGCGTCACCAGGCATATAGATATACCTGCAGCCACATGACTCCACAGTAAAACGAGTTTCACATTCTACGATACAATTTTCCTGTGAATATTCGTCAAAGAATTCCAACTTTGATGTTCCACATTGCCCATGCGGCTTGGGCTGTAAATCGAAATACTTTGAGTAAAAAAAAAACCTGTTTATTTGGCCAAACGCAGCATATTTAATCTTCTTTAGGTATTTGCAAGTGACCAACCCACATGAAATAGACAGACACAATATGGCAGTCATAGGTCTCATTTCCACTGTTAATTACTACTCGTTGTTTAATATCTCCTAACAGTGAACCATACCAGTAAACCTAGGTAAATCCGGATCTTCGCTTAATCCGGACAATATTTTGGTCCAATCGGGTCTAGATGAATCGAAGTTTACTATATTTGTATGTAAGTTGTCACAACTGGAAACTCAATTCTGGCCCATACTAATTCATAAGTGAACAAAAAAATCTAAAATTACTTGTGGTAACAATGTGTTTGTCTGGGACTGTCTATTACACCACGTTTTTTGTCAAGTGATTATTTTATCAATACAGTTCTACTTGAAAGGTGTGCTTTTGCTATCTCTGAACGCACGTCGCACTTATTTGACCTTAAATGAAATCTAGTATGCGATATATGTTTAAATTGTTAATGCCACTCACTAAAAATCCGTATTTCTTTTTGTGAATAGCCACATCTGTTGCGTATCCAGGTAACAGTGAGAACCCTTTGTCACGAAGAAAAAATACGGTCGTTCCAGGTGAGTGAACAGCTATTCGATAACCGTCGTACGCCATATGAGGCCCATATGTCCAGTCATCAACATAAACTGCCTCAGAAAACTCGAAACCACCCGGTTGTCCTAAAATTGTAAACAAATCAGGGTTTGCAATGCTGGTGCAAGTAAATTGATTACTTGCCTGCTGTATTTTGGTACTTGTATTCGGGGCTATCAGATGGATCAAATACATGACACACACCGTAGTCGGTTATGGTTGTTCTGAAAAGATTGTCTTTGCATTGCCTTCCTTTATACACACAACTGCAAATGTTAAAAAATGTCAAGATAAGTAATATCTTTATACTGACACAAGAAAAATTGATGCTGTTAAAAACAACTATAAGCTACGTTGAAATATTACACAAAAATCAAATATTAAAACAAATAAAATACTAATCAGTGTGAATGTCGTGACTCGCGTTTCGGTAAAATTCCAGCATGTCCATGTCATCAAATTCACTCAGATCAACCGGATTATCATCGAGAGGAACAAAGTACGAAGCATAAAGGCGTCCCAACGCCTTTTCTTGTCGTTCAGTAATTCTACTTTTTCTAGGGAGCGAAACAATTTGCAAAACATGTAAATTTGCCATGATAAGTATTGGGGATTTTTTTGTTAAAAAAAGCAGAATGCGTGGTCGATGTAAAGCACTTTATATACATCCTCAGATTTAGAAAAAATGATCATAATCGCAACAGTACGTATTTAACGTTTGATACCGTACAACGATTTTGGTAATGATTGATTATAGCCATGCTGCACAAAAAAAACTTTGAAATAGTCAAACAGTCTAACCTATATCACCACATAGTTTAATAAACACTTTCAAGACTAACCTGAATACGTTGTAGGGGCATATGGTCACAGCAGGAAACTCACTTTTTGATTCAAATTTTCTACTCACGCTCAATATGGTCGGATAGGAGAGAAAGGCGATCCAGCTTTGATAAATAATGAACAAGCAATAACTCATTCCCAGAAAAACCACACACGTCCAAATGAACCTAAAAGTGTGGTTGCGTAAAAGTATGAAATCTGATTATACGATTTATTTTAGTTACATGATTTTGTTTTGCAGCCTTTAAATCTACATGCACAGATTAAAACCTAAAATCTCTCTTAAAATTGCATGGAGATGTAAAGAAAATCAGTATAACCTTCTCAGGTAATGAGCGTCCCTCATAAACACGTATTTCAGTCCGTGCATTGTAACGCTATCAGTGAATCGATGAGCCATGAGCGAAATCGCCAGATCAGTTGCATCTTTTGCATCACCGAACTTTGCGTCGTTTACCCATTCTTCATTTTCGGACTGGTTTTCTTCCTTTTTTTCATCTTCCGTTTCCAAGTCCAATATTTTCATTTTCAGGTAATTAGTTTTAAATTGTAATAGAGCTCTTATTTGAAAACCTATATGTACAGCAAGTGTGAAAATGGAAAACAATATTTTTTTTGCATTAAACTGTGAGGTAATTGAAACGAATAGTTTGCACTTGAAACACCTCAAATTCAAAACAGATTATTCTCGATTCATCATGAAAACTATTACATAAATGTCAATTACAAGCAGTCTCTTCCTACAAACTCTTAGCCCTGAAATACTCCAGGACAGGTAATGTTGATTATTTTGAGTTTGTTTGCAGTGTCTGGTTAAATATGGTTTTAATCCGTTCTTTCCATGTTAGTTGCACTGTTTGTGGCTGTGTCTTCTTTTCCTTTTTCGTTTTGCGTTGACGTCGAAATCCCGAAAGCCATAACAACTCTCCCACGAAATCAACGAATTCGAAACATGTAACAAAGCTGCATGACAAACAATTTTAAACAATATTCACAAACAAAGTATTTTATCATTTTCTTTATCATTTTTTTTTCATAACATTTGTTACAATATTAAATTATCGCTTTTCGGTGACAAGTATGAAACTACTGTACCTGCATCCTAAGAATAAACCAGCTGCTCCTCCAATATCACATATTAGTTTTTCAACAGAATAAATAGCAACCTGTTCAATTTTGGTATATTCGAAATCCTGATAGTACACGCGCATTTGCAATCCTTGGCTGGGTTTAAAATAGTACAATTAACATCCAAGCATATGAATAGATTCAAAATACTATTAAACCTTAGATCCACGTTGAGATACTTCTTTAGAATTTCTGTCCAACCCTTGGTCGGAGCGGTGTGTATGACTTCCAGCTCGAAATCAGTATAATTGCACTGTTGTGGACATTGGCATTTCGTCTGGTCAAATATTTCTGTTAATGAAATACATATTATATGTACGTGAAATCTGCTCGACGAATCAATTTGGCATCAATAACTTGCTTGATTCATTTCCAAACGCGTCTTTCAGCACATGTAAGCATTCAGGCATTTGCGAAAGTCGGCATATTTGGGCATCACCGGGCATATAAAAAAACTTGCAGCCACACACTTCTACGGTGTGGTTGGTTTCACATTCAAGCAAACAGTCTTCTCTTGAGTACGAATCATAAAAGGAAAGATTGGTCTGTCCACATTGTCCGTGCGGTGGAGGCTATAAGACAACAAAACCTTTAAAACCGTCAAAGAGGAGCTGACATACAGAATGGCTGAGCGAAAGTGAAGAAGAGTCTTAGCGAGATTAAAACATGCCTTAGTCATTCTAACAAACAAATATTCTTTAGACCAGCAGTGCACAGCAACCAACGGCCGCGGATGCATATTTTTGCGGCCGTGCACATGTATTTTTAGATCAGGGAGTCGAGCGCTTGTCATACGTGTTCGGGTTTGGTTAAGGTTCATTATGTTTTGTTTCTAGGGGTTTGAGTTAATATTAATTGTTTTAGCAAAAACGTAGTGCACCCCTGGTTTACACTAACCAGGATAGTAATTTTTTGTCGCTTTAAAACAACTTCTGTAGTAAAGCCAGGTAAAAGTGAAAACCCTTTATCCCGAAGATAATGCACTCTTGTTCCTGGGGCATGCACAGTAACACGAAATCCATCGTAAATCAAGAAAGGTCCAAATGTCCATTCTGATTCGTTTACCACTTCGCCGAAATCCATACCTCCTGTTTGACCTTGAAAATAAAATTAATTGCCAACCAACAGATTTTGTTTTTATTACTTAATATTGATCACCGGTCAATATTCCCAGAAACTTCAAGGAAGAATTACACATCTTTAATTATTATGTTTGTGTTAGTGATGCTGTTCAATAAACTTTACAGATGCTACACTGTGCCAATTCTATTCGACAAGTGTAAGTACAAATTGCTCAATGTGGTGCAATAACTATCTCCAAAAACTTTCTTTTTAGCTTAACCGGCATATGGTATACATATTATCCTCTTTGAAGACACGCCGATTCAGACGTCGAAACGTCAAATGAGTTATATACAAAATAGCAAAAAATTTTTATGAAATATGCCTGGCAACAACACTATACACTATACTTATTTGGCTTTCACTAGGTTTAACTTTTGCAAACGAAGATCTTTGATTATAAAAGGTTGTCCGGTGTATTTCGGTTAAAACATCCAGCCGAAGTAAACTTACACAAAACGGCTCATGCAGTCTGCACGATCTATGATGCTCTATTTTGCAATATGTAACAATTTATATTCTCAGAGTACTTCAGTTTTTACCTATTGAGGTTTGTGCTTTCAAATCTGGATCCGCGCTTGGGTCAAAAACTCTACAGAATCCATAATCAGTTAAATATGTGTGAAGCAGCTCCTTTCCACACAGCTTTCCCTCGTACGTGCAACTAAAAAAATTACTAAGTAGTGTCGATTACTGATGCAACCACAAACAAAAAAAGAATATCGCAAAAATCGTATAAATTTAAACAAAACATAACAAACGAACGAACCTGTACTTTGTATATTAATTTATAATTATTGCAAGCTTTGTGGATTTTTGATTACACATAATGCGACACATACTCACTAGTTGGTGGGATATTGAAAGCTGGTATTGCGAAGAAATTCCAAAAAGTTTAAGTCATCGAAATCACTAAGATTAACTCGTTCTCCGTCCAATGGAAAATAAAATTCACCGAAAACTTGTTTAACTGCTTGGATTTGTCGTGGTGTCATGGCACTACGTCTAAAATATAAAAACACAATTTAGGTTTAGATGAAACGTTTGCATAGTTGCATTTAGGGTGATACTAAAACTATAAAAAACAATCCCCAAATTTTAAAGATGAGCAACAGTATGAAAGTTGCCAAAGGTATACTCGCAAAGCAATTACGAAATCATGTACTGCAGTATGGTGGTTCTTAAAGATATTAGAAAAACCGCGAGGAGTTTGAAAGTTTTAAACTATCTTATGTGGTGTCAGATCTTGCGTTTGTAAACCAATCAACTGCTTAAGATACATCGAACCTGGCATACACACTTACTGAAAAGTGTTGTACGGGCAAATGGTAACAGCCGGAAATTCGCCTTTCGCTTCAAACACCGTGTTGATTCTAAGTGTTGTTGGATAAGTGTAGTAGGATTTGAAACTTTGAAAAATTATGTAACTGCAGTATCCAAGACCACCCAACACGACACAAGTCCATATAAGTCTACAAAAGAAGCAGAAGATTCAACAAACCTAAAACGCGAGGTTACTGCAATATTTCACGAATTCACCGTAACCGTGGGAAGAAACAAACAACATACAATTCGTTTAAATTATTGGATGTTTTTCATGGAATTGATGACCGGGTGACCAAAAAGTCACATAAAATTGCAATTAAAGTCCCGGGCACATTATGTGGTCATAGTAGGCTGCATTTATGTGCTGAACGACTCGGAAATTTGAAAATTTAGACTTTGCTAAGTTGCCAAGGTAATTTTAAATTTGTATTTAATTGATCACAAAACATTGATTTTCCCGACTTACCTGCGCAAAAAGTGTGTATCTCTTAGAAACATGTATCTTACACCATGCATTGTAACGCTTTCTGTAAAGCGATGTGCTTTTAAAGAGAAGGCCAAATCCACTGCATTTTGGGCATCGTCCACAAAATTTTCTTTTTTAACCCATGCCTCTCCAAACAACTTATTTTTATTGTTGTCTCTAATTTTACTTTTAGCAACTGTTTTTTCTGGTACATCCATGGCAATTACTCCTGATATTATTTGCAAAATAAGAAAAAAAGCAGTTTAACAACTTTTGTAAATCTGGTTCTAAACTTTTGACATTATTCGCAAATTAAAAATCGTCAAAAAACTCGCTTCAAACAAGTCAAGCTCCATTTGTAGAATACATCAATATTTTCTAAAGAAACCATATTAAAGCGTATTTGCGGCGTTTTCTTCACTGTTGCATCACAATCACCTGGTTTGTCACATGTTTTACCTAGTTTGTGTCACCAGATAAATTACCATCTACTGATATGGCTTGTATTTCGACATTTCAAAAGACATTTTGTTGGAGAAAACGGATATTATCATGAAAAATTAATGTCATCGCGCCCCCTGCAGAGACCCCAAAACGTGATATTGTTTCTTTTGTTACTTCATAATCTATTTCAAGTGCTAAAAGGTCTGTTTGATAACAGCAGGTGTGGACACAAATTGCCAAACCTAATAATGATCGTTTTATCTGGTATTTGCTTTCGCATTATCAATGGAATCAAAGAAAATGACAAGTTTTTGCCCTTTTTTATACGACATGGCGGTCAAACTTGAATGGTCATCTTTTATAATTGTTAACTTTGCCACTACAGAATAATATTTTCATCTCCCAGGCTTTTCTTTGCTTTCACTCTTCTATGGGGCACCAAAGTCATAAGTCAATGTTCTTAATCGGTCTGTGCGTTAAATTGAAGTTCAAAATGCAACACCAGGAAGTCGAACCGGAACTGAACCCGAACCCGCGAACCGGTTTGAGCGGTTTATTTCATTAAACCCGAACCGAACCCGAACCGCTAATTACGATTTTCTAAAAACCCGAACCGGAGTTGAACCCCATATTTTGTTTGGCGTTGGACCCGAACCGGAACCGAACCAGTAAAATATGCAGTCTGTTTTATATGTTGTGATTTTATTCAAAACTAATACGCGAGATAACACTTATAGGGCGTGTCAAAAATTACGGTGCACGGGCAAAATTCTTTTGGAGTTTGATAAGGCCAGGTAGATGATGGTTAGAGTTAAATTGACATGAATAAAAATTTGAACCGGTTTAAAAACCGCAAACCGGTTCGGACCGGATAATTTGCCCGAACCGGAACAAAACCCGAACCCGAAAATATACATTTTTTAAAAACCTGAACCGAACCCGAACCCTTAAAAACAAAACCAAGTGAACCCGAACCGAACCTGAACCCATATGACAAGCGGTTCGACTCCCTGTGCAACACCAAGTGAGTCAGCATGACATATAAAATTAAAAATACTGATATATATATTTAAATTTACGACTTTTAGCATGATTCTAGGGTGGGTTTCAATTATCTTATCTGGTAAAAAATAGCCGTTGTAAATATTGTGTCACATTTTTTCCATAGGTATTGTGTCACATTTTTGTTCCATTACTCATATTCATCAGTATGTCCCTATAAACAACACAAAAACGTTTAAAGCCAGGAGTGCACAACACAGGGTCTGTGGGCCCAATTTGACCCTGGATTAGTTTAAAAGTGACACAAGTGTGTTGTTTTTAGTTACGTACTAAAATATTCACTGATGATTTCTTGTCGATTTTAAGATGTATTTGATTGTAGTGCGTATTTGTATAGGAACTAGAGATGTACCGAATATTCGGCAAATCGTCCACTTTTACAAAGATTCGGTCTCGGCCAAATAGTTTGTTGCGATTCGGCTGAAACCGAATCTTTTACGAACACCCATTTAAAGCGTTAAACGCATCCTTTCTGCTTAGTACCAACGAAAATCGCTTCAATCATTATATTTTTTACAACATTCACGCTTTTCCCACTGCAGACAAAAAAAATCAGTAATTCATTGTCGGGTTGGCAATCATGTTTGAGGCAATGTTAAACCCCACAGAACTAAAATAAGGACGCAACACAACCATTCTGCACGATTGCCTGGTAGATAAACCTCTGTTTTTATGTCAAACGCGTAGTATACGACTTTGCGTGACGTCATAAATGATTGGGTTGATTCGGCCGTATTTATTCCGCAAAACCGCCGAATATTCGGTTTCGGTCGAAACGAAACTTCGATTCTGTACATCACCAATATGAACGAGTGATAGTGGTACTGTGGTACGAAAGAAATATTTTACACAATAAAATCAAATTACTTAAACATGGTGTAACACGATACTATAGAAGGTTGGAGAAATTCGTGCCCGCAATTCCAGTTGGGTTGTGTACTCCTCATTTGTGCAGTTTTTTAGATTCTTCGCATCAAACGCTCACAAGGCACCAATATGTGGGTTTTAAATTTACACTACAGTTTCTTGTCATACTCTAGTAATTTTTACGATCATTGTTTATTTTGAACGCCCTGAAAATTAATGTTGAATACATCCTATCCGCATGACAGAACATACAATGCTTACATCGCAAAGTCACTCAACTGTATCTGTACGTCATGTGTCGTGTTGTTAAATTGCACCAGAGTGTAAACTTTCCTTGTGAGGTCACAATAGCATGCGATTATATTCTGTCCATCGTTTAATGCAGGCGTAGTTAGAATTTTCGACAGCGGTAAATTGTAGTCAATATAGGCCCGTCGAAAAGAGAATCCATGTTTGTTCCGGGACGTTGACGGGAGTTAATAGTTGTTAAAAAACTATGTCGATATTTGTGTACCATTAGTGTTACAAGGTAAACCACGCCTTATTTTTTGCCGACGTGCTGCATTGCGACTCCTTATTAATGTTTACCTTTCTAGAAATAAACACCTAAATTGGTGATCGCTTACGACAGGGGTCCGCAAATAGTGGGTCGCGACCCAAATTTGGGTCGCGACACCTTCCAGTCTGGGTCGCGAAATATTTTAAATTTCCCATGAATATAAGCATCGCATCTATAGCAATAATGAAATTCAGCTTTTTTCGACCTCCGAATTATTGTAGCATTTGTAGCACGTAACTGTTGCATACAAAAATGTAACAAGTTTTGTAACAATGTAACAAGTTAAGCGCACCTGTACAAGCAGTCATGCGCTTTCTGCACTATTTTATATTAAAACCAAATACAGATCACGACTAGAAGTAGAGAACAACAAGAACAGCTGAACGCTGTGGCTTAGAGTTTGCCAGTTTTAGTATGACTCTAACTTCTTCTTGGGTTATTCGGATTGTTGGCGACTGTTAAGTTTTCTTCCCCGTTTGCGCTGAGTTCGAAATCCAGTGATCCAGAGCAGTTCTCCCAGGAAATCAACAAACTCGAAACAAGTCACAAAGCTGAAAAACAAAATTTTCCGTTTTAACAGAAACAATAAAGAATGAAGGAGTTTCTTAAATTTTTACCTGTGAGTAATCAACTGTTTGCGTGTTTTTGGTTTTTAAGTTTGTTTATGTTTACAAAACGATTTCAGAAGTTCAAGTATTTTTTCTTTTACCAGATGAAACTACACTTACTTATTTATTTATTTGAGATTCACCAAACACAGTTCTTAATTTAACCAAAACATAACAACATGCAACGTAATAAACTTGATGAAAAGTAAGAATACGCTAAGTTTTGCACTTTTGTGCAGACAAGGGCCAAATTATACCCTTAACAGAGTTTGGTGCTTGATGTTGTATAGTCGCAATATTAACATTTATTAAAGACTACGCAATATTAGCTCGAAATAATCTGACTTAGTGGTGCAATTATACATTAAAACAGTATTTAATTTGGCAATAAAAAGATTTCTGTATTGCCCCTTCCCTTGATACTGCAAGCTCGTACTTAGTTTACCTGCACACAAAACTACGGATAGGAATTTGTATCGGCTTTAATTTTTACCTTTCAAACTTTTTACTTTAGAGGTTTCGCAAAGTGTTCGCGCATCACTTATACTAAACCCACAAGCATGTGCATTTATATCGAGTTCAAACGTTACATCCCATGTATGGTTTCTCAAATTTGCCACTTTGGCCTATCCCGGGATTCCGGGACAAAACAACTTTAATGCCTGGAAATCCCGGGATTTTATTCAATTTTTGTTAAATTTATAATATTTGTTTGTTTGTTTGTTTCATTTTTATTTTTAATTGACCGGCAAAGCATAAATGCATTTTTTTCACGAGGCCGCCGTCGAGCTGCCTGTTATATTGCAAGTTAATTGAATCTTTTTTTGTTAAATTATTTTTTAAATTGAAATCAGTTTTCGATTTAGGCGAAAAGCTACAGAGATAGGATTAGAACCGACAACCTTGTAACACAAGTCGATAGCGCTATAATCACTCGTCTTGGCATTTTAAAAATTGACTGATTTTCACCAACTGGAGAGCTATAACGCGAATTTGACGAAGTGGAGAGCTATAACGTGGGTTCTAACACTGTTGTACTGTTCGCAACAATAGAACTATTTATCATTCCATTCAAAAAAGCAATCAATTTTTGAGAAAATCCCGGGATAGATTTTTTTGCTGAATTTGTCCGGGATCCCGGAATTCCGGGAAAGAAACCCTAATCCCTTGTCATGTATCACACGAGTAAAAGGAGTTTAAAGTCGCCAAGTTATATGTCGTTCACAACTTACAATTTAGCAAAAACACCATCTCAAATGTTTGGGGATATTCCCCCCCCTCACAATCATTACCTGCATCCTAAGAATAAACCAGCTGCTCCTCCAATATCACATATCAGTTTCTCCACAGAATAAATAGCAACCTGTTCAATTTCGGTATATTCGAAGTTCTGATAGTATACGCGCAACCCCATTGCTTTGCTAGGTATAGAAGATTCAAAAACAGGTCAGTATAAGTTGTAAGATGATTGTAACACTGTATTATGGTACCTGAAATCCAGGTTAAGAAACTTTTTTAGAACGTTTGTCCAACCCTTTGTGGGTGCGGTGTGGGTAATTTCCAGTTCATAATCAATGTAGCTGCACTCTTGTGGACAGCGACATTTCGTCTGGTCAAATATTTCTGTTAACACACTACATAGTTTATTTATCTGGAATCTTGTTAACTATTCAAATAAGGCATCAATAACTTGCTTGATTCATTTCCAAACGCGTCTTTCAGTACATAAAAGCATTTGGGCATTTGCGAAAGTCGGCATACTTGGGCATCACCGGGCATATAAAAGAACTTGCAGCCACACACTTTTACGGTGTGATTGGTTTCACATTCAAGCAAACAGTCTTCTCTTGAGTACGAATCATAAAAGGAAAGGTTGGCCTGTCCACATTGTCCGTGCGGTGGAGGCTGTAATGTAAATTAGAAACCGTCTTGCCATGTGGAAATGCTTGGTGACCGGCTGATTTGGTTTATCGGTTTCAATGGTCCTGGTGTGATATGTAAGTTTAAAAAGTTTTAGGTTACCATACAAAAAGGGAAAGAACAAAGGGAAAACATTACTGATTTGCGACTAACTTTTTCCTTTCAAACAAGGGGTTGGCGACCTTGGTATTATTTTATTCGAAACTCTATAAAACTAACCAAAACAATGATATGCTTTCGCTTTAAAGCAACTTCTGTGCTATAGCCAGGTAAAAGTGAAAAGCCTTTATCCCGCAGATAATGCACTTTTGTTCCGGGAGAATGTACAGTAACACGAAAACCGTCGTATGCAAGAAAAGGTCCCATTGTCCATTCTGATTCATTTAAAGCTTCGCTAAATTCCATACCTCCTCTCTGACCTGTAAGGAAAACAAGATAATATAACTTAGTTGGATTATGCACATGCATTAGATTAGAGCTGGGTAGGCTCAAAATAAGGAAATGTTATCCCGCAGTTTATTTTTAACAGTCCCAGTAAGCGGGTGGAGCTACTAACACCATACCTCTCGCGACATCCAAAAGTGCCTAAATTTTCGACAGGTGGCGCAAAGAGAACTTTTTTACATTTAAAACGTTATATCTCCCAAAATGCTCACGGTTGGGGCTATTATAGGGTCTGGGTAAGGTGTTAGCATTTAAAATTCAATAAAACTAGCCCAAAAATTTAGCTACTAATGTAAAATTTTATACTTATTTCCCAACCCAACCCCTCTTCAGCCGCTAAATAAACAAATTCAGCTCTTTACGTCCTCTTGTGAAAGTGAATGTCCCCTGAGGTATAGTGTTAATAGCTCTACCCAGTAATCCAGTGATTCCCGATCTTTTTCTAATCGCGAGCAATAGTTTGTGTTGCCTAAACATGTTGACAAAAAGTAGCTATGACACAATATTACACCAGGTTTAGGCCTAGCCTTAAGAACTACTGCAGTAATCGAATAATTCCTTTTGTAATCGAATAACGCATTTTGAAGGACATATCCTTCATTTCAATTAAAAGTAACTTTTTCCTCCGAGGTCATTATTTTTTTTTTAATTTCGTTCATCTGTATAAGTTTTTAAAATTTTAAGACAGTTGAACTCATCACCGCGCAATGCCTTCGCTTTTATGTTAATTAAAATATGGTAGACCTACCATAATGAAAGCACGTATATATATATATGTGCTATTTTACCTGTTGCTGTTTGTGCTTTTAGTTGTGGATCCGCGCTTGGGTCAAAAACCCTACAGAATCCATAATCAGTTAAATATGTCTGAAGCAAATCCTTTCCACACAGCCTTCCTTTGTACACGCAACTATAAAAACAATTAAAATCCGTTCAAGCGATAATTGATGCAACAACAAACTAAAAATAGACAACAGCACATACAACAATAATCTAATTTTGTAAAAAAAATTACTTTTACCTATAACTTATAATTTCACAAATTAATTACTTTTCACATCTGAAATAAAAAAATGTTTAATTTCATTTGTGGTATATTCGCATGTCCTACTTTTGTGTGACATTTTAGTCACATATTATAAGTTGCTTACTAGTTGGTTGGATATTTGTAGGAGGTATTACGAAGGAATTCCACAAAGTTTAAATTGTCGAAGTCGCTTAGATTAACTCGTTCTCCGTCCAATGGAAAATAAAATACTCCGAAAATTTGATGGACGGCTTTGATTTGGCTGGCTGTCATGGCACTTCGCCTGAAACACAATTTGTTGACACATGTCAATGTCATTCGTTTTTGCTTAAAGGAAAAAAATGTCCTATATCGACTTTAAAAAGGCTAATTTATTTCATGGAAGAAAAATCCGCCGCATTTTCAAAAAATTGTTATTAAATAGCCCACTATACATGATAGCCCATACACTTACTGAAAAGTGTTGTACGGGCAAATGGTAACAGCCGGAAATTCGCTCTTTGCTTCAAACACCGTGTTGATTTTGAGTGTTGTGGGATAAGTGTAGTAGGATTTGAAACTTTGAAAAATTATGTAACTGCAATATCCAAGACCACCCAAAACCACGAATGTCCACACAAGTCTACAAAGGAACAAGCTCGTATACTTTTAGACTACAAAACACTCAATATACCTGACTACTGGTTGGTTTAGTTGATTTTAAGCACAAAAGTATCAAATGGGGAAAACCGGAAGACTAGCAGCACACATTGATTTTTACGACTTACCTGCGCAAAAAATGTGTGTCTCTAAGAAATATATTTCTGACTCCATGCATTGTTACACTTTCTGTAAAGCGATATGCGTTCAAGGCGATGGCCAAATCCACTGCATTTTGTGCATCATTCTCAGAATTTTCCGTTTTGACCAATGCTTTTTCAAACAACTGATTTTTGTTTTTGTCGGAAACACTTTTAATAACATCTGTTTTTTCTTGTACGCTCATGGCACTTATACACTTGATATAGTTCACTAAACAATGAAACGGTTAGTTACCACAAGCTTTTATTTTGTCAACTTATCAAACAGCTGCAGTCTTTCCCTTTGCTATTTTAAATGCCAGTTTAGCTTCGTACAATACAATTTGTTTCAAAGGCGTTTAAATTTTATATTTGTTTCAAAAATTTTGCGACACAAACCTCTGCTTTTTTCCCCACAAATACTTTTAATAACTTGGTTCAAAGAGAACAATCTGCACTTGCAATAAAAAAAATTGACTGAAACCATTAATAAAATGTCTCCACGACTTAATTTTTTTTTATTGCATCACATTCATTTTCATCAAGTTTTGTCATACACGAATGACCACATATTCTTACCATTAGTAAACATGTAATAAAAAGTATTTGAACAAATGAACATCATCATCAAAAATTAATGTTACCGCCCCCTGCAGAGACCCGAAAACGTGACATTGTCCTTTTGTAAATGTCACGGGGCTGGTTTGACACAACAGGTGCGATTTGAAAACGAGTTGAAAAGTCATTTCATTAGGGTTGACTTTTGTTATGGTAATGTAAGCAAAATTAGCGTTGTCGTTGAACTTTTGTACTTTTATTTGCTTTGGAGATAGCCACCGAAGGTGCGGAGGGTTTGTAAGACTCCGACTACAATCAGGTTTCGAAAAAAATACAAATCCATTTGTGCTCCTAACTCTCCGTTGTAACGAACAAACGTTTTTTTTTAAGTTTCTTGTCACCAGTTCACCAAGTAACAATAAATTGTGATGCTAAACTACTCTTACTGCAAAACACAACTAACTAATTAAAACATTGTGAAAGAAAACAAAACAATAATGAAAGCAGAGTGAACTCCAGTTTCCAGTCCTATACTCCCCTGATCTAATAAAACGTAAACTTCGGCTCCGGTTAGACTCCGGCGTTTGGCGAACTCCGGCTCTGAACACTTCGGTACTCCGACATGTGTA
Source organism: Phallusia mammillata (assembly GCF_965637545.1). Classification (NCBI taxonomy): domain Eukaryota; kingdom Metazoa; phylum Chordata; class Ascidiacea; order Phlebobranchia; family Ascidiidae; genus Phallusia; species Phallusia mammillata. The sequence continues at coordinate 16,089,866 of NC_137258.1, read as the reverse complement.
CACCTCTGACAGCGATCCCGATTTTATCTCTCTTTGTAATATTGGTGGTAAAATAACTTTGCAGCTTTACAATGGTTGTAGAATAAACTTTTCGTCAGTAATGCCAGCTTTGGGCGAGTGAGAGCAATGGGTGTTCTTTTTGGCTTTGTTTTATGACACGGTCCACCCCGAAAAACTTATCTTCTCCACTCGTGCATGTTGTTTGAGTTTAAAACTCTACGGTGTAACCCTGAACAAATATTCAAATTAACATTAAATGCTGCCAACTTTTTGAGTGCGGTAAGCCAATTTGTAATGTTTTAATTTACTTTTCAGGCTTGTTTTGATTTTACGTAATAAATCTTACCGGCACGTTGTTATGCAGTAGATAGGACAGCAAGTATTCTCTGCACTCATCACTAATCGTGCAACCTTTTACGACCAGCGTTTGAACCTTGTGTGAGGATCGAACCAACCACGTCATGCCTTCATCGGAAATGTTATTGTCCGACAAATTAAGATACCGAATCTAAAATATCAAAACCTTTAAATGCAAATTTACTGGCAACGAAATCAAAGAATTAATAACAACATGAGCTTAGAAGAACATTAGCATTATTCAAATGTGAGATTGTTAAAATTTTTATCCTGAAACATATAGTTTTACCGGAGCATTGAGTTTGGTGAGAGCGTTTGCAAGTTTCTTGGCACCAATGTTACTGATGTGACAATAAGCTAGGTCCGTTTCCTGCAGTTTTTGCAGAATGTGGGATATAGACTTGGCACCGTCATCGCCGATTTTGTTGTCGCTAAGCTTTAGTGACGTCATCTAAACCAAATCGCATTCCATTAAATAATTATCTAACATCAGGCAGAATATTTTCAATTTTCACATACACCCTTATTTTAAACTTTAAAATTTAAAGCATCAACATCACATTACTTTAAACTTTTCAAAAACGACACCCCAACAATACTGTATGGTTTTAAAAAAGCACTCTTATTAGTCTTTTTTAAAATTTAGTTTCAATTTAATATGCGTACCTGCTGAGGTACATCGGCGATTTTTGAGCATAACTGACTGACACCAAGACTTTCAATTGCGCAATTACATGCACTGAGGCTTCGCATATTGCGCACGCTTTGAGCAAGGGCTGCAGCACCTTCATCGCAGATTGAGTTCTCGTCAATACACAAACTTTCCATCTGCAAAAACACTTTGTTTTTTTGCCCATCTACATTTTCAACGTTCGTGTTTCAACAAGATTATAATTTGATGTTGTTATTAAAATATATTATTATTTGTATATACATGAAAAATATGGTTACGTTTTTTTTACAGCATAAAGTTTTATGTTCTTTGAGAAATCATTCTGTGGAGACAATTTGTTGTCACACATTGATTTTGCCTATGGTTGTTTCTTACGTCATAGTTGTACTACGTAACTCTTGTTGACTGTTGAATTTGCAGCAAAGTAAGATTTTGACACGGTATGGGAGGTATATCATGTCGTAATTCGTATGAGATTTTATTTTAGAAAATCGAGCTTACAATTATCACAAGAGAAAAAAATGTGCTGATAAGTTGTTACTTTTGTGTGCTGGTGGATTAAAGAACAAAAGTCTTCATACTATGTTTACAAAGCTTTGTAAAATCAATTAAACCATTACCGGTTCGTCAAGTTTGTCAATTTCGCTTGCAATTGCCCGTGTTCCCTCAGCGACCAGCAAGCACTTGGTGAGGTCAAGGTTGTCAATATTCTTTAAGCAAGTTGAGAAGATTCGTGCTCCCCTTATGCGCAGCTTGTTCTCACTCAAGTTCAGGTAATGCATCTGAAGAAACACAATACAGCGTTTCATTCGATTTTGCCACACATAATTGTTGTCATGAGTAATGTCCAAATCTAAGTAATCAATTCAAACAGTGCAATTGAGAAAAAAATGATTTTGGTATAGTCAATTCTTATGAAGAACTTATTTTAGATTTCACGTCTTTATGCCACATTAATTATTAAATACTTTTTAAAAGGATTTAAGAAACGTTCTGTGATAGGTCCTGACAAACACGCTTAAAACACATTTTCAGAATAAGATGTAAATCAAGATGTTCACCAAGTTAAAACTTTATGTTGATCAATGTTTTTTATCAATACACTCGTAAGTTCTCTACCTTGTGCTGCAAGTGAGGCAATCGTTGCGTGATTATTTCGAGTTCGTTTGGGCGCATTTCGCAATCCCGAACATTCAAGTTCTTAATGTTGCCGAGACAGATCGCCAGATGTCTACAGTCTTCAGGTGAAAACGCCACGTAACTTAAATTCAGATTCTCAATCTGCGAAAAGACAAGGAAAAAGATGTAAAAAAATATCCTTGAAGAAACACCAGGAGGATTAACGATTTTTTACTTTAAAAAAGACAGTTTATTGAATGTTTTACGTTTCCGACAGAACAGCTTTTTGTCAAGTGCTTTAAGCACAATATTGGAAGCTTCTTTTTTGTTGTTAATGTCCCTTATTGCACCGCAAAAACATATATATGAAGAATTGTTTTTATTCGTAGTATTTACCAACGTTTCTGCAGCGAACGTTGTGACAAAAATCTCCAAAGCATTTTCCTGTAGTCTGCATCGCGACAGATTGATCGATAGAGGTCGCCGAAGAGCTTTCAGGACGTAAACCAGGTTTGCCATATCGACAGGCAGAATAGAGCCGAAGAGTCGAATCTCGTATGGTAAAAATTGAGCAGCGAATGATGTTAGTTCATCGTTATTGGCCTCGTGCAACCAACTGCAACCTCGAAGAAGTTGATACGAGTGACGTTCTGATTCTTCAGTTCCTTGTAGAATGCGGACCAAAGTGTGTTTCAGACATTCATACTTCGCATTGTAATCTTCAGTGGCTGCAGGTCCGAACATTGCTGACATTTGGTTGTAAGCAATGGGATCTAACAGCCCATACAGAAACATAACTACCACGTCGCGTCGATGCCTCAAAAGCTGTGGAACGAGCTCACAAAATTCCTCAGCTGATACAACAAACATGAGGTGGTCTGCCGCAAATTTCTCCTGCCAGATCAAGTGTGAAAAGAAACTGACTCGGTCCCTTGGCATTACTGCGGTCCTCAAGTTTGCTTGGGCCCTTACGCAAGTGTTAAGGAAAGCGTGCTGAGTGCTCTGACTTAACTCAAAACGGCTTAAGTGCTCAGTGCTAAACACGATCACGTTGCGCAGTACACCTTTCCACGCAAGAGCTGCCAAACTTTTCATATCACATCGCAGCAAATCTACATGATCGGTATGACAGAACTTTTCGCAGGCAAAAGACAAAACCCTGGTTATGGAAATGAATGACTCTTCTGTGCCGAAGTTCAGAATATAATTAACTGTAAGGATAAAGTTGATGGGGACAAAGCAGTAGGCAAACAGACTAGGATTGCTAGAAAGAACATGCTGCACACTTTCGTACTGTCCGCCACATATCTGGTTTCCGAGGTTTTGCTGCAAATCCTTGTCAAGTCCGAGAATTTGGACAATTAAATGCGGGCGATAAATGGGATTCAAATTGAAAAGTTGCGCCGGTCGAGAAGTGAAAATCTTTCGGGCAAATGGGAGAAGATTTCCAGACATCAGGTTTTTCATATAAGCCTCAGCCGTATCTTGTCCGTGCAAGGACGCCTGATGTACAGCAGTAGTAAATGATTGAAAAGCGGACTCGTCTACACCATCAACGATGATAAGAACATGCTGGTCACGAGCAATGACGTTGAGAAGACCTTCGCGGTACTCTGGTGGACAACTCCAATTCGGCAAAACTGTGGAAACCAAAAACTGAAGAAAAGACATTTCAACGTTGAAGTTAAGAAACCTCGGTGCGATAAAAAACAGAAACGAGGTTTCACCGAATAGATTTTGATCAATCGCATCTTTTGCCCACTGCTTTGCTGCAGTCGTTTTTCCAATGCCCGCCTGCCCAACCACACCAACTACATTACCATTTCTGGTGATAAAATTTTCCGCCGAGGCTTCATTTCGAAGTGCCCTGCTTTCGACCGTGGCGCGGCTTTTTGACCATGAAAACAGTTGTTCAGCTATTATGTTACCGGGATGGGGGTCGTACATTTTTTTCATGTCATCACGCCGATGAAAATGCCCTTCTGAATTAAGGTCGTCATCCATTCTTTGTGGAGCGCTGGCCATTGGCAAAGTTACTGGGATTAATGGTTGGATCATCTCGACTGGTGAATGTATTGTTCCGCTGATTACATTGGTATGGCTTCGAAGCGCCAACTTTAGTTCCGCTCCTGTACACAATCGTCATATGATGTCGTTTGTCAACTATGTTTTGAGAGTAACCATTTTTAGTTATAATTAACCGCTATTAATTTACCAATATTTAATACGGATTTTTTTTTAATTACTGATTTTAATTACTCTTTTGGGCAAACGGAACTGCGTGTTTAAAAGTTGCGCAACGTGCTTGAATACCGTCATATAGTATTGCGACACATGATAAATGAGCAATGAGGCCCTTGAGGGTTTTTGAGGAACCCCAATCAAAAAGGTATCTGAACCAATAATGATGGTTTCACCACAAAAACGAAATCAGTTGATATTTTTTTTACGAAATCAGCCGGTATGCACACAAGACAAAAATGTCTGCAGACAAATTCCAATAATGCATTTTTTTACAACCCATGTTTTATTGAAAGTTGTGCAATATGTAGCTCGTATCTTGACAAGAATTTGTGACCATCCAATCGACTTTTGGACATGTAAAGGTGGTCACACAACCATGACGAGGACAATAGCTAAGCTACGCAACAATGGAAGTTGGCACAACGAAGGTGATTTTACACAAGGTTTTTTCCTGTTTTGGACTAAAATATCGGTTTATGTGACAACGAACAGTCTCTAGTATGAATCGGACAAACTATGTCAACGTATTCCACGAAACTTTAATCTTTAAAACTTTTTACTGCCTAGAACATGCCGCAAACTAATTTGTAATATGACAAGGCTCGAACAGACAAAAAATCATGCGTTGATGTCATATTAATATACTGGGTCCCAGTCGGTCTCAAAGGTCGCACTATAACGTGATGGAGTCACGTTTTTTACGCAATCGATTGTTTTGAATGTATTGAGATGTGGAAGGGCATGAGTGCGCACACATTCACTTACCAATTCTGTTTAGTTCCACACTTTCGCATCTTTCCGGCGGGTTTTCAACAGTTGTTGGGAAGTTGTACAGATGAATATCTCCAATATGGACATAAGAGGCCTGTAACATGAGTGTATGGAATCAGGGACTAAAGGTACAGTTTTAACACACTTGTCTTTGGAGCTGTGTGCGACCCTCAAACAAGACGTAAAACATTAGTAACTGTTTTTTTGTGTGTTTTGTCATTCTCAAATGAAAGACGAAATCAGCATACAAATCAAGTTTTACATGTTTTCTGTTTAACCCTTTAATGGGTTCAGGTTACAACCCCGCCTCATCAAAACCGACAAGACGCACTGTAAAGTGTTGTGCGGCGGTTTTTGAAGATTTACATGTTTATGCTTTTGTATTTTGCTTTTACAAGCATCAGTTCCAACAAACTTTCCCGCGTCTTGTATTGTTTTACGACAGTAAAATCTTTACCCTTGGTCACATCACTCACAAAAGGCCGGTTGTACCGCATGGCATAGCTTGCCCACTGTACTATTCCATCGTTCCCTTACTGAAAGAGCATAACAATGGAAAGATTTAAGCGTCTCAAGAGAAGTCACAAGTTTATTTCCATACCCTATACCTTTTTCGCCACGCCATTCAAAAATTTGTAGGATCTTATGTTTTCTCTTGTATTTTTTTCCTAAATGCCAATTTATACAACTTACATGTTTTGCCGCTTTTTTAATGTAGTTGCATCTACGAAAGATATTTGGTTGTTTGTATATTATGACATAGCAATCAAATTTTTAAAATAAATCCACTTTAAAGTCAAACGCTATGTAGTGAGTTGCAAGGCTGAAACAGACATACATTCCAAGAATTAAATGTCCCCAATACCCACTAAACACTGATACATGCACAAAGATTACATTTCTTTTTGTTCAAGATTTTTACCCAACCACCATTTAACTTACCCTGTCAATTATAACATCAAGTTCTTCTTGACCCTGGTCATCTGTTGGTTCGTTCGGCTCTGACATATCTTGTTCTTACCTCGCTATTATTCTGAGTGTGTTAAATTCCTCTAAAGGAACTGCAAGTCCCAAAGGAACTGAGATTCGCAGCAAAGCGCACGAGCTTGAGTGCTTCTTTGGAGACGTTACGTCACTCGACTACTATGGGGAAAGTCCCAGACTTCGCCACCACGATAGAGTGACAGGACACAAAAAAGAAAAACTGTTGTAAATAATAATTTCGCTTTTGAAAAGTAAAAGAGCGTTTGTCATTGATTTTCTACATACCAACCCAGAAATTTGATTTTTTGCGAGGCAATGTATAATTTTCCAAGTTACAGAATCAGTCAATGAATTTACATAGAATATATATTTCGCCTAACAGGCATCTTCAGTTCCTACAAAACTACAGGATAAATCATAAATTTCATAATAAAAGACGAATGAAATTATTCTCATTGACATTGATCGTCAATGACCACGCTGTCTGTTGGAGGGTCTAATACTGTTCAGTATAATCAATCTCAGTTTAGCCACTTTTTTGAGTAGCGTGTGTTTTGTTTGAGTGTCACCCTATTCTATGTCGCACAAGGGCAAACATGTGATCTAATGGTAAAACAAGGTCTTTCTTCTTTAGTTAGAAACTTGGGCGTTTGCTAGTTTGGCCAAAGAAAACTATAACTTTACATCGATCTTTGGTTTGGGTCGCCATCTAATAAATTGCTTTATTATTTCTATGTTTTGAACATACTCGCTCGGGTAGAACTACTAACACTGAGCTTGGGCTGGCCCCCGCTCTGGGAATTTCTGGTAGGTGGCGCTAAGGAGCATAGGCGTTTATGGTGCTGACTCAGCAATTATTCTTACCATAAACCCAAACTGCTGTAACAGCACCATAAACGCCTATGCTCCTTAGCGCCACCTACCAGAAATTCCCAGAGCGGGGGCCAGCCCAAGCTCTCTACCACTCGCTCAAGCGTGCCGAACAAGTGTGCGAATGGAAAATGCGAATTGCGAACGGTGGTTGATAAAGTTGGAAGAATAGTTTTAAAAATGTTTGGTTAAAATAAAACTATGCTTTGATTTCACAGTGTTTTACCAAACGAGTCAAACAACATGGCTAAAAATGTTGGTTTTGGAAGTGGAGGACTGTTTGCTGGTGCTGGTATAGGAACTGGTAAGTGTGATTTGCTTTTGTTGGACTTGTTTTTAAAATCTTTGTTTGTTTACATATAGGATAGAAGTATCAGTCCATAATACAACGGACATTTTTGTAAAAAAAATAGTATATGTAACCTATGCAGGGTAAATGCAATTGTTTTATGTAGACACAAAGAAATCAACTTTTAATTTTGGAGGAGCTGCATCAAGTGCTCCAACTCTAGGAACAGCTACACCTTTTGGGGGTGGCTTTGGTGCAAAAACAACTGGTTCCAATTTATTTGGAACTAGTACAACAACAGGTAGTTGCTTACATACCGTTTCGGTCCCCCAAAACACCTTAAAAAAACACTGCTGACATATGTGTTAAATTTATAGTAGGTATGGCAGTCTTAAATGCTATTTCTTATTTTGCCAGCCATGTTAAAGATTTCAAAGCATAGCACACAATTAATTGCTCTTGTGGGTCATATATCTCATGCTTTAGCCTGATGAGGGTAACACTAAAAGAAGAAAAACGGAAAAGCGGGAAAAGCAGGAAATCAACACTAAAAACAGAAAAGAAAGGAAAAGCAGAAAAAAGGGAAATTTATGTTTCCTAAAAGAGGGAAAAATAATTGCAGAAAAACAGGAAAAGAGTGAAATTTCCTGTTTCTGTTTTCGAAACCTAAAGAAACAAGTAATTTCACTCTTTTCCTGTTTTTCTGCAATTATTTTTTCCCTCTTTTAGGAAACATAAGTTTCCCTTTTTTCTGCTTTTCCTTTCTTTTCTGCTTTTAGTGTTGATTTCCTGCTTTTCCCGCTTTTCCGTTTTTCTTCTTTTAGTGTTACCCGCCTGATGATGAAATGCAGATGAGCACCAAACTAGAACTACATTAAAACCTTGTAGCTAAACTGTGTGTAGTTTTTCAAAATGTTTCGTCGCTCAAATTTACCATTATATTGCTTGATATTTGCTGTGCCATTGAATTTATTATTTAAAGGTTTTGGAGGCACTGATGTAAAAAAGCCTTCAGTGTTTAATTTTGGAAGTACAGCTTCAACCAGTGCACCAGCTTTTGGAGCCTCAACCGGATTTGGAAGTGGGTTTGGATCCAAAACCACAAGTTCAAGTTTGTTTGGTGGAACATCTTCTACAGGTAATTATTGGTCTCCTTCCCTGATGAGGACACATATTAATTTATTCCTTATATTTTTCTGTCTAATGCTGTTTGGTCAAGAACTAGTGTAATAATGCAGGGCTAACATTTTTTTTGTACAAAGCATTGTACATATTTTGTGTGTTCTGGGTTTGTGACAAAGTCTTTGGGTGGACACTACCTGCTTTATTGCAGTGTGGTGGTAGGTTATTGCAGTTCAACATGTACATTTTTAAAACACAGTTAAGAATGATTTGTTGCTTTTGTTACAACATGCCAGTATTTGCAATTTTGACTTCATAAAAAAACGCTTTTAATTGATACTTGGGTTTTGCAAATTGTTGTTTTTAAACATAAAGAAGGGAACTACAAGGTCCAAAGCCACCTTAAAGATATGAGAAATGCTGATTGTCTGCTTGGCTACTGCACATACAATAGCTTGATACCACCTGCTCTTTTTAAGTGCTTGAAAAAAACATTTCAATATAATGATGGACAAAGAGCATACGAAAATGTTGATATCCTTATCACTTTATGTATGTTTGTGGAAACCCATTTGTTTCTGCTTGAGTATCAATTATTTTGTTAAATGCTGGGTAAAGATATATGCTAATTGAAACTGGGTAACAAATGTTTTTTCGGTAGAAGTCTGGACAAAATTAGCTGGGTTACCAAGGTAAAACTTCAATGCAAATCTGTCCTAGTGTTAAGTCACAACTGAATTAAGTTAGTTTTGTTTGAAGCTGAAATTAACCAAAGTTACAACTGTGTTAATAAAATTTTGTGACATTTTGTAGGATTTGGATTTTCAAAACCCACAACTAGTACAGGTTTTGGTACAAATACCATGTCAGGAGGACTATTCGGACAACAACAACAACAGCAGCAACAACAACCTGGCAACACTCAAGGTTGGTTTTTGAGAGACTGTATGTTGCAGGGAACTCTTTCTAAAGCTAAAGTATAAGAACACAAATAAAGCAATAAACTTATTTTTCGATGACAAATTGATCATTGTGATACAACAGATATGTACCTGTACTTTAGAATTGTGTTAGGATTTCATTTATAAAAGATTGAAAAAATTATAATTTACCTTAGCTGATTGTTAGGGCAAAGTAGATTCCATACATCTATGTTTGAGTGCTATTTGTTTGCTTATTCACACTAAGCACATACACATTCATGTTACGACACGATGAGATAACCTAGCAAAAAATCCAAAAGCATCAGTTGATTTTAAGGGAACTGTGGATAAAATATTGATAAAATGTATTGCTTTTTATAAGGCTATGATCAGAATGCAAACCTTCATTATATTCTAAGTATGTTACTTTTCCAACTCAGACAATGCTGCAGCTCTATTGTTGAATACGGCCACAGCTCTTTCAGCGCCATTGGTTTTCGGAGATGAGCGTGATGCAATTATTATGAAGTGGAATCAAATCCAGGCATTCTGGGGAACAGGAAAAGGGTATTATAGAAAAGATGGTTCTCATATCAATTTCAATCCAGAGAATCATTTTTGCCATTTCAAGGTATGCCAAATATCGCCATTTCAACTGTTAGCCTTAACTTAACCCATCAATTGATGTAACACTGGTTCATATTGTGAACGAATTTAATGATTACAAAATGCCTTTCAAATAGACAAAGCCATAGTTTTTCAACATTTGTTGGTCAACAGCTTTAGCAAATAAAGTGTTTGATCTTGAATTTAATCGAAAAAAGGGTATTTTATTAGTATAACAATGTTGTACCGTAGGCTGTTGGATTCAGTTGCCTGCCCACTATGAAAGATAGTGATGGTTTTGTATCGATTGTTTGCAACAAAAAGGAAAGTGACATGAGAAGTGCTGGAGAATCAAATGTATCCGGTGCTATTCATAAAATACTGGGTGCAAATGCAAATTTATCCGTGAAGATTGATTCAATAAGACCCTTGCCAGACAACAAGTAAATGATGGCCATTCTAGATGTTTTTAAATGACCAAAAAAGTTGTCGAGTTTGTTTAATGTTTTAATCAGCCTTTATAAAAGGATCAAAATGATTTTTTGCATAATGTTTTAAAATTGTGTCAATTTAAAACTACCATATTTTACAAAAATAGTTTAGATTTGCTTCATTGATCAACAAAATTTTGTTTGGTTAAATTTTTGATTTTATTCATATTTTTGAGCACAAGGTTTTTTAATCCATTTTTAATTCATTAGATGTGAAATGACAATTTATGTCACGGAACAATCAACTACCACTGGTGCTGTAAGGAGAGTTTTAGCTTCTGAGCTGCATCGCTACATGCAGCAGAACAACATTCAACAACAACTGCAACAACAAGTTTTGATGGAAGCTTGTGTACCAAGAGTTACAATGTCAAGTGAACAGATTGAAAGAATTCTTGTCAACCCACCAGCAGGTAAACATATATACTCAAGATTATCTCAGATATGTAAGTGATAGTAAATTTGTATGCAAAAGTTGTTAAGAGTTAAATAAGTGAAATCTAGACATTTTACATTTGGCTTAGTTTTGTTGTTCATTTAATTTTGGAAAAGCTGTAGTGTTGCTCTTAATGGTGACCAGTAATGAAGTTTATACATTGTGCATTTCCCCCACATATTTTTTTTATTCCTCAAAAAAAATGCTTTATTAGGAATTGATCCAGTAATTTGGGAACAAGCAAAAAAAGATAACCCAGACCCAGAATCTCTTATTCCTGTACCCATGATCGGGTTTGCAGAATTAAGAAACCGTTTACAACATCAGGAGTTTATGTCAAAACAGCACCAAAGCAGATTGGATGTAAGTAAACCAAGCAGGGGCAAATATGCCATGCACCAACATTTTTGCAAACATTAACCCAGGTTTTCCTTCTAGGATCTGTAAAAAATGAGTTTAGACAAATGGATAACATAGCCAAACATTATTGTATGCATTTTTGTATTTCATTTGAAATCAAGTTGTATACATAACACTTATTTAATGAAATAACTTGCTTGCTCTATTTTAAATCATGATAACCCACAATACACTGATAAAGTTTGTGCTTTAACTTTTCAGATTTTAAGCAAAGGTTTGCATGATATACAACAGGAACAAGTAAACACACAGTCCAAAATAGAACAACACAAAAGAAAATTGTTGGAACTTTCTCACAGAGCCTTAAAGGTAGTAAACATACTTCCATACCTATAAGTACCATCAAGGTTTTATTCAGACAAAGACTTATTTCTTCTCTGAAATCTTTATTTATTCTCCACATGGCCAAGTCTTGCAGTGGTGGGTTCAAAACGAAAATGATTACGTTGTCTTCTGTCTAGCATTTTCAAATGGTAGATATATGATACAGTAGCTACTGCTGGAAAGCGACATCGTTTTCCCCAAAAAATAAAACCTTGCTCAAAACACAGGCTTCGCACAAGAGGTGTTGATAATAGATCGTTTCTGAACTAATTTTGTACCTTTGTTGTCAGGTGATTATAGCACAAGAAATAATTCGAAAAGCAGGTTATGCCATACAACCTGAGGAAGAACAACTTCGTGTTCAGCTTGATGCAATTGCAAATCAACTTAATGCCCCTACACAATTTCGGGTAAGTAACAGCGCCTTATAGTGTGGTGCATCTGGACAATTAGTTTTCACTAGTTAATAGTGCCAACCAACTTTGTTTGTATTTGAAGCCAATTTAAATTGATATTCTTTGAAACTGAATCCAAACTACTGTTTATCCAGTATTTGTTGTCAGTTATTATGGGTTCCCTTCCCTGAAGGGGACACATATTGATTTTACTCTTATTTGTTTGCTTTTTTTTTCTTTTTTTTTCTTCTTTTTCTTCTGGCCAAAGTTTGTCCACCTCGTTTTGCCTTGAAATGTTTGATGGATTTGGATGAAATTTTCACAGATGCTAGATATAGTTATGTAGATGTGCCATTTGTTTTGTTTGACTCGATAGCCCCAGTGTTTACCCCACTAGCCCCCTAAAATCGGTAAATTTTGAACAATGTCCGAATTGGATGAAATTTGAAAAGTTTGTTCATTGTGCCATTTTAGGGCATCGTTTGTTGTGTTTTACCCTGTAGCCCCAATATTTACTCCACTAGACCCCTAAAATGGGTGATTTTTTAAACAATGTCCGATTTAGATGAAATTTGGACAGTTTGTTCATTGTGCTTTTTTAGGGCATCGTTTGTTGTGTTTTACCCTGTAGCCCCAATATTTACCCCAGTAGACCCCTAAAATGGGTGATTTTTTAAACAATGTCCGATTTGGATGAAATTTGGACAGTTTGTTCATTGTGCTTTTTTAGGGCATCGTTTGTTGTGTTTTACACTGTAGCCCCAATATTTACCCCAGTAGACCCCTAAAATGGGTGATTTTTTTAAACAATGTCCGATTCGGATGAAATTTGGACAGTTTGTTCATTGTGCTTTTTTAGGGCATCGTTTGTTGTGTTTTAAATTTTTTGATAGTTTTATGTTTTATGAATTTGGCATTTGTAGCTGTCGAATATTGTGTTTCACCCTGCAGCCCTATTATTTACCCTACCAACCCCCCAAAATGTGTGAATTAATCAACAATACATTTTGACAGTTTGTATAATATGCCATTTTGAGATGTCAGTGTTTTATGCTATTTAGGCACACAAACTTATAACAATGTCTCAATTGCATGAGATTTAGACAGTTTGTACTTTACATAACTTTTTTTTTAGGAACACTACCAATCACTGTGTTTGACTTTATAGCACCGTTTCTTATGGTTGTCTGTTTACAACTTTGCGGATTTGGGGACCCATGAGTTTCTGCCTGCAGAAACAAATCAAGATTATAAAAAATGTTGGCTAATATAGGACCCAATATAAATAAATATAGAGAATATATTACAGTTTGCAGAATAGGTTGTAGTGTATATGCTATAGTAAAATGTATTTTAACCCAGTCTGCTGACACACACTTCACCTAGTGGTGTAACACAACGTTATTGAGGTAAAAAAAACTTAAAACAGAAAATTTTGGTCATGTTAAAAAAAGGCCAATATCAAAAGCCATCGAAAAATCCGACTTAACCAAATTTAAGAAGATTTCAAACAAATTGCAATGATTTACTTCATTAAATCTGTAACCAAAAATCTCAAACCAGTACAAGTACAGTTACATTTTTTACGGTAAGCTCATTTTTTGAACCACATCAAAAAATCTTGGCGGTTTTGCAGAGCCGCCTTAACGAACTCATTTCCCAAGTTCGGATGCGACATCATTCCACTCTTCCTCCTGCTCTCGGAGCATCCACCTCTCTTGATCCGGATGCACTGGCTGAGATTCATGCTCATCTCCGAAAACAACAGGAGGGGCTGAGTACGTTGGTGAAGATTGTCGCCGACGACTTCAGGGACTTGAGCGTGATTGAAAAAACAATGGCGGCGGACGAGCAGGCACATGACATACGGGACTCCGCTGCCGGTTACCATGGCTACCGATTGCATTCGTACAGATGATAAGCGTAACATATATGTGTTGGTATATTGTGAAGTTCATCCCGAGAAAGGAAGGTTGTACATCCTGGCTAAGCTAAGCTATGAGCAGATTCACCTGCAATGATATTGCTCACTTAACTGCATTGAAAAAAGAACAAAACTTCATGCAGTTTATTTGCTCGTGTCTGGTCACAGACATACGTAAACAGCAGGAATGTGAATGCATCGAAGTGATGTTTCGTGTACTTTGATTCTTGACACGCATTAATAGTTGCTGAGTTGTAAAACTTCACCAATCACAAAATGGTTGACTTGTCTCTGCTACATTTGCTGCCAATCCATTATTTTTCAAGAATGGATTTTCTGCCCCAGGAATAAACCAATTACATAACGTTGACATTTTTTTTGAAATTTTTGTGAAACTGCGGTCGGTGCTGGGGGACAATTTTAGACAACCAGATCTTTACTTTAATGACAATCTTCCAGAGAAAGATGTATTTGGTTGTCCCTTTACTACTTAACATCTTGCTAAACTCTTCTTGTAAACATATTAGTGATTTGCACAGTTAACACTAGACACGCGTTGCGCATACAGTTTAAAATGTGTTTTTTCCCCAAGGGGCACGTAATTGTTTTCGTCCGTACTTTATTCAGTCTAACGCTGATTTGTTTTACTCATTTAGCCGAGAAGTGTTTTTTCACACTTACACACATGATAGTTACCTTTCCGAAGTTGATTCTCTTGCATTTGGAAAAGCAGGATATGTCATGGAACAGGATATGCCAAAGCGATTGCTAATCAACTTAATGCCCTATACATGTAAGTTTGGTGCTCACAGATAGTTACATTTTGGAGCGCCGCGCAAAAAAACACAATTAGCGTTACCGAATCGGCTTAATTGCAACAACTCTTAAGTGTTGATCATAGGGGAAACTGAGTCACTTAGGTAACCAGGATATAGGAGAGAGGTCATCGAAAACATCTATCCCCGATAAATAGGGACCCTTTTAATACATAAGCTTTTTCAACTTTTAGGGCGAAAGTGCCACTTTTGGACATTTGTCTCGGCACCCAAACGTTTTTTTTTTATTTTGCTAGTATTAAGTTACCAGCCTAATGTGGACCATTTCGCAATTTTAAAACGAAAATAAAATAGTTGACAAGTGGTGTAGAGTTGCCATTGAGAAAGTTGATACGATTTATCAACAATATACCTGTTAACATTCAAATTCCCCATGGACTGGTAGTTTACAAAAAGCTTTTAAAGAATCACAGATAAGACAAAATTGTTTCATATATTTGGAACAAACGAACAAATTTAGCTATGTCGAACACAAAATACACGTTGACTGTATAATATTACATGGCGTAAACAAGCAGTCATTTCTGATGGATATGAGCAAAAAGGGATAAACGGTTTAAATTATAATGACTACCTCGTTGCATTGCCAAACAAGACCTCAAAAAAGTTACTCAGAGATGGCGTTGTGGAGGGGACCATCATTACGTCTGGGATTGTGGTTTGAATTGGCATGGAATCGAAGTCGGTGTCATAATCGTTTTGGTTTGGGAATTCCGGGAACCATTCCGTCCCCACATAAAATTGGTTATTATTGAGGATATTAGCTGCACTGTCAACCACTGCTGGAGGATTGTAGATTTCATAAAGGCCAATTAACGAGTAATAAATACCTAGGAATGCGCAAACAAGACCAGCAAGAAATATAAAAACGTCCAGCGCTATGTGGCGCCACTTTAGTTCGTGCCACTTCAGTTTAATGTGGAATGCAGACGGTAGAAGAAAAGCTAGTAAGGTTCCAGTAAGACTCCCTGTCAGTCCCATTAGCAGAGCAAAATGTGGAATGAAAACTCCCATGAGGAGGGTACTGAACACAAGCAAACCACGCAAAACCAGCGCCCAGATTTGAAGGTCACCTGATGCCGCGTAACATGAAGGAAAACCACGTGACTGCTTTGCCGTTTCTTCATCCAGCGTCTGCCATTAACAAACGTTTTGCAACATTTTATAAATAGGTTTTATTGCCTCTTTTTTCACATTAAACAAAATTGTTGCCATCTTTAAGAAAATAAGGTCATTCAAAATAAAAAAATAAATAAACACATTAAGCAATATCTTATGAAACAAATTCCACTTACCAATACAACAGACTTAAGTCTTCTCCTCTCTCCCTCGCTTGAGTCACTACCGGGTGACGCCATAAAAGAGGTTTGAGCCACAGGTGTCTTATTGCTCTCTTCCAATTCACTGTAAGTATTCCTCTTGGTTCCAAATAGTGAACCCCATCCACCAGTCGCGTTAGTGAAAAACTGTTGCTCGATTACTTCAAGTGCCTGGTAGTAAGGCAAAGGGTAGGATAGAAGAGCTTTTATCACCAAGACAACATTGACTGCTGCTCGAAGTCCTGCTGGTAAATTATCGGTTACGACGTCTTTTGTGTTTTGCGCCCAGGTTAGGAAACACACCAAGGCAAAGAAAGCCTTGGTTGCGCAGGAAGCGACGTGAGACCACAAAAGCATCGGCTTGAACTTTTCCCGGTTGTCCATACTGCCCTCAAGTGTCGGAAGAAATATTTGTGACGTGTAGCTGAACACGATGACGCCGATGGACACCGGGAATTCCCTCATG
The DNA here is from genome assembly GCF_965637545.1 of Phallusia mammillata. Lineage (NCBI taxonomy): Eukaryota > Metazoa > Chordata > Ascidiacea > Phlebobranchia > Ascidiidae > Phallusia > Phallusia mammillata. Next base: position 16,073,297 of record NC_137258.1, on the reverse strand, counting down.
TCAACGCTAAAGTTCATCTTAACAAAAGAAATTACACATTAACAAGTGAAGATGTGAATACATGTGTTTGGCTATTATGATATTTAGGACAAAGCGTAATGTGTTGCTACGTCCATATAAATAATTAAACAGTAGTTAAGTCTGCGGTTACGTCCGAAAACGCTGACATACATATCGTACAAAACAACTTGTAAAAACTAAACAAAACCGTACCTGTCCCCAAGCCCATTGGTTTATTTTCGTAAAGCAGTAGATCATGGTAATAGCGAGCACAACGAATTGGGCGATTGAGCATCCCATGCTCAGCCTCGACACCGCCCTCAAGTGGCGAAGAAAAACACATGGTACCAAAACAAAAGTTGCGATCACCGACCTTAAAAGACAAAAGAATCGTTTAAGTATGACGTCATTGTTACGTCACCATCGCAGACGTACCATCCGGTTTCGTTAACAGATGCTTGTGGAAAACTGCTGGCCATCAGGTTTCCAGAAACAACTATATACAGGACGCATGTCATGAGAAGTTCGATCAGTTGCGAGAAGTTGACAATTAAACTACCCAGGTACTTCCCCAGACATGCAACTGCGACATCGACGTACGTAGAGCGTACCTGAGGAAAACACTTTTTTGTAATACAGTGCCAGTTTTCGACATTCTGCTTGTTAACTATTGGTTACATATACCACTGGTAATTTGTTTTGTTTAGGTTTTGAACATGTTTTAATTAGTCTTACTCGAATTTAAGGTCCAGTTACGCCGATTCAAACTAAATATGTTGTTACCAAAGCACCCATAGCACTTTTTATGAACGATATTAAATTAGTGCAAACTTGTTATTTTTGTACAAACTCACCCTCTTTTTCTTTCCTGAACCGTCGTCTTCGTACAGACAGTCAATTAGAATAGACCCAGTGTAGTTGCAAACAATCGCGGTACCAATGATTAGAAGCAAGCCGACGTAGCCTCCGTGTCTCAATGCGTAGGGAAGACCAAGTACAAACATTCCCTGCAATAAAAAATATTAATTGCACCAGACATAATGGATCGAAAGGTCAATATGCCAGATTTTAAATTGTAACCCTTAAGCCCCGCCTAATCATTAAAAATCCAGACACGTTATTATTTCCTACGCAGTACCGATTTTTGATTAAGGTCTTGTTATCAACAAGGCTCACGGGAGGATTTCGAAATTAAGATTGGCATCAAAAAATTGCCCGACAGCCTCCCTTCGGAATAATCTTTAATGAAACACAGTGTCGCGTTAATTTAGCTCATTTTTTAGGTGGCGAATAAATGGCCTTGTCAGCAAATGATGAGACGAGAAGGTGGTTTTGCAAAAACGAAAAATACCGGAGGACATATTTTTCAGGGGCAATATTTCATTCGTGATTTGCAAATTTACATGAATTATGATCCATGTAGTAGAAATATTGATTAAAATGTTTTACTTAACGGAAAAAAACGGTTTGATTTCGACGTTTTTTTGACCGAACAACTGACTTTAAATTTGTATGTTTATTTGCAAACCAATCGTTAAAATCCTGAAAAATTGAAACGAATGATTCAAAATTATAACTTTAAAAACGGTCAAATATATTCTGCAAAGCATGAGTCATTTTTATCCTTAAAACTTGATAGCAAACGCGGGTAAGGCGTAATTAGCAACAAAATTACAATAAGCAAGATCAACAAAAACTTCAGTTATTCACCTGAATTGCGTTTGACATATTCCAAACGGCGTCCCACACAGTAATAGAGGGTTTTTCAACTCCTAATGATTCCCTACGGGTGGTCGGGTCAAAATCCTGGTAACCGGTCATGCTGCTGTTAACACTTCCCTCATCTGGGGAATCCCCGCCATCAAGCAACTGGCCGTTTGTGTTTTTCACAAAAGTGTCTTTTACTGGCATGTTATGGCGAACCTTGGTGATTTTGGACGACAATTTTCCCAACATTGAGTCCTCCATCATATATAAGTTTGAATCAACACGACAATATGACCGCTACGACTGATAAGCTTATTTAAAACAATTCAAAGATATCATAATTAAATAAACGACGAATCATTTGTAAATACGTGTATATTTAAAACATGGCAAATATAATCAAAAGCAAAAACAAATAAGATGATTTTTTCCTGTTCTTCACATACTTCATTACCATAGTAGAGCAATTATCTTTGGTGTTTTGTTAAATCAAAAGAACTGTTTTGAAGTTATTTTTAAATCAGAAATTAGTTTGAGGAAATGTCACGGCAAAACAGCCTTGGCAAAATTTCAAATATTATTTATGCTTAGTGCTATTCTGTTTAAGTAAATTTTCTGTTTTCAACAATCCAAGTTAAAACTTTGGGCTACCTGCAAAATTTCAATCGAACTTTTCTGCTAGAAATTATTACGCATTCTTTGTTCTCGCCTCTTTTGTTTTGTTTTTCGCGAAAAAACTCCAATGAATACCAACCCAACTAACGTGTACTGTTTGTAAACACTGAGTCTTGTATTGCAACACAACTTGCGTTAACGGGACGCGTCACGAAACAGCGACTCGGCGCATTTGGTTTGAACTAAAAAGCTGCGTTAAGTGCATATAAATCCTTCTTCTGCAGCTTCGTGATTGATGAAAGATTGGACGTGGTCTGGTGAAGCGCATTATCAGCCAACAATCGATAGACGATTTAGCGAGACCAAGTGCAAAAATTAGCAGACATACAACGTACCGGCCAATTTGCGTAAAAGCCATATAATCTTGATTCTGTGTTAAGAAAGGGTAAAGTTCGATTTGCAAGGAATTATCGCTTGAAATGAGCCAAGATCATCACGCAAAGGTTACACGAATCAGATGTAAAAGTAATAACGAAGTAATGTTTTTGAAATCCGAAAACTCATTTTACAAATACCAATCCACAATTGCTTCATTCAGGTTAAAGGTTACCCTAAATTTCAGAAGGTTTTGTTTACCTAAAAATGATACGTAAAAGTGCCAAAATTTGTCGCCTGACTGTTCTATAAAAAAAAACTGGTAAATAGACCTACGTATGCTCAAAAAATCTTCGAAAAGAAAGTTAAACACGTGCAAACCGAACAACAATAAGCTTTGATTTGCAAATTTCTCGTGCGTGAAATCAAACTTTATGTGCGGACTTAAAATCTACACGCAACCTATTCCTCTGGGATTACGAGAAAGCATTTTAATGTAGGGTTAATAGAGACCCGACACAATAAATCTCCATCTAACCAACTCTCGCTATTGATTTCACAATTTTGTGCGTTTTGTGTTTTATGTTGAAACTTGAAATAAAACGCCTCAAAATTAAAACTGCTATACTAGTTGTGTTGTTTTGATTTCATTTAACGACAACTCATTTTAACGTACTGTCTCTATGGTGTTGTCATTTTGCACTTTTCGTTTTTCTATGATTGTGTATTAGACAAGCAGTTTTTTTAAGTACTTTAACTTCATCGAGTGAAAATACACCCGTTTGTTTATGAACGTTTTTATCTGATAAGTTGTTACATAGCATTCGCTGCTTTTTTAGGGATAATGACAAATCTAAACAAAGGCCATCTTAGCAAAATATGTTTAGCATATATAAGCTGTTGCTGCCAGGCATAGTATCAAGTCTATAGAGCTCTTCTGGCAAACGTATTTTTATTACGACTACAGGAAAAGACTATTTCTTGAGTCATGGAATATTCACCAACGGGGCAACACAATGAACATCAAAACAGACGTGATGCTTTCAGCGTGCTACAGGCACCTACTCAAAGATTACTCATTCGTTCACTCATTCGTTATCGCGCGGTGTTTTCGTTGCCTTGTGACGTGCTTGCGTTTCATTCTTTTTTTCCTTTGTTTATCGTGCGCTGTTCTAGTCGCATTCAGTGTTATTTACCCTGATGAAGACGACCTGTATAGGACGTCGAAACGTCGGAATAAAAATACGTTTGCCAGAAGAGCTCTATAGACTTGATGTTTAGCATATGTTTGTAGAAACTAAGTAAACTATACAGGCATATTTTTTTAGTTATGCCCGGCAAGCCAAACAGTTTTCAAGCATACATGTGTTTTTAAATACGGAACTTGTACTTTTTACTACAACAGTAACGCGGTCCGAAATGGTTATTTGTCTGTAGGCTTTATTAAAACACTCTGTACATAACTTGTCGACAGCAAATACGTTACACTTCTGCTGTGCGACCCATCCTAATTTCGCAAATTTAGGATAAATGTTTTTTGCAAACTACAACTACAACCTTTCACACTTGCAATTCTGTAAAGTGCTTTCTGTTGCAACATACCTTATGCTTTTCTACGAAGCGTTTTTTCTTGAAAAGTAGCCTACTGTCTGCTGAGCTCTATTCGCAGTGACCTCCATGTGCATAATGGGTACAAAAAAGACGCTTGCCAAACGTAAAAATGTTTAAAACAAATGAAAGCAATAAATACAATTAAAACCCGACTGAAAATCAACATCCTGCCAGCTCGGTCCTCATAAAGCAATAAAAATGGTAATTTGACCATTTGGCTCTCGCCACGCTCCAAAAATGCTAATCATTACACATTGCCAATTACGTGAACACAAAGGCATGCCTAAACCAAAGTGTTGTGACTATGGGGTGGCTATCAAAGAGAAGATTATGTCGGGTCGAAGGGGGATTGGAAAGGGACTGAAGCGGAAAATAGCCATCATCGCACAACCCGGATTAATAGGAAGCTCGATAATAATCAATAAAATTCGAATAAGAAACGAAACCCGCAATTACGTCATTGTCTACTGTATCTTTTCCACTATGTGTTTGGAATTGCTTTTTTAGGAGTATTGCATTAAGTGTTTTTGAATGTTTTTTTCATGCGTTTGCTTTTGTTCAAACTGTTTGTCTTAACAACGCTAAGAACTTTGCAGTTGGGTTCAATGCGTGACGTAGTATTTTTCAAATGCGTGACCCAATATTTTTGGAGGGTCCAAACGACAAGAGAAAGGGTGCAACAAAAGTTTCTTAATAAGTAGACAAATCAACTGCACCAAAACAAAGTTGTAGCATAACAAAACCTCAGTTGTAAGCACAAAAGGTTGAAAGTGCTTCTTTAAACTGATGGGAGAAATTTGATTTCCAGTGAGTTTGGGTCTACACTGATTCTCGGTCAAAATGATGGTGACAATAGAGCGGGGTTAAAGATGAGTTTAGGACAACTAATAATAGGTCAAACTATAAAACATCATCTTACTGTAGTGGTATTATACGACTGCGGGCCCCGATGAGCTGGAAAAGCGCTTTTGTTTTTGTCACTTTTTGTGCATTTTGCGTTTACAGTCTTCACTTCAAATGTATACTTTCGTGTAAGTATACGATAATACCAAACCAACTTTTGTCCAAAATTTGTTTAGTTATTTTAATATTAGGAACAATTTGACTTATGAACTCAAATGAAAACAAAATACATGTAAACTTAATTGGGGTAAAAAACATGGTCAATATGTTCGATTCGCGTCTGCTGACTTCAAAGCCAAATTCACGCAGTTTGGGCAGTTCGTTGTACAATGTTATCATGCCATATTTTTGTCCTATGATCTTAAAAAAATGAATTACCCATATATTTTCAGTTTCCTGTAACCAACTTACAAATACAATGTGCCAATTTTTACACTTTTATTTCTGTGCGAAACAATACGCACAACACAACAGACTGGGTAAGCGGTAGAAGTAAAACACAATAAATGAATTACATAAAAACTGTTCGGCACCAATTTTCAAGCCAACGATTTAAATTTTGTAGATTCGTAATAACCTAAGCTCGGAAAAGTTTACGAAGTAATAAGAACACGGGCAGTATTTTATGAACAGATGTATTTACAGTTTCTTAGCACGTTTTTGATACAGATTTTGAGGTAGATATAGATAAAAACAGGAGGCAAATTGATGGCTAATGTGAATAATGTATAATTAACACAATTTACCCCGTGACTGTTAAAGCGCTTACACAAAACATCGTATTCACCAATATATTATTTACACATTTAAGTAAAAGTGAAACATTACCGTTCGTACTTTTAAAAACCTCACAACTTTGGCATTGGCAACTCTTGAAAGGCCCATTTTTGACTCACCTATCGGTGGTCTACATACCTATATTTACAAATATAAAAACGTATATTTATCTTTTCACTATTCAAAACAATGGTTAGCCAAACATTGAATTTTGGATTTTAGAGTTTGGCGACTGTAGCCATGGGAACAAATACGAATTAAACCTAATGCGGTACGAAAAAAAACCGTAAATGCGACTACATGGTTAAGGAAATTCTTGGCCAAGTCTGTTAAATCATACAGTTTTAATACTCGCCTCTTTTCACCAATGCAATGTACAAACTACTCGTCAACTTCAATAGAAGAGCCAAGGGCCAAAATATCAAATTCTTCATCATCCCCAAACAAGTCGGAATCAAACACTGATGGTCGAGATTGTTGTGTTAATTCTCTCAACTGTTTCTGTAGCATTTGATTTTTCCGTCCCTCCTGGGCAAATGCAACACTCAAGGCAATACTTTCTTTAAGTAGTTCTTGACATTTTGCCGTCGCCTGCGTCAACAAAAAATCAAAATCAAATAACTTGACCAATAGTTCGACTCCTTGTTTTCTGTTAAAGAAGTTCTTAAAATCATAAAACAATTGTGGACGAACGTAAATTCAGGTTCGAATTAAGCCCGTTTACATTTTTGAACTAAAGCGCGAATCCAAACCTAAAAATGGCGTCTTGCTTGTAGGAACGGGACAATCGTTACACGTTTTTATGTCTTTGTATTTAATCAAGTGATCATGTCTATTTCTGATCATTTTATAATTATATCATTAGTCGGCATATACAACACAAAGCTTGGACTTAACTTCAGCACCTAAAACTATAATCTGTTCCCTCACCTGATCAAGAATAGCTTTCAAAGTCACTCTTATTTCAGGGTCTTTTAAAGCACTTCTTAAACGTAGCAAACTAAAAACAAACGGTTGTTCGTAAAATTAAACTAAGGTAGGGCACAAACCATCCCTGTAAGCAAAAGCGGTGGGCCTACCTTTCTTTAAGTATTCTCCGTCTTTCTTTTTCATTTTTTCGGCGATCTTAGAAAATGCATAGTTAAATGCACTTATTAAACATGGTTTAAAATATAATTACAAACCTTCATTTTCCCTTTCTTGACTATCAGCACATTCAGTTTCAGTATCAGAGTTTTTGTCAATTCCATAACATGGTGCATGTAAACTACAACTGAAAAAAAAAAAAAAAAGATGTAAAGAAAAACAACGCTACTTAGAATAATTAAGACTAACTTCATAGATGTCTGGGCACACTTTCGCAAAACATCAGCTGTGTTGATACTTGATTCCATAATGTCAATCTCAATGTCATCATCTGTTTCAGAGGAGTGTTCGCTTTCCTCCATATGATCCTAAAATATATTACATCAATAAATAAACAAAATGCGAAAAACACATCACTCTTTGGTAGTTTTTGGCTGTGGCCAGGTGGCAAACATGTTTATGTTGTCACACTGGCAGCATATCTCAAAGCGTTTAGTTTTGGTCATTTGCACTGTGACAATTCATCCAGTATTTTTTATTTACTATTAGAATCTAATGAATATTTACCAGTTTAGATATTTTGTTGCTGTGGTTTCCAGTTAATGTAGCATATAGTTCATCTTGTTTAGGCTTTGAAAGTTTACTGCGTTTGTTTTTCACCTTTGAAGCAGAAGTTGAATTTACAACTGGAATAGTCTTTGGGCATTCAACAACTTTGGAAATGTATTTTGCTGCTTCTGTGCATATAACCAGGGAATTTTCCACATATCTAACATTTTTCAAAATGTCTTTTGTAATCTTAACTGGGTGTACGTTTCTGGATTTAAGACAATTGGAAATGTTGTTGGTAGTCTCAGTGCATTTAACTGGGGAAGTTTGTTTGTGTTCAACATAGCTGGGTCTTGTAATCTCTCCAGGAATGTCATTTTTTATCCTAGCCTGTTTTCCAACCTCCTCAACTTTCTGGTTTGGCGGAGTTGGATCAAATCCACTTGGTTGTATAAATAGTGTTGCATTGTTTTTTACACTAGGTTTAGAAAGTACAACTTTGTAGAAAGGAGCCTTATCTTGAGACTGAACAATCATTAGTCTGGCCTCTGAAGCAGTGGTTAGTGTTGTGGTTTGGTCCATCTGAGCTTCAGTAGAAACACTTGTAGGTGTTTGAGTGTCAGAACTGTCACATTCAGAAACCGGAACAGCTTTTATTTCCTTATGTACGTCTACTGATTGAGGTTCAAGTTTTATTGATGGAAACTTTGGTGGCGAGTCTATGGTCAGGTCAATAATAGGAATGCTATCTCGAGATGAAGGATCTTGACTGCATATTTCCTGTTTAATAGGTTTCTGTGGTGATAGCAGGCACTGCTGAGATTTGGCAATGATTTCAACTGACTTTGCAATATCATGTTGGATTTTAATAACTTTCTCATGGTCTTGCATTACTTTTTCATGATTTTTAATAACCTGATTGTGCAACTCGTTAATTTTCTCTTGAAGTTCATCAGTTTTAGTAGAATGGCCACCAAACTTTTGCATGTCAACTTCAAGAGTTTGCATGGGTGATTCTGTTTTATTTGTGTTGTTCAAACTCGTGCTCTGGTCTAATTGTCTTTCTTTGTTTGATGTCACCTTTTCAAAAGTGTTACTATTACAATCAGATAGTCTCTTATCTTCTTCGAAAGTGCCACTGTTGTTTTTGTCTTTATTCTGGCAGCTTTGAAGTGGGTCAAATCCATGTCCAGAGGTTAATGAGGGTACTTCTGTGCTTGGTGTTGATAAGGATGAGTTTGCAGGGCATACAGTTTCCTTGACTTCAGTAGATTGAGTTTGAGTCACCTAAAGGGTATCAATGTTTACTGAAAAATACTATTATGTATTTTACTGGAAAAATCCTTCACAAATTTAATTGAACCTAATCTTTTATTACAAAATAACAAATAATTCCACTAAAACATTGAACTCTTACTATCAGTTTTAGTTGTGCTGTGGGTTCCTTCGAATGTTTTTCTAAAAAAAAACAATGATAAATTTTACTAAACATATAAGCAACTTGTTTTAATCTCAAAATCTCATATACCTGTAACATCATCTCCTTCGTTATCTTTTTGTCTTACACATTTGGAAATATCTTTGGGTTCCTAAAACAAAATGTAAAGTCAATAAACACAGTATATTGCAGCAAAATCCAAAGAAACAATACCATGAATATTTCGATGTCCTTGTCACAGTCTTTAGAAGTGGAATTCACGGGCCAAACATTACTAAATTGATTACTTAAATTGGAATTATTGCTGAAACCTGGTTTTCGTTTGTGGACATACTTTTGCAGTTTTATCGGTGAAAGATTTTTGTTTGATTGTGTACAAACATTTGTTTTGGGTTCTTTACTTGCCACTTTCTTGTCTTCTTTGCTTGCTACTTTCAGTGATACATCATCAGCCCCATCATTTTCTAGTTTTGAAGCAGGTTTTTTTGCTGTACCTTGTAGGTTAACATGTCCTATTGTGGTTTCACTTGTTCTGATAGAAATAACTTTGCCTGGGTTGGGATGTAAAACTTGAACTTTGGGCTTTGCAGATATAACGTTATGTGATGGGCTGGGAAACTTTTTCGTTATTCTTGCATCCAAGATGGTGGCTTTATCAGAAGTCTTAATCAGACGACTGGCAGGTATTTTGTATGCTACTGCAGTTGGTCGTACTGAAGGGGGGCAGACAAATGGTTGAAGGTGTCTGACAACTTGTCCAGCCGCCACAAATGTTTTTGATTGGTTTACACATGCATTGGAGAAAACTTGACTCGGAATGTTTCTGGTCACATTGGTGGCAGTGCTGTTAGTCTTAAAGTATGGAAATACTATTTGCTGATTGGTTGGATTTGGAATGGGTCTTATCACCTTATGTATTGGTGACATTACAGTGTCCATTTCCTGTCTTGTTGTAGGCAAGTCTGAAGCAAGTCCCACTTTTATTCTTTGGTTCTGGGTGATTTGTTTTTGCTGTAAAAGGGTATTTTCAGTTCTCATCACAGCATCTAATGGTAAAAATTGTTGATTAGATGATCCAATGCTGCCAAGTGTACGGTTAGGGAGCATGTTGTTTTCATTCTTAGGTTTGTTATAGCTTGAAATTGTGGTGGTTAATTCAACAGTTGGTTGATTAGGTATTACAGATGACATGGAAACATTAATATTTCCTCTCCGAAAACAAATTGCACCACTGTTTACAGGAAATGCTTTTGAAGTAGTTTGCATTTTTACTGAGCTTGCTTGAACAGGTAACAATACTCTAGCAGAAGAAGGAAGCATTACTTGATTTGCAATTTGACCACCATAAGTCTGCTTACTTTCCTGTGGGTTCGTTTGTGATAAAGAAGTGATATAAGCCATTTTGCCGGCTTCTGATATGCCAGGTTTGGGATAAATGTTTGGTAAAGTCTGTGAAGTTGCTTTTATAGAAGCAATGCCACATCTGGGAATCACAAATTGTGGACATAATGGTATTTCTTGAGGCAGTAAGGGAAAGCTTTTAATATTGGAGGCAAGATTCCTAGGTTTTTCTTTGTTGCTGGTTGGTAGTATTTTTTCACCTGGGTATTTTGGGTCCAAAAAAACAGACTGCTCCATTTCAGCAGTGGAAGGGACTAAAACCTTTGAGTTAATACATCCTAAAGTGCCTAGTTTGAAAGCTTTGGTTTTTCCTTTGATTTCATCAGAAACTTTTGGTTCTTTATGGGGACTGGCAACCGATCTCTGAGGAGATGGACTTCTTTCTGGTGTTTTTTTAATTATATCATCAACTTCATTTACCAAATCAATCGGTTTGCACACATCAAAAACACCAGTTATCATCCCTTCTCTATGAATTTCACTCATTTTAGCATCCAAATTGAAAAGGTCAGTAATAGAAGCAGAACACTGCATTGCTTTTAATTGCACAACATTTGGAGAACTAACATGTGAAACACGAATCTAAAATAAAATAAAACTTTTAAAACAAGTGATTGTAACAGTATTATTATATTATTAAGCTGGTTTATTTTTTGGTTTCACATATTATTATAAGCTGGACTTTTTTGTTATCTTTTTACCCAGTTGGTTTAATTTTGGCTTTGTCAGGACAAACCAGAATAGTATAAATTATAGTGTAAACTAGAAAAGTGGCTTTCTGATATACTTCCATTTTATATATTCTATACGATATTAACCAATTTACTACACTATACACAATTTTATCTACATATTTGATTGTTTTTGCAAGCAAAAACGAATGGGTCCCACATGCGTGTTTATGCAGATTTACGGCTAACAAATGTTGCGGTTATTTTTAGAATCTTAAGGACAAGTTTTCACAAAGCATTAACTTAACTTTCAAAGTTTTGTCCGTATTCTTTTTGCATCATTATTGTCATATAATTACAAAAAAATCGTTTCATTAGACACTATATAAAAAAGTCGTTTGCTACAAAGGTATACATAACAACTTGTTTTTCACTTAACATTGTTTCGCAAAAACGACTGTTTAATGACCTTTTGACACTGTTTTTAACAGCATGCAGTCCTTAGTGTTCAACAATACCGTTTAGCCTAATTTATACATGACTTAAGTACTAATTCTTGAATTGATTTGTCAAAAATAAAGAAGATACGTTATGACCAAAAATTCTTAACTGTGTTGTAATGCCTACAAGTTGACCTTTAGTGACCCGTGGTTAGGCGACGGCCAAGCTAACAACGAGAAAGACCATTTATTGCGGCGTTCGAAAAAAAGTGTTTATTTTTTCATATTTATGTTGATCAATGATGTTTTGCCTGACATAAACGAAACCGAAGTACGTTTATCGAGTTTACATTACGTCTTAGGTGTAAAACCTTCGCCAAAACTAAATATGCATGCGATAACTCAATAAAACGAGACAGCATTGCTGCACAAATAAAAAATGACTGTCTCGTAAAACGTCTGTCCGGACGTCAAGCTGGACACTCCCGCTCTGCCGCCTTAATCGTAAACCACCGTATTCCTCCCTTGGGACTTATATCGTACACATGTTATGGGTTATAAAGGTAACTGGCAAAATTTTAAATACTAAACGAATACCCTGCCTAAACAATTGTTAAAATTTTAAATATTTCTGCACTGAAGGGCTTGTATTTCTGGCCTAAAACTAAAACCGATTATTTCGGGGTTTAAAGGGTGAACAATGGGTGAATCCAATAAAAACTTAGAAACACATTTAGAATATCTTACATTGCACCACAAAGCATGAAACTCCTAGATCCTGTACTTTGGTCAGTACAGCCGTTCATTTTTTTTTACATTTTTGGGGCCCGTGGGTGAACCCTTGGGTCATTCGGGGTCAAACTTTAGGAGGATCAAATATGGATAAATAACTAACATCTGTGTAAATTTGAAGCACTCTTTCTTGACCAAACGCGTCTCACAAACCAGCGTTAGACAGAAAAAAAAATACGGACAAAAACAATATGTGTCCCCTTAAGGCAGGGGTGCACAACCTTTTTGCTAAGACAGCTGCATCGCAGATTCTTATTTCACCAACGGCCGCCAATTACCTGCTTGTTTTTGTTTTTAAATTTATCATGTGAAAATAGGGCTTGTCCCACACACACATAAACCATTTAATGGCGTTCAAAAAGCCCGGATAATTTAAAACTTGATCCACAGATTGAGCTAAACAGTCTGACGACCAGTCTGAGTTATTTATGACGTCATAATCTATATTGTGACGCAAGAGGTGACTGTTTATTTGCATTGTTTGCACACAATAGGCGTATATAAAGTGTGATGCACAGGGTCACTAGGCTGGTAATATTCTTTACAGTCTTACAAAATCTATTTAATGCAGTTTGAAAGTCAAAATATTTAGCAAAAGAGGTTTTTACATCACGGCCGCCAGTGCATATATTTTAATAAACATGTTCACGGCCGCACAAAATCGTCTACTCGGCTGCATGCGGCCGTACGGCCGCAGGTTGTGCACCCCTGCCTTAAGGGAAGGGGACCCATAAAAAGTAATACGCTGCAATTATTCAAAGTCCATCTTCAACTCTTAGCAAAACAAAAGGCATATGCTTACCAATGTAACAGGTTGATAAAAGGGCAAACTAGATTTCCAAATTGAGTAGGGAACATTGTATTTTAGAATTTCCCCAGCAATGCTATTTACACCTTCAACACAAAAATCACCCACAGCAGAACAAGTGTATTTGCCACTGTGTGTTTTCTATGACAAATTAAGATTATTGTGAAAAGAATTACAAAGATGTATAGCAAAGATTAAAAGAATGTACATACTTTAAGGCTGTTATGAGCTTGGGTGATAGTTAAAAGAACATTGTTTTTGCAACTACTCCAGTCACACTCAGACAAAACTTTGATGTAAAAAGGTTTGGTGTTGGATGATTCTGCAGAAAAAAAACTACACTTATGGCTGTAGGATTTTTCACTGTTTTAAACACTGTAAGATTAATATACAATGATGAACAGAATACAAATATTTTTCGTTTTCAATGCAAAGATTTAGACATCAACAAATTCAAGAAAATTCGTACACACATTTACCTACCTTTGGGATTAGTCTCATGGAATTTTAAAATCATAATTCCCTTTGTTGCTTGAAATTCAGTGTTACTATGTGGAATAATTTCACATTCCTAAAAATAAAAGGTTTTATAGTAGTAAACTACAGGCATCACAAACAAGTATTTAAAATCTTACCATGTTTGCTTTCTCATTGTTTACTGAAGATTCTATCACAGTTTTCTTCAGTTCTTTATTCTTCTTACTCTGTGCACCTACTACATTTTTAATTTTTTTAACTGAAGATTTTGGGCATGAACAGGTCTTCACATTTTTTGTTTTTCGAATGTATGTGCGTAGCCTGGCTGCTGAGTAGGTCTCCAACTTAAATAAAAGAGAAATCTGTTGTTCTAAAGTTTGAAAAAAACTGTAACAATAGAACTTACAGGCTTTAAAATCCTTAAAATTGACCTCTTTTTTAAATGCATAGATAAAGGTAGCATTACTACATCTTTTCCAACTTTCTTTCGTTGCCACCTAATCTTGTGCTGTGAAACATAATCAAAATAATATTGGAACAAAATACATTTACTAGAACTTTTTCTCACTCTCTTCAGTTGAACTTTCCATCTATGAATTTTATCTGTTTTTGACAACGCAACTGGAAGGTCCCCAAAGTGATGATGTGCAAATCTTGACAATGCTCCCATATTTCTGCAAAAGTACAAACATTAACTTCTAGAAATAGTAACTGCTAACCACTTTTTTACTCTTGTAGTTACAGTGCTTTTATTGTTGACCCAATGAGAAATTATAGTGTGAAATATACTCACAGTCGAACTTTAAACCAATCCAGCAAATGTAAGCAATGTATAAAAGATATCAAATTTGCTTTAGAAACAATCATCAAACAAGTATGCATGTTACAATTTAAAAAAGGTAATGGATGGATTTAACCTCTCCCTGATTCCAGTGATGTTTGGGTTTATTCAAATACTATTCGAATTCCTGGTTGTTGCTTTATGCTGAACTATTCATGAATATGAATACTTGAATCGCTTAATTCAAATACAGTTTTGTTGTCATTTTGCCATTGTACATACTCTATGTCAGATTTTGATACATTAATATACTCCCAATACTAATTTTATATTGGGTCCTATATTAGTCATTGTTTTTTTTATAATTTTAGTTTGTTCTACAGGCAGAAACTCATGGGTCCCCACAAATGCAAACATCTAGATCAGGGGTGTGCAACATTTTTCGTCCGAGGGCCATATAACCAATTTCGGGCATCAAGCGAGGGCCACACATTTTTTCCATGTACACAATAAATTTGATTTTTCCAAAGCTTTAATACATTTATTTTCTAAAACATTCAGAGTTTTGCCGCAACACTGGCTTTCATAACAAAATAATTATTTACTAGACAAAGGGAATTATTAGGTTACATTCAGAAGTACTTGCAAACTGCTGTAAACCCTGGTTAAAAAAAACTGATTTAGCTTATACTTGTTACATATAGTATAGCAACTTAGAAGATTTACCAACAACTAGTGGAAAATTTTCTTAAATTCCCAAAAGATTTGCATTTTTTTCACTGAAACTGGCTGCCTGTTGCACACCTCTGGTGTAAATAATGCACTTCAAAGGTCAACCACAGTGTGCCACTAAGCTTGTTTACATGCACAAATGTACCCGGGTAAATTACAAAAATTTGCCCTGTTTTGTCGCAATAGAGAAAAAGGCAAATAAAGTAAATTACTGGGTAAAATTTCAAAAAATTCACCCGTTTTAGGGCGCTAAGTAATGGGGTCCTATAAGCAAAATAAAAGATATAAAAAACCAAACAACCAATCCACAGCCCACAGTTAAATCGACAATCAACCAATGTGAAAATATACGCCAATCAGCCATTGTTTAAATTCCTTTAATCATTAGGTTAAAGTACAACAAAAAAGCACAACTCAAAAATAGCATATTCTATGAACTGTACTTTGATTCAATTCAAACATTGATAAAAATTCATTAATTTTGGGGTACTCGTGGGGCGAACACAACAATATATATTTTTAAACAAAAAACTATGTACAAGTATACCAATAAAAATTTTAACTTCTGCTGCGTAAATGTATGCTCCAGGAAAAGTTGAAAAACTAATTTCCATCCAATAAATTTGAGAGAAAATTATGTATTAAAGTCTAAAGCACAGAGCAATCAGCAAGTTTCAACTGGAGTAAATGCTGTACATGCCAAGCAATCAAATGCTACAAATAGTTGTAGACATTTTATTGAAGCATTTTGGGTAATATATATCGAGAGTAGATAATATGGCATCACAGGACACATTGTTTGGGCCTTGTTTAGTGACCCTGGAATAGCCAAAAAACTCATCACACACTTTATGCCAAATATACAGTAACAACCTCCCAAGGTTGAAAGCAAAATTTGTTCCAGGCCTATAAACATATAAATACCTCAAAACCTTGTACTTTTTAAAAATTCTCTTCAAGAACATATATCTTGGAAAGGTCTGGTGTCTTTCAATGTAACCTTAAAATAACAACATTAAAGCTCAGCACCCAAAACATACCAAATCCAATTTACAACTCACTGCTTTTCCAACTTGAACTCAAATTTACTTGATACAAGGCTGGTTTTGAACATTGCACTTCTGTTTGAACAAATGGCAAGAGTGTATTGTTGAGTTCCAGCTTGTGCAAAGCAGTAACTGCAAACTCTGCCACACTTTTAGTAATTGTTTGTAATATTTTTTTACTTTGGGGCCTTGTGATTGGAGGCAGAGTGTACAAATCAGCCATTGACTTCAATAAATCCACCTTGATGTTTTGGTACATGGGTAGATTGCTACTTCTCAATGCTTTTTGTAACTTATTTTGCTGTTCATCATTGTTCCATTGTTTTCGTTTACGCTTTGAATTTTGCACTAAAACAGATATTTTTTTATTATCATTCTAAAGCTTGACAGGGCAACAATAACAATACTGCAAAAAGGGGTAGTAATCACTTTTGTCCTTCTGGCAAATCAACTAAATGATACAATAAACTTAATCTAATTTGTCTTTTCCCAAGTTTGCAGCTAAATGCATATTTTCTTTGCCCATCACCTGATAATGACAATTTCTGATTTCATTTAAGCCAGCCCTTTTTTGATTTACTGTTATGCAAATTTTCCCATACCTCCACAAACAAAGGTATCGATTTGCAACTGAATTTACAGTCACAGTATTCGCTGACTCTAAAAAACAGTGATTTTGTTGCCATAATTTATTTCATGATTTACTAGAATCCTGTCGGCAAAACTTCTGTACCACTAACGTACTGTATTAGTAAATCTGAACAAGAATGGAATATAAAACACTGATTAACTTGTTTCATTCTAGCTGTTTTATGGGTGACTGTTTTATAAATTAAAGAGAATCTTTCATAAACCAGCAATCCTAGAAAAAGGTTTATGAAAACTTGCATTTATTCCAACACATAGTTCGTGACCATGCTGTTGAGCGAAACATAGCCTAACCTTTACTTTTTGGCTCCGCATTTTAATACCACGATTGGAAAGTGACAATCCCAAGGAATCCTGATACCAGGTTTTTCCAATTTAGTCCCGAAATCCCAACCCTATGCGGTATGGAGCAAAATTTGCCAGAAGAGCAAAAGATTTTGATACTGCATATTATGTATATGCAACTTACAAAGACGTGCTTCTATTTCATTTAACAATTCAGGATATAGTGTCAACTATAGCCAAATTCATGTGGCAGATTTTTTAATGAAACAAAAGCAAGCTTTTAGTAGTGCAATATAAATCAGTATAATCACAAAAAACATTTTTTTTTCTGTTTATGAATAGAAGAATAGCTTTCCTATATCTTGCTGTTTTGCATTCACTAAATCCTATTTTATGACAATGCATACATATAATTTTCAATGTTTATGATGGGCATATATTTGTCACTGACATTAAGCTTGACCCTTTGATTTTTTCTGGCAATTAATCTCTTTCTTGACAAAATAAAAAAACAAGCATGACAGTATAAAGGTATGGAAATGAAATCCTTTATAAAAGAAAAGCAATAAAAACCTGGGGTTGGATGAAGTGGAGATTTAGTACAGATTGTGGTGTGATGATCACTTTTATTTAAAGCATCCTGTAGAGTTTTCACATAACCAGCCTGTTTAGTTGGCACATTATATCGTATATTGGTTGGGATATCTTCTACTTTTGGAAGATTATAAAATTCAATATTTTCTGCAGCCAAAAGATGATCAAGTTCCTTGCTACAAAATACTGAATAATCCTCAGTAACATCATCAAAACCCTTGAATTCTTTGTCAATTTCGGGAGCTTCAAAATCTGCAAAAATGACATGCTGATTTTAGCACAATTCACTTCATTTATAGTAGTCATCTTATAAAGTTAACAAACACAAACTAAGGGATTTTGTTTCCATACTCTAACAACACAGCTTACCAAGTGCATCTGTGGGTGTGGGATTTGTGAGTGTGGGATCTGTGACTTGCTTTCTGTCAACAAAACATAAAATTGTCAAAAATTATCCCTTTATGTTATTTAACAAAAAAATTATTTACCTTTTACTATCAAGGGTGCAATTGACTCCTTCTGATGCATTTTTCTCACTTGCAAGTGAAAATGTGTCCAAGATTTTTAAACCAAAGTCACAATCATGATCAGTACCCATTACACCAGATTTGCCTGTTTTGTGCAAATAAGAAGTTTCAATTGTAAACTCCTCGTCGATGATATCTTGTTCCTTTTCTGAAGATATCAACCAGCTTGGTAGCTTGGATATGGAAATGCTTGTTTCAGCTGACATGTATTCCGCAACGTTTTTAACTTGTACAACTGGGTTATAGTGGACATTTGGTTGTTTACTATTATTCTTCGTTTTTTGCTTCAAAGGCATTGCAAATCCCGTGCAAAACCTATTCACAGATAACACAAAACATTATAATTTATGCTTGTTGCAAAATTCCGCAATAAGAAAAGATTTTGCAAACAAAAAAATTCTATGTACCTTTTCATATTTTACAACTAAACGATCCGATTGTACATTAAAAACTATAGATTTATACCAATAATTACGAGTACGTTACAATATTAACAACAAGTACGTTTCGAGCAATAGGATTACTATTTGTATCGGAAAAGACTGTAAAATGCCAAAATGAGTCGCAAATTGCTTTGATACCACCAACGTCTTTGTGATAGCACGTGTACTTTCTATTCCGCCATCTTTGCCACAAATTATTTTGCGCGCCATTTTTACCACAAACAGCTAAAATTATTTTTTTGGCGGCAAATTTTATTGTTTCCGAAGGGGGCAGACAATATTTGTGCACTCAAAAACATCAACCGGCCCACACTAAAACCGTAACGTTGTATATTTAGTCGTAACCAATACTTTAGATCAAGAAAAACAGTTTGTGATTAATAAAATTTCATTTATTCACGATTTGAAAACTATGATACCGTATTTACTCGATTGTAAGCCGCCCTCGTTTATAAGCCGCCCTCGGTTGCAAGCCGCATGTTGAGGTGTTAAAAAATAATGTAAGCCGCCCCCGATTGTAAGCCGCACGCTGGAATTTTAGATAAGATTGTTTCTTAATACATCTTTCTGTTGTTATATGGTATGACTATTTGCCCATATCTGTTAGTTATGTTGATAACTGTACCCAACAGAACGTATATCGACGTATAATCTGTACACGCATACATGTTTTGAACCCCAAATAATTTAAAATGTTGGCGTGTAGAAATAATTTCGGTATACAATTAAAATGTAAGCCGCCCTCGATTATAAGCCGCACAAACGGCAGCTAAAAAACAATATAAGCCGTGGCTTACAATCGAGTAAATACGGTATTTAAGCCCTTTAGGAGTGCAAATTTCACCTCGCTTTAGCGCTTTTTAGAGTTATAGAAATAATAAATATTACGAAAAATTATCAACTGACCTAAATATACGTGTTTAAACCTGGTAAACCATACCAAAGGCTTTCAAAAAGTTGCGAAACTAATAAACAAGCTAAAGGAACGAGTTAAAATGAGGATTTGTGTGTGTGGACGTATATCCCACCACTGTGTGCTAAAATTTACTTGTAGTTTGGTTTAGTTCGTAGTGGAGATGCTCACAAATGCATGTGCTTCGGATTAGACATTGGTCAGGCTCAGGCGATCAATCTTTTATGAAAGAGAAATTGGCGTGAATGCTTGATCAACGCGCATGCGTAAAAAATGGTGATGAGCCGAAGCTTTGGTTTGTCGCGTTATGGATTACTCTGAAATACGCAGATTACTAATGAAACCCATTAAAATGGTAGGGTCGTTTAGATTTGTAATTTGCATGATTCGAATAACAGATTACTAATTTTTGAGGAGCCCAATTTACTTGGCCGAATCAGCAAATTTAATGAAGATAAAGTTTTGAGTAAAAAATAATAATAATACAAATCAACCAAAACAAAACATTTTACGCACACAACTTTTATTATTCTATTTGCCATACCGGAACTCCACCATACAAACGAAATAATAATGCATTTTTAACAAATATTTCGTTCAACTGGTGTAATGTTACACAAAAATACTAGTTGTTTTTGTCCATAACTTGTATTTTTGCTGACGTTTCGCCCACCAGATCGGTAGGGCTTCATCAGAGCAATGAATGATGACTGCGAGCAACAAGCGAAAGGCGCAAGAACAGCGGGATACGATGAAAAACAATTACATTATAACATTACACCAGTTGAACGAAATATTTGTTACATATGCAACCTGGTGGACGAAAACGCCTGTTCAGCATTTTATAATAATGCATACCGCCTCCAGTGGTAAATTCTAATTATGTTCCGAAACGTATGGATGGTAATTGTAAACAGACGCATTGTTGGTATTTTGTTGGATTTGGATTGGAGTTGGACTGTTTGTAATGGTGATACATGATTGTTTTTTTTTTGTATTTTGATATGTCGATACGTTACAAAAAACTAAACACTGAAACAAACCTAAAACCGTTGCGGTTAACTACATGTTTGGTTTTGATAGGGATTAGGATAAAAATATCCAAATTATTTTTCTTACCAGTCAATTATGTAGTTGCCTAATTTGTTTCATGTAAAACTAGAAAAGGTTTCAAAATGAACAACACGACTTCTGGTTCTGAGGGAGTGATGTTTAATGTGTCATTAAACAGTGACTCAGCGAGTGAAGGTGAAAATAATCCTGTAAGTGGATCCAGTGAAATCTCATCAAGTTTTGTCAGTCTTACTAGTCAAGGTTGGTTAGTTTTTTTACATAATCATATATCTTTAGAATATCTCGAGTTCCAATTCTAACATCTATCAACAAATGTTAGTATTAAGTTTACATATGTTTGTTTGAAGGTGATGAAAATCCTGATGAAGCAGCAGAGAAAGCAAGATTAATTGGACAAGTTCTGGAACTACAGAACACGCTTGAAGATTTATCACAACGGGTTGATTCTGTTAAGGAGGAAAACTTGAAATTGAAGTCTGAGAATGAAGTGCTAGGAAAATACATTGATAACCTTATGACCAGTTCTTCAGTATTTCAGCAAACTGGAACTAAACCCAAAGGAAAGTCAAAGTAATGTTTTATATTATGGCATAGACAACCAAAAACATAATGATCACCTTGCAATGTACCATGTTCATGTTTTTAAATTATTTGTGATGTGCAATAGTAGAACAAAACAGATGTTAAGCAATATCAATGGCTGTATATTAGCAAAAAGATATGCTTGGATATCACCACCTTCAAAAACGTCAGATGGATTCATTTCTAACTCTTAGGTACTATAGGTCTGATCTATAAATGCTGAAAACAAAGTTTTTGAACACTGTTGTCAAAAATACCAGCTTTTTTCTTTTTTTCTGCAAATTTAAAGAGTATTTTTACATATTTTGCCTTCTCATTTTTTACATTCAAGTAATATAATCAAGATTGCTAATTATGTGTACTGAAAAGTGAACCACTCGGCAAGTATTTTTTCAATGCTTTGCATACGTACTTTAATACTAATAACATTTAACACAACAAAATGGAAAATACTTTTGTGTATTGTACATTGAAAAACGGGGCCATTTTTGCATTTAAATCATATCTTAACAGGTTACAAATGTTTTGCTGTTTATTTTAATTTAATGCGGATCAGTTAAAAATTAAAATCTTGTTGTAGACTTTACATGTTGTATTTAGTATTTTAGTGCCGAGCATCTTTTCTTTGCAGAAAGAATCCGTGAATAAGTACATTATTTACTTCAGTGAGGCAGCCAGTGTGAAATAAGGGGAGTACAATTTAAACTATCAATGTTATTGTTTTGCCTCAAAAAGCTTAAATTACCCAGTACCTACATAATACTCAAAGCACCACTTCTTGAATGGTCCATGATGCTAAGACCGTAGAGTCGTAAACATATCACAAACAGATAGGAATTGGTTCTCTCTACCTGCCTGCTTGTCCAATACCTGACCGTTTCTTGCAGTATTTTCTAATAGGCTACCTATTAGCAAAAACAAGTACTTTTGGTAACAAAGTCTTATTTATACAGCATGTGGGAACAAATTTTTCATTTTCGCCCAACAAATGATACAGTAATCAAGAGTCCACAACAGGGTTGATCGCTGTTCTGGCGACTCGCCGTATTACATAAAATTGTTCCTTGGCTTAGTTAAGACAAATACATTACGCAGATGGAAAGGGGGCTTGGCATGCCCACAAACCTTTCCCAACTTGCGCTTAAGATTAACTGTTTAATGTTGTGTACACAGATTGGTTTACAACGTATGTATGTATGTATGTATGTATTCTGCGAAGCATAAAAACATTTCATTTCATATCTTTAATACAATGTGAATAAAGCTGTAAAAATGAAACATACTACATTATGAAGTGTGAGCATCTTCACGGAACAAGATTTTTAAAGCTTGTGTTTCAGCACACTAAAGAAATCTGTTGATCGTGCAAAGCGAACTACAAGCAAACAGCACCGTTTGTTAATATGATTCAATAGGCGGGCCCAGGAAGGACGTGTCCCTTCAAACGCATTTACACATTAATACAGGCGTGCGGGTATTTCCAAAACTCTGTGTCCAATCGGTTCGGAACTGGGCAAGCTAAAAAGAAAATATTTTTAAAATAAATTATGACAACAAAAAGTTTGCTTTACGTTTTTCACACCGGTCTCCGTGATAACCTGTCCCAGCGCAGGAGCATTTGTACTGCATTTTGACATCCATGCACACGCCTCCATTTTGACAAGATGTTGTCGAACAGTTGTTGCCTGTAAAAACAGAACAAAAATACTGAAGTGTTTTTTTATTATTAGCTAAACTC
Source organism: Phallusia mammillata (assembly GCF_965637545.1). Classification (NCBI taxonomy): domain Eukaryota; kingdom Metazoa; phylum Chordata; class Ascidiacea; order Phlebobranchia; family Ascidiidae; genus Phallusia; species Phallusia mammillata. The sequence continues at coordinate 16,050,284 of NC_137258.1, read as the reverse complement.
TTCTCTGTACAAACTAAACGACAATAGAACGTCTCAATGATGAACTAAAGGTTTTGCCAGACTTACGTAAAGACTTCTTGCACGTTCGTTTCTTCCGGAACGCAAATGGGTTGGTACACGCTCGTACGCGGCTACAATTGCATTGACCATTAGCAATATTGCATCCTCGCCATTTTCTGGCATTACATCGTACGCCACTTGTTCCACGGTTCCCTGGCTTGCCCTCACTCGTATCTAAAAAGTATTCAGATTTATTCAGCCGTCCACCACCACAAAAATACTATACTGAACCTGCTATGACAAATGTCAACGCGAGGATTGCGATCGCTGCAAAGCAAACCTTCATTTTTCGAGTCAAATTGCCGTTCAGAAAACACTAACTAGGTCCTTTGATGCGCACAAAACCAAAATATTGAACGAAATTCAGACTACCCGTACTGCGCACAACACAGAAGTTTAGTTTAACATATCCAGACAGAGCACAATTTAAATGACAGTAATTAGTGCCCGATCGACTGTTCACATCCTTAACTTTGGTCGCTGTGGCTCCAAGTTGCTTAAAACGTCGATCCAAATTTAAAATCACTTGTCGGTGACTCATTTTACTCCATTTGCCATAAGTTCCACTTTATATCGCGGAACATTGACGTCACGTTAACGCCGTTGGCGTGCAGTCGTCATTGAGCCGTAAATACCACCCGTGCCATTTCACAAAACACAGGATTCTGGGAAGAACAAACCATTGAACACAATGCAACGCCTTGTTCTTGCTAGTTCCGCTTGGTAAGACTTACACGAAATGCAATGACGAAAGGTTAGAGGCTCTACAAAGTAGTGATGTACCGAATAGACGACATAGGTTCGGACCGAAACCAAATATTTGGCTGTTTTGTCAGATCAACCGAATACTGAAAAATTTTGTTTTGTGATTCTCGCGACCCATGGACATGCATTTCTACTATTTTGTTGGTATTTTTGTCTATAAATCAGCAATGCTTTTTGAAAATTACTACGCCAGTTTGGAAAATTAAACAAATACTATTCGTTTTTTCTACCCAACATTTCCATTTGGTCCGAACTTTAGAGCTGGATCAAAGCATTATCAGTAGGGCAATTATTTTTCGACCTAAAAAACGAAAAATTTTGACCTTCAAAATGAAAATTTTGACTTTAAAAAACTTTTCTTTGACAAAATTTTGTCCTATGAAAAATTCGTTAAATTACGCATTGTTGTACAAAAAGTTAAAATATGGCTGCATGTAGGCTAACCTAACTAGAGCGAATGAATGTGCAAAAGTCTAACAGAAGGGCAAAAATCTGAAAGCAGACCTATAGCCTATTCTGAAAAGGGAAATGAGCTGATAAAAAATTACTGCCAAAAAACTGCAGCTAAAACACAACAAAAATTGTTTAATACATTTGTCTAAACGAAAGATACATGAAGTATCTGAAGCAAAACCAAAGCAAGAGCTGCAGCTGCCGTAAAATGACTTGGGACATACCAAATTTTACACGTTTTGAGCAGGGTTGCCAGGTACTGTCGGCTGGATTCGGACAGCATTTGTCTGAAAATCGGACATTTTAGGACAAAAAAAACGAGAGCGTATAATTGCTAACAAGGTATCAATATCGAGGAGCCAACTGCCATTTTTTGTGCGTTTACGTTCCCAAGACTCATAAGCGCCGAGTTTTACGCAAATGCAAAGTGGCGGACGTAAAATATGACGTCACTTATGCGTGCAACCACAAGAACTGAAATCCAAACTTAAATTATGTATTTAATGTCATAAACAAGATACTAACCAAAACAAGTTGCACTTTTAAACCACGTTTTGTCGTAAAAAAAGGTTTGCAACCTTCAAAAAATAGCAGGAGACAAAAAGTTATTCAATTTTTTTTCGGACATATTAGGACAAAAAACTAAATGTCCTAATGATTTTTAGGCGTCGGACACAGCATGTGAAATTAGGCCAATTTATCGTTTTTGTCCGATTTTTAGGCCACCTGGCAACCCTGGTTTTGAGGTGGGTTGAGCATCACACCATATCAACCTAATGAATTCACTCACTTGATGGTTTATGATTCACAAAAATAGACAATGGGCCGGTTACAACAGTATAAAGTAGGCTACAAGGTGTAAAATGAAAAGTACACTGACAGTGCAACCTCTGCAACACCACGACAATGCAGTTTGTAAACAATTTTAACTTTGTAAAAAAATGTAACTTTGTAGACAATTTTGACAATTACTGTACTAGCAAATCAGTTGCATGACTACAATAGAATAGTTGTGTTGCTTTGTGATCTGAGTTCTGACAGTTTCGAGTTGCCGTCGTTGCCAGCCTGCAAATGAATTGTTATGATAAGGTTTTGTTATGATAAGTGTGAATTTTACTGATTTTTTGTCTTGGGTGAACAAAATTTTTTCTTTAAAAGTTGTTATAATTGATGAGAAGTTAAGTTTTCTTAGGTTCGATTTTGGCCGTAACGCTACAAATTTTTCGGCCGAAACCGATCTTCGTAAAATAAGGTGATTCGGCTGAATAAACTTGGCAAACCGAATATTCGGTACATCACTATACTTTGAAGTATATGGTACAAATAATATGGTACAATAAATCGTCCAGTGGTTCTTAAACTTTTTAATCTTTTTTCCATCACTTTGCAATTCTCGAGCACTCGATCGCGGCCACAATCTAAAATAAAGTAAGATTGTAGAAAGACTTTTATATGGCGGCCCCTCAAAAATGCTTAACGCGTTCATTATTTTAATGCGAACAAATTTTAAGTGCTCTTTAGCAGATTTTGGATCTTCTTTCGATGCTGGTAGGCCTATATGAAATGTATCTCAAATTTTCAAACGTGCGACGCATTAACAAATTAAAAGTTCGTGCCTCGGCACACGATTCTAGCAAACAACACAGAAGTTGCAAAAAAAGTATTTTCTAAGCTTTATTATGGTAATCAGAGTGAGATTACTTTTTATGACAAACAACAAAAAATTTGCTTTTAAACGTTGTCTGGAACAACCGCATTTCGTCATCCAGTCCTAAAACACCAGCTTCTTTCGCGGCACACTTGGAGACCTTTCTGGCCACACAGTTAGAGAATCACTGGGGTAGACTTATAGTTTCGTCCTAATATTTCTTAAATCCTTTTAGCACTTGGAAACCCGTTAAGCAGTTGCTATACGAAACTTCTTTTTGCTTCGATCTTATTTTATTCTTATAGGCCTAAGAAGAAAAAATAGATTTTTACAAATCGAGTTTGATCAACATGGACATTTAAATCAAGGTGTAAACGAACTTAAGCAACACCTGAAGCAGTGCAAATACTGTTTGTACTCCGTGTTTGTTAAGTTAAGTGCGGTGTTTTTCAAACGGGTGCCACCCGGCTCACTGAGGAATGAATTTATTTATTCCTGGGACGAAATTTATTCACCGTAAAATCGAGGAGAATCAAAAGTGACGTTGGTTTCAAAGGAAGTACGTACAGTAACCTACGCAAGGACAAGCTGCTGGGGTTGCAGTGAAAGACGTGATAGAGAACTTTTTTGGTTTATAATTACCTATTATAGTGCTATATTCCCTTAATGAAACAGTCCGTTCTTCTCTATTTTGTTTTCTGTCAATAAGGCGACTAAATATTTGTAGATCTCTTCTTTACAAAGAATCGATCGCGATTCTTGCGTCATATTTTTCCCTTGTTGCGTCATTGTTTTTAGAGATTAAGCAACTATTTTTTAAGCGTAGGAATATATAGCACAACCCATTTTCTTTTTTTCTTTTTGTACTCTTATTTCTGTTTGAAAGTTTTTTTTACTTTGTCATTCTATCACTTCTTTATTGCAGTTTGTTATGCAGCCATGCTCTTCCCAAATTTTCAAAACGCCAGTTTTTTTGACCAGTTTGGTGAGTGGTCACAACATTTATGGCGCAAACCTTTTTTTATTTATATATTTCCGCATTTCGGGTTTTGGTATGATAAGCGTGAATTTTATTAGTTTCGACGCATGTTGTTGGTTTGTGTTAAAAGTTTTATTCCCGGCATAGCGAAAATAATTAAATCGTACTTTTTTAGGCGCAACGATTGTACAGTGCGACAGGTTATAGTTCTTTGACACAACACATAGAAGAGTCAACAAGTCATGCTTAAAGAGTTGATTTAGCCGTGAGAGTCTTTTTTCTGGTTGTTCAAAATGATGGACAATGAGTACCGTGATGCGACTGTCGTTTTATTGAAAGATGCCGAAGAACTAGAAGAAACAGTCAACCAAACGGCAAGTCAGTGTCCCGGAGGAGCCAAATTAGTCAACAGGATTGTTGCAGAAAAAAAGTAGGTGAAAATGAAGATGTGACTTTAGTGCGATAAAGTATTGTCTTGAAAAGGGTTCCTTGATTGTGTTCCACGTTTTCTTTCTACTTGTCAAATAATTTTTTTAAAATCAAATGCAACAGACTCGTGGTACACTTAAAAGTTTTTTGGGGCATGTTTTTTGAACTAACATTTTATCTGTTGTGCAAACCAGGGATGGCTTATGTACATGGTATTACAAAAAAGTTGTAATAGAAGTTTGGATCACTTCCCATTTCTAAGCACTTTATTCTCAGATCAGTGTTATTGCAGCTTTGCTTGCGTAGCAAACTAATTTGAAACTGCTGTATTGTTCACTCTGATTGTTTATAAAGTTGTAGTCACGTTAAAACAAAGCAATTTCAACAATATTCTTACATTATATCATAATCTGTGAAGTTTATGAAACCTTTATTTCAGATTTCTGCAAGGTTTGCTCACTGGCACTACTGTTTTGAAGAAAAGCCATGTGACTAGCTCAAACCTAAAAAATCTCAAAGCCATGGTAAAATGTGTGAGTGAAGTTGGGGTCAAAAACATCACTGCATTGTTTCAACGATTTCACTTTTTGGAAGCATCAACAGCTGATGCCGATCTATTAGTGAGGTACATAATGAAAAAAGTCATTCAAGTGCTGAATGTTTAGTCATACTCTGGAAAGCAATACAAATCAACATTGTGTTGCAGACCACCAATATGTGTTGACATTGTGGCCAATGATGGAAAACTGTGGATAAAAGTAATTGCGAGAAATGTTAACAGTATGGTGGCTGCCTTGAAAGGACATGGACAATATGGCGACAAATCATTGGTAGATGTTGCCAGACATTTTAAAGCTGTGGCCAAGGAAAACCTAATTGACTTTCAAATTCCTCTTATTTTGTTTAAATTTGCACATGGTGTTCCACTAGTACTTGCTACTGAACTTCAAGAAATGGAAATTTTGGTTGATGGTGAATTGATTTCAACTGCTAAACTAGAATTGGAACCCTGCATTTCCACTTGCTCTGTTAAGACAATAATAGCCCGAAACAGTCAGATAAAAGACAGTTTTGATAATGGAATAGTTGGGGATCAAGAAACAAAGCTTTGCAAAAAAGCGAACTTGGATATTACTGCGATGATATGCTTGGTGTCAAACTTGACTAATGGCCAAACTGATTTTACATTTGGTCAACCAGTTCTTGATCAACAAGCAGTTGAAGAAAGATCAAACCCTGCTCTACCAGTACTGAAAGATTTTTTGAAGGACAAAAAGCTTATTGCGTGTCAAACAGCGGTGAGAAATTTCTCAAAGATTGTTGAAACAATAGGAGGTGAAAATGAAAAATTGAGAAGTAAAGAGCTTCTAAAACAAGTTACAATAGTCCCTGATAGACCGTCACAAAGAACATTGAATCTGACCACTAGCAGTAAAATCAACTCTCGAGCAAAGGTACTTATCCTGTGTGAGTAGTTATAGTAATTTAGTAAGTGTGAGTAATTTATAGTGGCTTTAAAACCTTGGGCTAACAATAACATACGCTAAGTTGTTAACAACCTGTAATAAAATGAAGCTTTAAAAAATATTCTTCTATTTAATCGTTTTACTACATATTTTACATTTTTATTACCCGATTACGCATATCTAATTTGTGTTACAGATTTTGTTTGGAACCGGTGATAGTGAGATGGCTGTTACTGTAACAGCAAACTCAGCTTTCGTTCGAGCTGCGAAGCAGAGTGGTGTAATATATTCAGTTTTCCATCATGAAGCTAGGGCATTGACAGAAACCAAAGAGAAATCCAAATCATAGAGAGGAATGTGCTTTGTTATGTTGTGTAAAATAATGTGGAATATTTTCCAAACAATCATGATTTTTGTTTGATATCACTAAAGTTGATTTTAAGTATATCTATAGATTTGAGTTTTATCTATTAGCATTATTTGTGCCTTAAAATTATGTTGTTTTGAAACACTTTAGTTCGGTTTTGTTGATACTGTGAAATATGCCTTCTTTCTTAAGTGTTTTTTGTTTTAAAGTAAGTGTGCAGGCACAAAATAATGTGTTTTGTATAATGGGCAATGAGCAAAGCACTTCTGTAAGTACAAAATCTGGTAAGACACAAAAGCAGTCTGGTATTGTTGTGGTCTCAGCAAAACAACAAGAACAAAACAAAGTAAGTATAAATTTATACAATACAAATTTTCATGCAGTATGTTTTAATGCAGTTTTATAAATAAAAGCAGGTCTTGCTGCCTATGATAAATACCAAATATTTTTTGATCCTGAAAAGAGATTTGACAGGTATATGGCCACTGGATGTAAATAGTATTTTATTGCTACAGTTAGGAATTATTTGACTTCTTTAGGGGTCAACATTGAAATGGCATAAAAAATTGAAAAAGAGTTTTACTCAATTTCAAAAGGGTTTCCATTTGATTTAGTTGGGTCACTTTGGGTATTACATATTTGTCTGATGTTTCAAGCTAACGGATTCTTGGCGAATGTTTTGGTGACATTGTCGCACTACTGGTTTAAAAAATGTTGTGTGAAACAAGTTGAGTCGACCAAGCTTTAGTATTTAAGCAAAAATAAATTGAATTGAATTGCTTAATATTTGGGTCAATACAAAACATTGTTTAAAAGCACTGCTCCAGGAATGACTGAGAAATACTGGGATATATTTTGTAAATGCCTAACACAGATATGTGTTTGAAGGAGGACACCAACATATCAAAACTTTCTGTGTGTCCAACTTTTGACCCTCTTCTACCACCTTCTTCAACGTTTCCAGACTCAGGATCGGTTGCATCGGGTCTAACTAAACCTTTGGACACTGCTTCTTGTTTAAAACTTTGTGTCAGATTACAGGAGCATCTTGAACTTTGTGCTGAAGCAGTAAAGTTTGACCAACAGTCGTTAGTAACACAAATCAAAGTAAGTGATGTTTGTACTGTAAAATTTGTCATGAATGCAGACTACTTTTATATTGGTGCTTTTATCTCTGTTGTAGTACTGTAGTTTTTGGTCCTGTAATAATATTTTGGTTCATTTGTGCTAATCTATTCCACTATTTTTTTTAACTGTCTGAATCCAACTTTTCATCACCAGTAGATGTATTATTCTTATCTTGTTTGTCACCCAAAGCACATTTAAAAAAATTTGCTTGATCAACGCAGTGATTCCTCTTACAGCCTTAAATATGTGTCTAAACACTTTGTGCTATATTGCCATGAAACATGGTGAGAGGTGATTGATAGGTTCACTGTTAGGAATGGCATCTGCATTACACATTCCCACCTGTTAATTGGGACAAAATTCTTGCTGTTGAGAATTGAGGTCTAAGGGGTTAACATACATATATATTAATCTGTCCTTATCCCTTAGATTTAATACACAATGAAACAATGAAAATGGTAATACAACCTTTCCTAAATGTGCTACACTTTGCATGTTTAGCCTGCACACACCTGGTCCAAGGCATACTAAAGATAAACATTTGTCCTTATAATTGTAAAATTGCAACTGTCGTATTATTACCATTATCAGTTTTCACATGTATGTGTGTGGGGAACATTTGACTCTGCGTGCAGACACAATTGTATTATAAATAAATGATTAAAATTTGGGAATCAGATTGAATTAGGAAACAAATGTGTATTTCAATTGTCGTAAATGGAAAATTATACCATTAAAAATGAATTAGTCACCACCTTTCTAGAATTTTGAAATTTTCATGAAAGTGTTCTTGTCTACAGGAAGTTGATAGAGTGGCGTTGGCTGTTATGCAACATTTGACCGAGCGGCAACGAGCACATGCAAAACACGCCGAGCACTCTCGCAAACTTGACGATATCTCTGTTACACTAAACAAGGTTCGATTGAACATTGACCAAAGTTTAAATATTGCTGATGAACTGAACATGTTATTACCTGAAGATCAAAGACTTCCTGTGCTAAAATTGTTTTAATACTCACAGGTAAATGTGATTTGTGCATTCACTTGTTGTCTGAGTGTTTATAATTATGAGGGTTGGTTGTGTCATTTCCTTTTCCTGTACACTAAATATGTCTTTTCAATAATTGTTTTCACCAATGTATTAGTGACATTTGTCAGTAATTACTGTACTGACAACAACAGGATTAGGTGAAGATATTGAACAGAAGTGTTGCATGCAGTGTATACAGTGCTTAAACATTAACGGAAATTGGAATAAGTGAGCACATTTTTGCAGTTTTTTTTTATCTCTGCAAATGCTACAATACATAATGTGAATTATGTTTTTCATCATGCTTGACTAAAATTCTGTTTTAAGTATCTTTAAACAAAAATATGTTTGTTTTGTAGAAAAGAAAGATTAGAAGAGATGTTTTCAAATCCACTACGCCACACTGTTACGCGGTGTGCAAAGTTCTGGAAATTTCAGCAATCATTGGCCACTAGCATTTCAGTTTGTACAATCAGTACAACTCCCACATTTCAAAATGAAACCAAGTCACCAGATGATGAAAAAGACCAAAAAGGTTTCTTACTTCTAATTGATTTTAAATTATTATGGGTCCCCTTCCCTGAAGGGGACACCTATTGATTTTACTCGAATTTGTTTTCTTTCTGAAGTTTGTCCGACTCGTTTTTCCATCAAATGTTTGATGGATTTGGATGAAATTTACACAGATAGTAGATATAGTTATGTAGATGTGCATCCCACTTTGTTTTTGTTGATAACCCCAGTATTTACCCTGCTAGCCCCCTAAAATGGGTTAGTTTCTTTGTAAAGTTTGTCTGCCTTGTTTTGCCATTACATGTTTGATGGATGTGGCTGAAACTTATACAGATGGTAGATATAGTTATGTAGATGTACATTCCACTTCGCTTGTCCTGATAACCCCAGTATTTACTCTAGTAGCCCCCTAAAATAGGTGAGTTTTAAAACAATGTCGAAATTAGCTGAAATTTGGATAGCTTGTAGAGTATGCCATTTATAGGTGTCGATTGTTGTGTTCCACCCTGTAGCCCCAACATTTGCCCCACCAACCCCCAAAGTGTAAAACGTATTTGTATGTTACTGGGCACCACAAACGAAAGATTTCTGTGGTGCAATAGTGTTACAAGGGCAACCAGTTGTATGTTACTCGTTGGTGGGTTGCTTGGTGGACGTTTTTGCGCCATGACAGTTAGGGGGTTGTTAACAGTCCTATGGCGTCAGAAGCATCAACCGTTGTTGCTCAAAACACCTCTAGTGGTCGAATTTTAACATGAACTGATTGGGCTGTAATTTTGCAGTACTATTGATTGAGTCATTGAGGTTTCATATTTTTTTAGTTTGTGTGTTGAACCCCATTAGTTACCCCACTAGCCCCCTGGAATGGGTGAGTTTGTTAAACAATGTCGGAATAGGCTAAAATTTGGGTAGCATATGGACTATGCTATTTGTTATGTTTTGCCCTGTAGCACCACAATTTCACCAACTGGTCCCTAAAATGGGTGACCCTTTTAACAATGTTCAAATTGAATGAAAATTGGACAGCTTGTAGAATTTGCTATTCATAGGTGTCTATTTTTCGTTTTACCTCATTATGCCACTATTTACTCCTTCTTTTCTTTAAAAAATAACATTAACTAGACATACTTCAAGCAATATATTATTATTTAAACCCAGTGCCGATTACTGTTTTTTTTTTACCATACAACACACAACTTTCACATGGTTATCTCTTGAAATGCATTATTTTCAACTTTGCATATGTGGGGACCCATAAGTTTCTGCCTGCAGAAACAACTAAGGTTATAAAAGACGATGGCTAATATGGGACCCACAACAAAATAAGTATAGGAAATTTATTATTGTTTTAAAATAGGTTATAGTGTATGTGCAACGACAAAATGTGCTAAGCCACCCTTCTAGTTTTTTAAGATTTTAAATTAGGTTAGATTTTAAGGAATTTGGTTAACACAAACATTTTGTTTTAATAGAAAAATGCTTTGTGTTGTGTATAATGTGACTTCATTTTCAAAATAAATGGGATCAACAATAAACAAGAATGAAAGAAAGGTTTTAAAGAATACAAATTCAGACAAAATATATGATGGCATATCATGTAATTTTGATTAACCTCATATCATCAGGCATGGCCACTATATTTGCTTAGTGTTAAACCCAACCCAACTAAGATTAATTTAAACTCTTCCCAGCCTTCTTTTTTGTTATTTTAGTGTTCTCCATTTCTATGAGCATTATGAAATGGTACCTGTTGATATTTTAAGATTCATCTGGATTGGTGTCAACCATGAAGAAATACATTCTAAAGCGACGTGACTACTCAAAAAAGTTTACAGACAATAACACCATAACAGCTATTCAAGCTATGCAAGATTACATTTTGTCTCCTGGTGATTTGGATGGTTTGCAACAAATTCGAGTTCGAAGTCCTTATGTGGGATCAAGTTCACCAATAATGGTTTACTTGGAACGAGATGTAGAAGAAAGAGCAATAAAAGTTTGTAACTCTGCTTGTCTTTTATGCAAGACTTGTTTTAGCTGTTATGGTCTTTTCAAACAAAAACCATTTTTTACCATAGCCTTTACCCTTTTTTCTGTAGTGTATGTTTTTTTTTGCTTTAGTTTATGCTACTCTTTTTGTGCAACAGAAAATATCACTTTTTTTTAGATATGGGGGAGTCGAGAAGCTTTAGAGCGTGAACAAAAGCGATTTCAAAAATTGCATTCAAAAAATAAGTTTTCTAATACTACAGAAAAGACACAGAGTGTAAAGCGGTTTGAAAGTTTGCTTGGAAGTGGACAGGGAAAGGTTGTTGCTTATGCTGCTGTTGCGTAAGTAAACTTATTAATAGCAACAGAATGTGTCAAATTATTACCTGTTTAAATTGTCAAACTGTAAATTGCAGCTCTGTCCTAGTATTTCCAACATTACTAACAAACTTTTGTTATTTGGTGATTTTATTTGTTTATATTTTCAGAAATGCTACAATAGGAATTTTCAAGTTTGGTTGCTTTCTTGCCTCTGGATCAGCTAGTATGTTTTCTGAGACACTTCATTCTCTTGCTGATACATGTAACCAACTGCTGCTGTTATGGGGAGTTAATGAATCACTAAAGGTCATTTCAAATACTGTGTTGAAAAATAATATAGCTGCAAATTTACCAAAACCTGCAGCACCTAAACAAATATGTGTAAATGCCTTATTTGGTACAGACTAAACCAGTTAATCGCAAGTCAGGTAATCAGGTTTCCGACCCCCGATTAAAAGTGATTTTCTCAAAAATCATTTTTTTTTTGGTTTAGTCGGTAGTACATGGTTAATGTAATTTAACAGTGCCCTGGATCCCAATTGTCAATATTTTTTACTTCTTACCATTACAGAATCCTGATGCTAAACATCCGTATGGTTATGGCAATATGCGTCATATCATGGCACTCATATCAGGTGTTGGGATATTTTGTATTGGATGTGGTGCAAGCGTCTACCATGGTGTCCAAGTACTACTTCATCCCCAGGATGGACTCGACCTTGCAAGTTTAAGTGTAAGTAGATACTTGGCTGCCATTGTGTAAACTTTTCTTATTGCTGTAAGTTACTTTGATACATGGATTAAAGAAACTAACATAGAAAATCTGTCTGCCTTCGGCACCAAATTATGCTGTGTTTATTAAACTAAATTGTGTTCAACAATTATTTACAAATTTCTTATTTTGTTTTAGACGTTTGGAGTCCTTTTGGGTTCCAGTTTCATAGAAGCTGCTTCGTTAGTAATCGCGATACAAGAAACACGAAAAAACGCAAAAAAACACAATCTTGATTTTTGGAATTACGGTATGTTCGACACTTCAGGGTGTTTCTCACTCAAATAATTTTACTCCATTTACTTCTTTAGTAAACGAGTCCCGCGATCCGAGCACGAATGTGGTTCTTCTGGAAGATTCTGCTGCAGTTCTTGGCATTTTTGTCGCTGGAGGCGCTCTTGCCCTCACCCACATTACTGGTTTGTGTGGTGTAGCTAAACTACCGTATTTATATGTTTACTTTCATATCGTTTGGCTTTTCTTAATTATTATAGTACACTTAACGAAGATACACACAGTATTTGCACACGTGATAGTTAGCTAACCGAACTTAATACTCCCCAAGTTTGGCCCAGCGGTTCACTCACACATTTTAGGAATGTTGTATTGCGTTGTGAAGTGATACTTGGTATTGCCACTTTGCTGACATAAACAGTATTTAGATTAGATACTTAGGTAAGTTATTTCAGGTCAACGTCTATGTTTTGCGAAAACGCAGTTTCACATAGATTAATTTTTTTCCAATTTATTTTAGTGCATTTTTATGCATTTTTTTCCTTTACTACTCAAACTTGCCAATAATAAAAAGTACAATGGACAAGAAAATTGAAATCTTGGGTTTATGTTTTTACCAAAGCGGCCTATTAATACCGTTACCGATTTGCTCGCACACAGGACTCATTGTTTTTGCTTGCAGAATCAATTAAAGCCATTTGAAGAAAATACTCCAATTTAACGTAATTCTGTTAAGTATCCCAGTTGGTGCATTTTGACATAAACACAAAACAGGATATAAGTATGAAGGAAATCCACCGTTCTAGTCAGTAACTGCTTCACACATATATAATACCACTTGTATTAAAACGCTTCCCAACATATTGTACTTTTTGCCAGGAAATGTAATGTACGATGCCATAGGCTCGATTGTGATTGGTGGATTGCTTGGCACCGTAGCAACCTTCCTAGTAACCACGAATGTCAATGCTCTTATTGGACGATCAATACCACAGGAGCGCATGGAAAATTTGAAAGAGGCTTTGGAAGACGATGTTTGTGTGAGGTAACAATCAAAATCAAAAGATTTAGGTCTGCCGATGATATGCTGGTTTCTTTTTTCAAACAGGGGAGTATATGACGTCAAAGCAACTCAACTGGGGTCGGACGAGTTCAAGTTTAAGGCCGAGATTGACTTCGACGGTCGCGAAATCACTAGAGCGTATCTCGCCTCGGTTGACATGGAACAAGTCATGCATGAAATTAATTCTGTCAAAACAATGGTAAAGATCACGTTTTTTTCCATCAGTGTATAGTGTGTTCCTATGACGTGTTGCAGTATATTGGCAAAAATGCTTTAACAAATTGTTACAAGTTCGCTATTTTGCATTTATTAAATATTGTAGCATCAATAGTAAATGCATATAAAGGCGGCATAAACTATGGAATAAATGTGAAAAAACATTAATCAGTAACTAAATGTCTCATATTTTAATATTATTGACTGGCCTGGTATGTTTAGAAATGTGATGATTTAGAAACTGACATTAGATTATAAATTTTAAAAATATTACCGCCAAGAAAAACGAAGAAGTTTTGGTTCGTATTGTTTCCACCTTATCAAACATTTACGGAGATAATGTTAATACTTAACACTTAACAGTATAGATAGGGCGGACCGAGTCAGTACCTTGGGGTATACATTGCCACGCATCGACATGTACGACTTTGTGTGTTTGGCCAATATCAACATTGTGGAAAAAAGTTTCCTGGCAAAAAGCAGTGACATGAAAAGCTAAAAAAATGATGTATTTTTGTTCCACAGGAAGAACTCGAGCAAGTGTTGTTACGCTACGGTGAACACGTGATTGACACATTGGGCGTCCAGATCGACCGAATTGAAACCGAACTGAAAAAGAAACATAGCGATTTACGTCATATTGACCTGGAAGTCTTATAGTGACGTAAAATTTTTGTACATCCCATGGTTTAAATGTGATCTAATATTAATACCTGCTGCTATGCATAGTGTTTTACCCACGAACGACACAACAATTAGCCAATAGTATAGGATCTGAGAAACATCCCTTGACATAAGCTCACTTTTACTGGAAATAAACCGCTGTTTTTTGTCAGTAAAAGGTTAAACAATCATTATGTGTTTTTGTCAACACATGTATTGATAATACAGCATTATGATTTTGGAATGAATAGATAAAAACATGTTTGGTGTGTTGTTTTTATGCACGCGAATTTTATATTTCTAAAACATAACGTCTATATGTCGATGTGAAGTAACTTGGGCTTTATACCCACGCTACGACAATGCCAAAATGTCAAGCATCTATGTGTGGCATTTTTGTATTAGTTAGGAAATTATATCGTTTTACTGTGTTTCTACTGATTTTGGAATGCAGCAGTTTCATTCAATTTGTGTTTTGACTTTTTTTTCATAAAACAAGTTTTAAATTGTTCGCCTGATAGAGCATAACCCCCTTCGTTTGAAGTGTAAGTTGACAATATACGTTATGAGATTGTCTACATTAAAAGAAACTACAAGCAATCAAGCGTTTACTGTGCAATGAAACTGTAAACACTGTGTGTGTCGAATGGATTTACATCCTAAAACATACCCCCCAAATTACTTCAACATTCATATACCAATTTACAGCCTTCCTGCAATTTTGGTCGTTGGACAGTTCAGTACTTGGTTGTCGATGTCTTTGAGCGTGTCCTCACAGAAAGGGCGTTTATGTACTCTGTGACCTGTACGACGATTTATATTCGGTTGCCGACTCGAAACCTGCCGAAGGGGCCAACCACAATTTCTCACATAAAATCATAGCAGGCTACAGATGTCACTTTTGTAAATACCAGTCCGCAAATTGCGAGCCTGTCTAGGAAATGGTTTTACAAAAAAACTGAAAATTTGTTCTTATTTGCTTTGCTCTGCACAACACGGACAAGACAAATTGATGGATCATGTTAAAAAAACGAATAGAGTAAAAGCAATGTACAAAAGACTCTTCACACAAAAACTGCAAATGCACACAGACGTTAGAAGAAGTTTAAATGATTGTTTGCTACCAATTATTATCCTAAAATGGCGATTCCGCTCTTGAAATTTAGCTGATTTAAAGTGGCAAATATGTGCATGAACATCGCAACGCTACAACACAAAAACACTGAAAACGAAGCAATGATCAGCGATTCGTAGTGAAAACCAGTACAAAGAGGCAATTAAGCCTCGTAAGGCATTCACACCTGATTCCGTGCCTAGCTACGTATACACGTGACGATACTCGTGCGTCATCACACAATACTCCTTGTTTTATGCCTGTGTGAGCGTTCTTTGTCCTCGCGCATATAAAAGTCACTAGGTGGCGACTCGTACTCGTCGCGATTGGTCGAGCGCCGGCTTTTGCTTCGTCGTGATTGGCGGTAGAGATCGGACTCGCTCTGTGCAGCTCGGGTTCGCCGCTTTGACGGTTTCGGCCGGTAGCTAGCGGTAGAGCGCACTGCGTCACGACCGCTGGACTCACCGTCGCTTGAATGGTGCCTGTGACGTCGACGATGTCGGCGATGACTGCTGTCGCTGTCTAATGGTGGTTTACGGTCGTCGTCAGAGCTGTCACGTGACCTATCGTCATCGCGCCAATAACGTTTGGCGGTGTCACCACGTGATTTGTCGTAGGCGGGCACGGCTTCTTCAGGTACGTACGAAGAGGCGCTGCTGTAGCGTTCTGTTTGTGAATTTATGTTGTTAAAACCATACCAAGCCATTTTAGCACAATTGTGATAATGAGTGGTTGTTGTCTATATCATCGTTTAACTAAAACAAATGAGTATATCAAACTGCAAATCCCACAAATAGTCGAAAGGCAAATCAATGTCAAAACTTTGCTTCGCAAGTAATACTTACAAACTTCAGCTTTAAGTACCGCTTATTTCACAACAAAAACCTTTGTATTCTTTCCTTTTTCAAAGTATATTTTAATTGCCAGACTGTTTAAATATTAATATACAACGTGCTGTTAATCGGTCAAAGTTATACATGAACGTAATACACGGTGAATATAAATGAGGCAAGTAAAGTGGCTGGTAGCGATTATTGAGATCGACTTACTTGATCCGCGATGACGTCGATAATCTCCGTTCGATTTATCGTAAAACTCGTCGTAATGACGCGCCTTCATTTCCATTGCTTCGCCAACTAAAACAAAAAAGTAGTTTAAATGAAAAGTGTTTAGCTCAAAATGCTGACTCAAGCTGGGGCAAATAACACATGTTCCGTGTGAAATAATTCGTTTAAAGTCTAATCGAAAAACATTATCCACATGGATCTATGAGATTCATCTAGAACAGGGGTTCCCAACCTGTGGTACGCGTACCACCAGTGGTACGCCAAGGTTTTTCAGGTGGTACGCGAGTAGCTTTCTTTTTTTACAAAAATTTGGATTCACAACTTTATATTTTGTTTATCTGGTTTTGTTTACACAAAAATCCCCAAGCCTATTTTTATTGTTACGTAACTATTTCTGTTGTTTCGTATCATTACGATCTACAAACTACAGGTCATGTCAATTGCCAACAAGAAGCACAGTTGCTTTGAAGAAACCGTACAACACTGTCGGACAGTTGGCGTTGATTATGTCAAATGATTGCTCGGTCAATTGGTGGACAGTAAACAAAAACAAAAATATCATTAAATTTAGTTGCCGTGCTTTAGCGTTATTTTAGTAGGCCAATGTTATTATTCTTAATAAAATATGATTCGATTAAATCAGTTGTTCTGCAAGAAGTGGTACGCGTGGCAGAACAGAGCGGTCAAGTGGTACGAGATCGAAAAAAGGTTGGGAACCCCTGATCTAGAAGTAAAGATATTACCTGGCGATTTTCGGTCGTATGGCCCGAGGTCCACGTCATTTGGCACGTGATTCGGGTCAACCAATAGTACGTTGTGTTCGTAATTTGGGTTTGGCATGCTGTTTCCACGTCGAGAGGCTTTAGAATTGAAAGCTGGACCTGGGGGAACATGTGGGCCCTCGAAACGCCGAACTTTTAGGTACACGAAGTTGGAGGTGTGGCGAGCTGCGAAAAAGACCTAAAAAAATGTCGAAATAAAGTCAATGATCGTACGAAACGCCGTTCAAGCTTTATCAAATATGTGACTTTCCAAGTTGTCCAATATTCTCATAAACTGGCCGTGTTTTGATTAAATCTCTATAAATGTTATGGCCTTTAAATTTGAAAAGAATTATGGTCGACTTCATCCTTTGGTGCCCAACTTGATCAACCAAATATGTTCCCTAAAATGTGCCATTGATATTATTGTACAAAGCTTCAAAACGGGGCATTAAATAGCAAAAAAACATGTAACGACGATGGACATGTTTTTCGGTAAAAAACAACAACATAGGGATTGCTTACCATGCTGATCATCCCAATCGAAGCTCCGATAAACGAAACCAAGTACATGACAAAGTTGGGGTAGTGCTGCAACGAGGATAAACATTAAATGGGTTAGAAATGAAAGTTTTTGGGCGACATACAAATTTGTTACTGTAACCGGAAACGAATTTGAAGAACACTTTTTGCAATGCAATTAGATGGGTGACTGTACCCACAACCATGTAAAAAGGTTACAACCTATCACAATACTTACGTTCTCGCACAATCCAACTAGGTTGCCACGTTGTGGATTATAATTTCCACCTGGACCACAAATAAGACCGTATCCGTTGTTGGATGGCATTTGTTTGAAGAAAACCATCCCTGAAAAATCAAATTACATTTTAGATGTTGATTGACAGAAAAGTAATATTTTACCAGGTTAAATATTGCCCAGGGGTTTGTTTGTCAATCGTAAAACGAATCCTACTCCAAAAGCTCTACTTGTGCTAAATCGTTTCCACTGCACCTCTTTATTTCATGTTTTGACGCATATTGTTGTTGGCTTTTTTAATCCGACGGCCCATTAAAGCAGGGGTCGGCAACCTTTTTTGTACTGCGTACCGTTTTTAAAATCGAAATTTTATCGCGGACCGGCCTTAAAAAAACTACAACTATTTAGCAATGTAAACGACTAAATTAGTTTATCATCCCCGAGATACATGGGCAAAATGTTTTAAAGCGACCACTGCATTAAAGAATAAAGTTAAAACAGGGCTATTTATAATTTCCACCGTGTTCCTTTGTCTGCTGTCACTACTGCTGAACTTGAGCTAAGTCGTGTAGCCGACGGTTTAATGTTAAGAGTCATGGAGAAATCTACACATGCTCTGACATACATAGTGCACTTGTAAATATAGGATACATCAGCAATGGACTTGCTGATATAGCAATATAACCGACAGCACAAAAACTTGAACGTTGTTCTACCTTAATGCAGTGGACTTTTTAGGCCAGGGCATATTTAGGAAACTAATTTTGTCGCGGATTTTCTTGCCGCCTAAAAGAAGTGGTGGAAATTAGTTTGCAATTTTAATGTGATGGATGAGACTATCATTGCAAATCATGACCTCATCGTATGATAAACGACTGTTTCGCGGCACAGTTGCTCTCGCAAAACACCGTTTGAGAATCTCTTTGATGACTTTAATATTGCGCTAACGGCCACACCTGACAATTTACCGTGAATAGCGTCACAGCTATGTAAGTCAACTATGTAACGACTATAGACAAGGGATGACGTTTACAAAATAGTCACCGAATGCAAATATTTGCTTACCGTACTGAACAAGGTCGACACATATGTATTGAGTAGTACCGGGACTCCATGCTGGATTGAAAACGTCCCAGCATCTTTGCATTGTTATTCGCCACATAAGAATTGGAATCACCCCGAATCCGGCAAGCACAAACCAGATGAGAACATTGAACATGGCGTAACCGGCCAACTGCGTTCAAAAAGTGTCATTGAATTTAACACTGCAGTAAGTAGGAGATATCAGCAACGCGACAGCTGGTTGTAAATAGTTGTTGGCAAGGTACGCTATACCTATTTTTTTTTACAATTGTTCGGACAATATAGCTGGGAGTTAACGGAGTATAAAATTTACTCAAAAGTTTCCGTTGGTTAATTTAAAATAACAGACTAAACACATGCTGAAATTAAATATATTTACCCATCCTGTGCAGCTAATACTTGACAATCCGGTCCTCCTTCCTGCATAATTTCGGTCATTCACAGCCTTCTTACTTCGCACAGAATCGACGAGAAATACGATCGAATTAATTGTCATAAGAATGCACAGTGCAATGAGAAAATACTGCACACCTTTAAATCTGTAAGAGAAAGTTGAATTTTCGATTAACCCATTGGCTAAGAAAGTTGGCTTCGCAATCCTTTAGCACAGCTTATAATGTGTTTGTACTACGCAATGCGTTTTGTTGTTTGATGTTGAGAACAACGTAAAAACAACAAACAGGATATCTCAAGTTTTTCTCGATTTAGCTAAATGTAATGACTTTTACCAAAGAAACAAAATATCTGAGCCACACGTTTTCATTGTTTAGTCAATTGACCGTTTCTCCTAACGAGTTGGCACCAAACAAGGTAATGTAAAGATTAAGATTGTCTAAACATCACACCCAAACGATTTGATGGAAAATGTGTGTTTCGTGGTTAAGGGGATAAAAGATCAACCATAGATATTATTTTAAGATTAAGCAAACGAGAAGCATAGAGCCTTGTCGACAATTTGCTAAAATGCGTGACACTGTCGCGAAGTTTTACTGCACGACTGACTTTTAATAAAGCACCTTCCTCAATAGTTTTCGTTAGCCGGCCAAGGTTAATCTATATTAGGGGTCGCCAACTTTTAAAGTTAGATGAGACAACCTTTTGGATTATCATATAAATACAGCACTGTCGGAGCCGCAAGACTGGTCTCCTGAACGTCGGCGGAATATTATATATCACACTATGTAAATTTCAAATGGATTTGAAGGTCCTAGCTGTGGTGTTTAGAGTCGCATTTGTGTGTTGAAAGGCTCAAACCCCTGGCATATACTATATTACACCAATAAACAATACACTACATTTACACAAAACGGCATATGCATTGTGTTTAGTATATTATCAAATCATCGCAAATTCTTGGCACTAAGGAAAGTGTAGAAAGCACTATCGTTTCTCGAAAAAAGCAGCAGTTGGTGTATCGGTAGCGCATCACACAGATACGGTCCCACTGGGAATATCTTGTCGTTTTTATCGATAAGAATCGCTCAGTCGGGAAACACCATCAACCACGGCCAACGCACTTTGCCACAAACAGACATCGCTTATCGGTGAACGTTCCAAACAAAAACACAACTTGTGCGCTTAAAAGTGGACAAACTTTTGTGAACGGTTGCTTCTATTTAAATCGAGTACAGTAGTTACGCTTCGGACTTCAACCCGAACAGCAAAGGAAACGATGTTAACATGTAAAACTGTGGTTGTACTCTATTTAAAACATCTGCACAAAAATAGCCGTTTTAAAATCTAACTAACGCCATCATTACTTTGTACTGCCATAAAAACAGTTAGGTGATGATAGACGGTAGACAAAATTATGTATCAGATTCAGAACAAATCACAGAGTGGCCTCACATGATTCTTCAAGATTTGGCTCATTGTTCGATTATTCACCTTTTGTTGTTTGTCTCAGCTCGTCAAACGGCAGCCACAGTTCCAAACAACAGGTGTAATTTTTCAATGGCAACAAAAGAACAATCACAGCGTGCGAAGGCAAGTGGCAACATGTAATTCATTGCTTAGAGCCGCCAAGTTACAACTAACAGTTAAAGACGGTACTGAAAGTGGTACTTACACTTGAGGCACTAGGTTTCCCCTGACGTTTATGTTAACTAGTTCCCATTCCTGAGTTTGTGGATTGACCCAGTATTTCGGAGGCGGATCCAATGCAGGATTTCCCGAACCTGTAACAACGCGTGGATGTTATATGATTGAAGAAACCACACACGGTTAAACTTATTGTCAGTGGTCTCTTGCTATTTTAATACAGGAAGAATACGATTGAAGATATACCAAACGCCTGCAACCCTGTAAGCAAGACACAGGTTGCTTCATACGAATTCACAATGTTAAATTTTTCATGAGATGTGCTTTTGGGAACCGTCGAGTTGCACAGGAATATCTCCATGCACTTTTAAACCTTGAAATACCGTGTTACGAGAGCATTGTCCTTTCGGCCAACAACCGAACAAAACTGGGTTGGTCGTAAATGGCGACTATTGACACAGGCTGTAGATATGTTGTCATTTGACAACGCCTTTAGCTACGAAAACAAACCTTTTCGCAAATTATCTCTGCGCTGGTTCAACCCTCGCCATCCAACCGAGTAAAACGATAGCAATACATTGACACTTCGCTGTTACGACTTCGGGTAATACTTAACTTACAGAGTGAGCATGTAAGAATTATATGGCGTGCCTCGAAGATTAGGCAGCATTAGTGAGGCACTACGATAAAATCGATTAGAGGCGGTGAGGAACAGCCCTAAACACTTGGCCTAACTACAGCCAGTTAATCAGCGGAGTAACCTCGCAGCATTTTCAATCTTTTGTACTAATATCGAAGTTATCTGCCGGTAAGTCATCAACGCTAGAAAAACAAGTTGTTACCTTCAACCGGTCCATATTGTGCCAGCAACGACAGCGTGTCATCAAGGGCCATCCATCCTGCACCCACATACATTCCAGTCCCAATCAGGTGAAGCAAGGTCAAGGTTATTGTTGTTAAACTACACTGCATATTTCTTTGTTGGCTTACGCTGGGTAAAGTAGAGCATTACAACTAGATCATTTTGTCACGCCCCATTTCACGCGAATCGAAGACAGCTTTCAACCGAACACTACCAAATGTCAAAACTAGAAATGTTCTAAATACAGATGACCCCCATACATCTTTTTAACTGCTGCTGCGATAACATAACCAACCGGTGTAAAATTCAATTAAAAAAATCAATACCACAATTCAGCAAAAAAAAATTCACCAAACGTATTGGCAAGATGTATAACTACTCGTTCCTAAAGCAACTGCTGGCAAACTAGCACATTTGGTCTCCCGTAGACTGTCACCTCGTTTCCCTTTGCTTTACATTGAGGAAAATAATTCAGCAATTAGTACAGAGCATTTGGTAGGTTAGTTAAGATCAAATTACAATATGAGCCTACCTTGCTGCCCGCTTCTTGCTTAATTTAGGCGTACATACACAATGAAACCACGGTAAGTTTTTAAAAAACTCTCGAAACAACTCAATGGCTACACTAATCAGAACGGTTCGAACTTGTTTGAATATCAAACTGGCCACCTTAACAATATTTCAGCCCGTACATTTCAAGTAATTGCTCAAAAGGAACTTTGGATAATTATTAACTGCCCCGCGGCCTCGTATTTACTTTTGGCGAAAGCACTCTTCACCATGTGCTAAAATCACCAACCGTGACTAGAGTATTTTTTCTTTGTGACGTCAGAAACACGCATAACTCTTTAGCATCTTCTAGCAGCAAATTACTTTCATACATTTTCCACCAACGGCGTATTTACCCCTTTACATGTACAAATAAAAATTGAAGTATTGTGGCATACGATTTATTGTACTTATTCTTCTATAACTGTTTGTTGTCACACCAAACAATACCAAACTTTGTGACTTATCAAATTGTCAAATAATTCTTCCTAAGTATCGGATATCAAGAGTTGCTTATAAAACCAGCACGAATGGACAACTTTTTTGGTTTAATGGAGATTTTATAAACGAATTATTCAAAAAGTATTAGTTATAGACTTTATAACTAAGAGCATTTTGACAAGTATTGATTTATATTTTATAATAATCTTACACATATTTGCAAATCATTGAAAGTCATTTTACTAGTTTTGAACTGATAGGTTTGTTCTGTTCTGCTTCTGGTGAGCGGTAAAGGCAAATCGGATTATTATAGAGCAAAACGTTTACATTCTGGATACAACAGTGAAATTACCGTAATTCTTTTTTATTTTTGTTTGGCAAACATTGCACATTGTCGCTTTTTTCAAGAAAACGACTTTCCAACTAAAACAAACTTGTTTTTAGTCTCAAAAGCATGTGCTATTTGCCGAACAAACAGACCAAAATATTTCAACACAACGAAAAACTAACATAAGACCAGCAATCCTGTAAATAAGGCGAAACACAGTTTTGTTTCATTGTTAGCGGTAGTCTCCTTGGCTCCAACAACTGTCACGACTTGCCCTACGCTACTCGGAATAGTTAAACATTAATCGGGCAATTTATTGCCTCATATATATATTGCCTGGCCCCTTATTACGCGAACGTTGACGTCACTTATGTGCTTTACGGTCTGCTGTCGAATGTTTTATGTGATCGCAAATCTACGAGCATCCACTTTCGCCTGACAGCAAATTGGCGTTTTGAAAAATGTGTGCTTGTGCGCGAACGCGCTGAAATTAACCAATTTGTGTATAACAGTGGAATGTATTGAAAAAGACGAGCATACAACTTTAAGCACAAAGCAGTACTTAGTACTTCGAAAAACAGGCGGAGATCAGCATAACGCATGACGACATAAACCAACAAAAACAACATTTCTTGGACGATAAAATATACACAAACGCATTAGTAGCCTACCACACAGTTGGACAATAACACAGATATAACACAGCGAGATTTGTACACTAGCTACTTATAACATGATAAATTTGCATCAAGAGGTGGCGCTGAATTGCACCAGGAGGCAGGCAAGACAAAATTTAAGCATAATTGCTGCTTAGATTAATACTGCACATTCACCTGCACAGAATGTTTATCACCAAGGACCGACAAACAACATGTATGCCTCAATTACATCGCCAGGAAATGTTGGCTGTATTATAGCATGCTCACAAATCAAACAACGACAAAACTTAAAAAACACACACCATTTGCCAAAGAC
The DNA here is from genome assembly GCF_965637545.1 of Phallusia mammillata. Classification (NCBI taxonomy): domain Eukaryota; kingdom Metazoa; phylum Chordata; class Ascidiacea; order Phlebobranchia; family Ascidiidae; genus Phallusia; species Phallusia mammillata. Next base: position 16,026,207 of record NC_137258.1, on the reverse strand, counting down.
AGACAAAGCTAGTCTTTAAACTTCTGATGACCCAACCAGTTATCTTTCCTCTTTGCCGTTTTTCAATTCTGTATTTTCTTCCGGAGGTTCTTCTTCCTCCATTGTTATCGAAGGCTTTCTTAAGTCCTTGCCTTCACCAAATTTGGTAAGAAAATCTGAATCTTTGAGTGCTCTTGGAGGCGGAGGGACTCCGGACGGCCTTCTATTCGTGTGACGGGGGGAATTGACGTTAAAAGTCTGGAAGCTGCCTCCAAGATGCGAGGGAGAGGAAGAAGAGCTATGTTGGTAGATAAAGTTCATGGTATCCTTCATTGGGTGGTTGATTTTTAAAGAGGATATTTTGTCACGCGATAGTGGCGCCTGTGAGGTATCGAAAGAATCTGAATCTTCTATTTCTTCTTTCTCTTCGTGACGCTGATGCCCAGAAAATCCTTCCACTTTAATCTCTACGTCACCCTCCTCAGCTTTTTGTTGATCCATCCTCAGATCTTTGTCGACTTCTGGCAGACTGCTTTCTTTTCTTTCTGAGGTGAACTGGCCCAAGTCAGTCGACGTCAGATTAGTGTTAGTGTCAATGATCAAGTTGGGTTCAGTCCTGTTCGAAAATTGATCACATTCCGCTGAAACACATATTTTAATTAATTAAATATGGTTTTGTAAATAAAGTAGACAAAACGAGGCCAGGTCTAAAAAATGGTTTATATCGGCCTGCAGATCTAAACACACAAAAAGACAGGTTTTCTGTTATGATTGTATGACAATATTATCTTATGTAACAACCACAGCAAATGCTCAAAGAGATTCAAAAAGTTTCAAAAAAACTTTAAATTTAAAATGAATACATATCAGGTTATATCGCAAAAACACACAGCTCGAACAGTGTAACGCACTTGCTTCCACTATCCAGACACTTAAACACCACTAGAAAGAATCAACACATTGATCGATCTGTGTTCAACTGCAACCTGTTCTCAAGTTGAAACCAAAGTGCATTGAATGAATACGCAAAATTTCATCAAAACAGTATTACCCAAAACACGTTGTTATGTATACAATGCTATTCGGTACCGGCTGTTCGGAAGCTTCCACACGGTGTATGTATGTGCTAGCAGAAATGCCGGACAAAGAAAACAAGCGAGTTAGAGTCGGTACAAGTATGACTGAACGCTCACATACTGCCTGTAACGCAACAGCGTACATTGGCGCGATATATAAATGCCAGATACACATTAGAACTAAGTTTTTTGAGGAAAGAAGTTAAACTGATGCATTGGCCCTATTTCTATGACAGATCTATACCGAATTGCATGTCATATACAAAGTTTCACTACCAAAAACTGCTGAACTACAATTTAACCAAACGGCTGTAAACTTGTTAAGTCTTTGTGCTTGCATATTACTCTTGACAAAGGTGAAGAAAAGCAAGGACTGGCCTTTTTCGCATATAGCTTGCCTTTTCAATATATTTGTCTTGTGCCGCAATTTTGCAGGGTTGCCATCTTGTTAATAATCTACCTTGTATTTATACAATTGTCTTCGGCTTTTTAGAGAATGTACAAGGATGATTAATATACATATCATTGTCCTAAAACGGAAGTTCAAACACCTCGCTTCTTTCTAATAAAAGCTACTTTTCTTCCCATTTAAACTTTGAACTGATTTTTGTCTTGAAACGCGCTCATTACTCCAATATCAGAGAAGATCGATATCAAAACACAAACACTGCACTGAAAATGCTAATGGAGACTTCCTGTTGCAATCTTGCTACAAAAACACAGCTTGTATCCGGGAGTGCAAGGACGGTCCTTCGTTGTGACAGACTGAATTTATGAGCTCCCTTGTACGCGATTGTGGTATCTTTGTTTGCACATCATTAAACGCACAACGCGGATGTGTACAATTTTTGTTCCTTGGGGTTTTGACGGGAAATACAATACATGACGTTGTATATCTGTTTACCTTGAACATGCGAATATCTCACTTAGTGTTCAATTTGTTGCCTAATGACTAATTTGTCATTTCAGAATTCAGTGTATTAGCGTTTTCCATACGTATCAAACTCAAACTCTTTTCAGGGCCACCAGACTGTTCTTCAATGTTATCGAACAAAACCTAAAAAACATACACAAAAACAAATGCTTTTCTAACATTTACTTTGATTCAAATTAGTAACTATACGCCGTGAAACCTCCAACCAACCAGCATTTCACCAAATCAAAATTTTTGCACCTTGTTAAAAACTTCCCCACCCCTAAACTTTACCATTTTAAGAAATCCGTTGCTACACTTTTGAGACTCGATTTGAAGCACAAAAGACTATGGAAGCGAGACTATTGTTTCACAGATTCAAAAAAGGAAGCTTTTTTCTGCGATGCTCTTAAAATGTAATCAGATTGATTGATTGTGCTATTTATAAAACAAATCACATCTTTTAAACCTCAATTAAAAATCATTGATTCGTATCTTCGGCGGGTTGACACAAGATGTAGCACGCGCATTACGTTTTGAAAATAAAGAACGGCATGTTTTGGAGTTTTATGTTTTTGAAGGTTGGAATATGTATGAAAATATTGGTAGCAGTCATTTTTTCCCATCTTGGCTCTACAATTCCATTTTTGTTTTAAAACCTATTACTTTAAATGTTCGCATATTTTAAAGTTTCCATCAGTAGAAACGCAAGAGCACGTATGGAGCAGACGCGTTGTAAATTTACGATGTCTATGGATCACGCGCTACATGACTTGTAACCGTAGCAACTCAACAACAATCTAGTATTGAACCCAACAACTACAAAAACGTGCCTGCCACATTGATTGACAATTTTGATATTTTCACTAAAACAAAGTCTTCAGTCAGAATACTTGATTCTTCTACGTTACAATATGTACTTGATACATAAGACACTGTTTTGTACAATGTATAGAGGAAAAAAAACAATCAATAAAAAACTTTTTTTAACTGCAGCCGGTATAATGTCATATTCAATCACTGTTGTCTATAGCGCGACTACAGTTAAAAAAATCAACACAATTTCATTCGCTCCATTATGGATTTGCTCGCTATGTCAACAAAAACCATTATTTGACATTTGTCATGCAATACGGTTTCAAACATAGCCTATTCATAATATAACAACCAACCTTTCATTTCCAGGGTCGCTGTATGTTTTGACTTTGTTATAGAAGGTTCGACGACCTTCGCGGTTGATGCAGTGCAGCCCATTATGCAAGATGAACAAAGTTGTCAAATGTATAAATTACATGTCAGTGTAACAGCGGTACAATAGTTACAACAAGATAAAATACAGCAGTCCCTAAACAGTAAACAACTGAAATTAGTAATCAAAATGCATTTATTGTAGTTTGTCAAGGATGCACATAGCAGTTTTTAGGTAATTATCCCTAGTTTTTCGCTTATTGTTAAAACGTATTGAAAATCAGTAAAATGGTAGGCACAGACCATAATAACCATAACTTCAATAAAGCCGAATATTTCTATTGTCCTGGGACAATGGATGTCTTGGTTCGCCACGTCTTAAGTGCCCCGTTTACCTTGGTGCATTTGAGCAGAAATCAACTCGATTGCACTACTTGAAGGTGTCAAGTGAAAAACTTTGCGACCTTTTGTCGAAGTCAATCGAAAGGCCATTGCCTTTGCCCCGGTAACAATAGTTTCTAAACACACTGTTTGTTTCGCTACTTAGAGACTGCTGTTGCTTTGTGTAAAGCTTGTTTATGAGGAATACACACAAGTAACTGCCTTCCCTTAGCTCAATTGTAGTCAATAATCGCTGAATAAAACACTTGAACTGTTAGAATTGAATCTTTGCTGGATTCCCAACATTTAGGTATACTGACAGGGCCGAAAGTGAATGCTGTATAGGACTGGGCAAACAAGGTATTTTTGGTTACGCTTTATATCATAAAACTCGTTTATCTACGGTCGTAACTAAAAGAGGTTAAAAACGATAATGATCCTTTTGGGTATTTACAGCTTCTTCAAATTGATGATGCACCATAAAAGCAACCTCGGTCGTTTTACCGATTTATTTCTTGATTGTTTATTTCACAAAAACTCGGAAGTTTCAGCCATCAGTAACATATATTTTTACCTTACGTCACATCAGTTGACAGTTGACATAGCGATGACTATCGATTAAAAACGCCAACTCACATTCACCACATCATATTGCCACTTTCCTTTCGAGATAAGGATCAACTAACGAACATGGTGGCTTTCACCATACAGTGGGAAGGTATCAAGATTAATGGAATGTTACATGACAAATATTGGCCCTTGTCAAACAGCAACGACCAACCCGTGTTGGCGAATCACCCAGAAGGGCCGTCCGTATCAATATATGTTTAAATAATGAGATAAGTTCACACAAAAAGGCTTAGTTGCCAGTCCTGGTGAATTTTATAGGCTAATGCAATAAATCACGTTGATATTTTCTACAATGTTAAAATTGATTCTTGTCGAATTGATAGTTTGATTGCGTTGGTGGTTATCGCCTATCGACGGTGGTTTCTTGTGATTTGAATTTTATTGCCTCAGGCCAAAATCACCAAACCTTAATGTGCTTCATGACGCTGCACATGACCTGTATCGTCTGAACCCGCCATAACAATTTTTGCATTAGATCTGCTTTAGAATTAGATTAAACACATGATTATTTACCTTTAAGAAAACTGTCAAAATAACATTTAAGAGCAAGGCAACCTCAATTCAGACATTTCAGTAAGTCAGTGTATAAAACCGCAATGGGATTAGCTTTGTTCAAACGTATGAAGTAAGTTTGGTTGTTAGGCTGTATTAGAAATTTCTTGCAAAGTTCGAAACAGACAAACACGTTGCTGCGTCATATTTAGGTGTAAAACAAACGTATAATAATCCCCTGCTTTCCGTGTGTATTCTCCTCAATAGTAATGAGTAACCATGTGCAAAAAAGGCTCCACATTATTCAATTGTTTCCAACGCCCGTCGGTGGGTTTTCGTTTTGCAACCTTATATTACTTTAGCGATCGAAATTGGCTGAATATAGGCCTTACGACATTATCCACGCCACTTTTATGTTGAGGTTTAATGTTGGTAAAACAAAATTATGTTTGCAGAGGCCCGGAATTTATTTGTAAAATGACACCTATAATTTTCCGAATTAAATTTAATAAACAAACAAATAGAGATGAAACAAATAAGAAACTGTTTATAAAATAGGACAAGAAAATTTGCATTTAAGTGTGCTAAACCATTAATTTTGAAACCACACGTTAAAGTATAAAATTAGTCACAATGCGTGTAAGAAGGCTTGTCACATATAAAACAAATCACACTGAGGCACGAAATGAAATTGGTTAAATGTGAGGTTGCCGTCGGCTATGTGATCCTGGCAAAAATGCACAGCCTACGCATAATGGACGCAACAGTGCCCAAGGACTGCATTTAGCGTAAGTTGTAAGACCAGTTTTTGTTATCTATATCGTCAAGGCTGCGATGTTACTTGTTTCTGAAACGTGCGATACGCATTTTTTTTTACTAGAGGTTCGTTTTTCAAAGAAGATTTTATTATTTTTAGATTTTAGTTTGGGATAAGATGTTATTTAGGGATCTTAGACCCTGCGCATATTAGCATTACCACGTTGAATGTTTACTTCATTCCTTTATCTTTCAAATTTCTTAAGGATTCTTTTGTGCGTAATAATTTGAAACCATTTTTCATGAAAGATCAGCGCAAAAATTTAACGTTTTGTTCAATTGTTTAGTTTAAATAGTATAGTATAGTATAGTACTGAGTTGTCGGCCTATATAGTTGTTTACAAATGGTATAAGTTTGACATCTGTCTGGAACACATTGCAATTTGAGGTATCGGCTTTTAGTGTGAACTCACGACCCCACAGATTTTGGATTAATACACATTATACCGCAGCAGCCCAAACATTTCACATAGGTTGATTTACTAAATGCGAATGGAAGAAGTAACTGATGTACAGCTTTTGTAATTGAGGTATCATATTAAATCATACTTAAGTTGACATTTAACAGTTTTCGAAAACTTAAATTAAGGTAAAAATAATGATTTTTTGTCTGAAAATTGTTGTGAGAAACATGTGACTTTAAAAATAGCATCGTTTGGGAGTTTGGACTTGAGTGTTTCTGTTTGAGACAATTAAGTCGAGTTGTATTTGCAATGTTTTTTTGCTTAAACCCTGCTGCTGGCCACCTACCTAAGTAATTGTTAAAATAGGTACACTTGTTTGCATTTATTGAGTTTGACTTCCTGTGTACTTTTAAACTTTGCTTTTCAACATCTGAAGCACTACCAATGCTACTTTTTCTCACAATGTATAAGAAATTATCAAAACAAACCATTTCCGATGGTTGCTTTAAGTGAGTAATCCTAAAAGATTTTAAAATATGCAAATTATTTTTTATGTCTTCGTTTGCAGACTGCAAACAATTTTTGACTTTTTAATGCTGCTGAAATAGAACCTGCTTACGAAATGCTGTCATGCCAGTTTGGACGTCAAAGCAGCGTGGATTCGTTGTTTTGATGGTTATATCCGTTGCCGTGTATTTGTACATAAACCGACAAAACGAACATCAACAGTTGCTTTCAACTGCAGGAAGTGCAAAAGTACTTTTTTTTGAGTCACATCGCAACAGAAAAATTCACTCATGTTGTGACAATATACTGACAAATCTTACCAAGGGTAAATGGGTTTTAACATCACCAAAGAAGGAAGCATTTCATGATGAGATTTTGTTAAGTTATTGGAGACAAAGAGGGATACAAAAAAAGCAGTGGAGGGAAGATCATCAGTGTGGTTATTACAGGTAAAACGAGTACAATTATAACAATAAGCTGTCAAATTAGGTTAAAAACATTTCTTTGTTATGTTGGAACAGCTGCCTAATCAAACTATACGGTACAAATAAGCAATTTTGCTGATTCAGGGTAGGGTTTCTCAAATTTGCCAGTTTGGCTTATCCCGGGATTCCGGGACAAAAACAACCTTAATCCCGGGATTCTATTCGATTTTTGTTAAATTTGTAACATTTGTTTGTTTGTTTCATTTTTATTTTTAATTGGCCGGCAAAGCATCAATGCATTTCGTCGAGGCCGCCGGTAAGCTGCCTGTTATATTCCAAGTTAATTGAATCTTTTTTTGTTAGATGTTTTTTTAAATTGAAATCAGTTTCCGATTTAGGCGAAAAGCTACAGAGATAGGATTAGAACCGACAACCTTGTGACACAAGTCAATAGCGCAAAAATCAGCCGTCTTGGCATTTTACAAATTAACAGATTTTCACCAACTGGAGAGGTATAACGCGAATTTGACAAACTGGAGAGCTATAACGTGGGTTCTAAGTTAGAATGAATTTCAGGGTATACCGAACCAAAAACGCACTTCCCTTTCCATAAATGTTAAAGATCTGACAGTCCATTCACGCAAGATCCGGTGGCCCATTTAAGTTTTTTTCACCTTTAACGCAGCCACGTCACAGTTCTTCAGAAAGTTAAAAAGTTCTGACCTAATAGCTGCAACATTAAGTGCCTCGCAACTAAACGGAGATTTGAAACACGACAGGTACCAACCTAAAATGGAAAATTCAAAGTGGCCATCAGTCGGGAGTTGGTGCAATCCCCATGGAGATAAACCTTGCTGCACTAACAAGTGGAGTGGTTTATGTCGACCCGCAGATGCCACGTTTTGTTCTTGCAAAGAGTAAGTAAATGTTTGACTGTGTGTAAGCAAAATGTTTGACTGTTTTTTATTTTCCCGTTTTGCCACAGTAAATTGTTATTTTGCCATTGCAAAGGCTTGGCACGTTGTATGCAAATGCCAAACATTATCACATAGTTATATTTGACTATACGCTGTTGGTGTCATAAATGTCGTAACTTGTTGGGCCGTTTGTAAAAAATATTCTCCAAAATGACAAGAAGTAGGACAACTTATAAGGTATATTCAAATTTATTTTTCAAAACATGCAACACTAGGTTGTACAATTGCAAGACTATTGCAAATTGTCTAATGCGGCTAGAAGGAGAATGGTAGCTTTTGCCAAAAATGTGAATATCACCAAGCATAATTTTCACAAACGGTATACCTATTTACCTTTTTGGTTAATAACCTATTATCATTGTTCCTGCAGATGCATTGATTCGCGAGATTATCACCATGCTGAAACCTGTTCCTGGAGAACGGCGGACGAACGGTGCAGTTGGACCAACTACACTGCTTCATCTGCATGTGACGTCATAGAGGATTCACCTTACAATGACATTTACTTTGTTGGCGATTCGTTCATGCGTAACATGTTTCTTACCATGATCATGCTGCTCTCTGACGACCCCGTGCGGGGAGCGTGGAATAGGAGCATGACAGCAAAAACTCGGAACCTTTGCATTTCTGGACAAATGTACTTTTGGAAAGAATGCCGTTCAATTTTGAAGAGCATTAATCAAGTATATAACAAACATGCACTATGTGGCGGAAGAGCGCCGAAGTTCAACGTCACCATGAAGCCTTTCTACAACCTGAAATTTAAAAGCGATTTTCTTCACCTGGTGGAAAGTTTGTTAGGAAAGCGGGGATCTCTTATTATCATAGGTGTGGGTTTTCACATACAATGCTCTGCTGATGTTGCAATTAACAATTTTTTAAAGCCAGCCGAGAGTTTAATCAGAGAATACTATCAACACAAATTTCCCGTTGAGAGATGGCCACACATCTATTTTGTAGCGCCAATGCCGATCGGACTCCTAAAGGCACCAGTTTATTTTTCGTTGCAAAATGAACAAAAAATAGACGAGTACACTACAAAAATGCAAACTTACTGCAAACAGCACCGAATTCCCTTGTTTGACTTTCGGTCTCTAGGAAAGTTTATTCATAGCTTCGATGGGACCCATTACGGCCTTGGTGTTAATCTCATAAAAGTTCAAGTCCTTTTGAATTACATCCACTCACTTAAGCGCTGAGATGAGCATCTTAGTTGTGGTATTTATGAAATAAAAGTTGAATGTATGTTGCCAAAAAATCTACAAATGGTGATTTTGTTTCAACTTAAAGTTTGAGGTTCCAAGGGTTGGGACTGTCCAAAGCTAAAAAGGCAACACGTTTTGCAAGTTTAAACCCATTTTTCGGCTGCTTGGTATCTGCTTTGGAAAAAGTACGATGTGAAGCAATCTTCTTAATTGCAGAGCGGGATTACCCATCATTTATGTCCAGTAAAAGCAGGGCACTAAGAATAGGTGACACCTAAAAAATGGTAGCCAACAAAAAGCAATCCCACTTTATTTTAACATTAATTTCAGATGCGATTATAAAAGAAGTTTTTTTTCTGTATTCATGCAGCCTATAACTACTAAATTCGTTTTCAAGTTGGTGGTGGCAGTACCTTATGTCAATCTTCGCTTGTATGAAAAGCTTAGAAAAAAATGTATACTACATAAATGCAAACTATTTTAAGTGCAAAGCCTGCTTGGAAATTTTACATTTCAAGATTTATGTAGCAAGTCTGGTATTATGCCACGTGAACTTGTCGGCGTGAAATTACGATATTATCTTAAATACCGTCCCTGTGCGAGTCAAAGATTGTAGCTTAGATAATGTGGGTCAGTCATGACAAAAAGATTTATTTAGTCAACGTAGAAGGGTAGAATTTGCCAACACTGTGATAACATGTGAAAATGGAGAAATGAAAGTAACTGAAATCATTACTGTTTGTATGCATATACTACATGTTTTTCTCAAGCAAGAATGACTTCCGAGCTTAAAAACGCGCCCTTAGGTTGCTTTATTACAGAACCGAGTTTGTGGTACCATAAACCGGTGTAAACAATGCGCGATCGAAGCCCCGAGGCAACGCGGTAGAACAATCCACCGAATTCTTTCAGAGATATAGAGTAACGCGCCGCCTTTTGATAAGTTCACGGATATATAATCAAGCCGAATGAGAAGCCATTGAAGTATTAGGTTATCAGGACGACTTTCGCAAAGGAGAAAAGTGTAATAATTAATTCAAACTTTTAAATTCGATTTGTAAAAAGTTTAAGCCTTTGTCGGTGGGCAATTTGCAAAATATTTGCTTAGTATGATATGAAACACAAAGGCATCCTACAGCAGCACCGGAACATTAACAGTAGCTGATATTTGGATGTTGTGTTTACCACATGTGAAGGTTTCTGTCGATTTTAAAGTTGGTTTAACTTCGCGCCTTGTTCACATGGTTTTAAAGCACGATAAGCATCTGCGTAAACGATGTGTTATTGAAAAACTATTGATCTTTCGGGTACAATCTTTCGACGATTTAGTCGCCTTTAATACTGGCTTTAGTATGTCGTTTATATAGTTGGTATAACCATTAGTGTAAACGGAATCTAACTTCTATGATATAGCGATTAATGCGCGTAGTGTCAAACCGGTAGCCTCGAAATCTGTATTGATTGTAACCAAAACCCTCTTAATTGCATTAACGCGTAACAGTCTTGCGTACCGGTAGTGCTTGACCGCATCACAATAGTGTTCTGACATCACAATTACAAAGCGTGCCAGGCGTGGTCGGTGAGGCAAGAAATGGCCTTTTACGAAGAAGTTGTCGATCAACTAACTTCATCAGTGGCAGAGTAACCAAGTATGTTTGCTTCTTCCCAATGTTAGTCAAGGTGTAGGCTGTTAAGTCCACAATCACGTAATTTGAAGTTTGGAGCACAACGATGAAGGTAAGGTATTTGTTCAAAAAAATGTTGAAAGTGTGTTTATTTTTTGTTTTTATTAGTTTTGTTCGTTTCGGAAACTAAACACATTTGATAAAATAACTGACATGTTAATACTGTCAGACAAACTATGTACTAAATGCAAATAAGTAACGGTGTCGTAAACAGAGTTTGCCACAATAAATTTGCGTCTGACATTCACATTTAGAAACAGACAATGACAAAATGTGACTGTTAAACTGATAACGGTTTATCGCAATTTACAACGCTATCGCTCGAGGCAGAGGTTACAATCGCGTAGACATTCAAGCTTAAATCGTTGCAATTACGTGCTCGGCTGTTTTTGTCACAACATGACCGCGTTCTCCAAAACCTTCTCCACTCCTTAAAATCTGGCCCTTCCCTTGGATTTACAAGTGGTCTGAACAACTGACTTATAATCTAAACTAAGTTTGTCTGCATAAAAGCAATCGTTTCCCAAGCTTTAGCAAATAGCAGTGTCGACAAGTTGCAATTGGAAATATTGCTGCATTTTTAATACTGAAAAGAAAGTGTATGACTTAATTCGTATGGCTTAAATGAAGCCTGACTTGTAACAATTTAAGTAAGGTCATGACCTTTGTGTAACCAATGTTCTTGCAGTATTCCGTTAGAATAGCTCGTTCTGAACTTGCCTTTGGGTGTTTCAAGCATGTAAACAATGAGCGTTTAAAAAGAGGTTTGAAGGTAATTGTACTTTTGCCCAACATATACCCCTTAAAATTTTGCAACCAGTAAAATACAATACTTTTGGAGCTTTTCTGTTCAAGGAGAAGTCATGGTCAATAAAGATGTTACAGGTGTTACTTGCCGAGACAACTTGTGACCCAGGGCCAGGCTTTTCAGGCCTTGCTACTAATCAATGCGTTGAAATGTCAACGGACGTAGAAGCACAAGTTAGAAATTAATTCAGAGAGAAGCGAGCGAGGTTGAGTTGTATTTAATCACATTTAAATCTCAACAAAAATCGATAAACCAAACCCGATTTAATTACAAAGCCTCAACGCATGTGAGCGTTCGTGCGTGACCAGCGGTAGTAATTTATGCTTGACTGATTCCGAACGGAAAACACTGATTTATTTTTTGGGGCGATTAGATGACATTGCTTTGTATATTAAGTTTGCTGAAATTGGCAATACAAACCACCTATGATCCAAATTTTGTAACCTTTTTGAATTGGTTTTTTAACGTAAGGAATTTTTTGTGGTCGCAAAAGTGAAAAGCCACGGATGCTTTCATACCGGAACTTTGTTTGCATATCAAGTAGTTTTGTAACACAACATTATCTCCAGGGCGTCTTGCTTTGGCCACTATAAATTAATTTTCAAACATTCGTTTTATCTTGTAAGGTTACAAAAAGTTACTTATTTTTGGAAACTTAACATGTGGATTGAAAGTTATGACACTTTTTGTCGATTATTAAAAATAGACATCTACGTACGCAAAATGCGGAGTGAATGCATTGTACAAAAATCTCCAGTTCTATTTTAATCGGCTTTGGAAGGTTTTCGGAAAAGTCTTGCACTTGCACCTGTAAAAGTCAACTTGATTGGTAGTTTTCTTCGTACACCTTCCATGTGATTAATGATTGGAATTTAAATCTGTGGGTTTTGGCTGGCACGGCTTAAAAGCGACGAAAATGTCCTTTCTCACCCAGTCATTTCGACAATCGCTGCGCATCAGGTCAGTTTAGGCAATTTGGTTGGCAAAGGTGGAGTGACTTTGAATATCTGGTATTTTTTTGTAGTTTATGCGAAATACCAAGTAAAGTAAAATTTTGAGTGAACTTTCTTTTGATATATGTTGTAATATAAAAGACAGAATATAGGCATGATGTAATTAAATGCGCCATGGAAATATTTTCACAAGTTATATAGGACGTAGGCAGGGGGTGGAAAACATATACGTAATCGCAGATTAGGAAGTATCCACTAAAAGTGAAAACTTCCCCCACGCTAATTGCAGATTTGTGTAGGCCACATACTTGACTTGACCGCAACGTCGTAAATCACCTAAACAGCGCCATTACCGGGTCATGTGACAAACTGCGAGAGGGGATGATTTGCTTGGTCAATGTTGTAGAAAGCAAGTGGTCAACAAAAGATATACGGCCCCCGTAAGCGCACGCGTCACACTTGCTTTTTTCTTTAGTGTAACAAAGCCGAATCTGTGCAGGTGTCTCTTGCAGTTGTAATCAATTGTTGATAATGTCAGCCCGCAGGTATAGAGAGATTTGTGGTGTAGAGTGCAGAACAGTGAAATGTATGGTAGGTTCGGTATGACATCTAAGTAGTGGTGAAGCGGCTTAGGCACACCATATGCAAACGAGATGCACACAAGTTAATAAAAAACAAGCATAACAAAAGTGTTCTACGATTCGCACCATGATTTAATACATAGATCACAGCATCATGAGTTTAGAAAATGCGGTTGCAACAAATTTTTGTGATTCATGTAAAACGAGTAGAACAGTAAGATATAAAACCCGCCATACTACACACATTTTCATGAGAATAATTGTTAAAAACAGATAAGAAAAGGTCGTTGGTCGTGTAACATTTAGTGTATGTAATGAACTGACAAGCCCCCATTGTTCAAGGTGCAAACAGTTTACCAAACACAAAACGGCAAGAAAAGTGATTGTCCCACCCAACGATCAGCCGCGGGGCGTGTTTCAATCCTCTTCGCTTCAAATTGCAGCAAAATTGGCTCACAATCGAAGTGGTCACTTATGTAGTTGGCATCCTATATATAAATTTTGCATACTAGTTATAGACCAGCCCATGAAAGGAAGTTGTTTTCAAAGCAAGGTATGAAGAAGCAAAGTTTAGGAAATTTGCATAATATGGGTATAGCATGAAGCTGTGTGGATTTTTCCCCCTCAGATGTAAAAGTTTTTAAAAACAAAAAAAGAGGAAACTAAACCAGATGACTTTTAATTTTTAGTAACAGATGATTTATCATATTTTTTATAACCCTAGAAGTCTTACAATTGACACGTTTTGGGGTTTATCAAGTCTGTGATACCAAACAAACATGTAAACTTAGATCAGCAGGCTCACGTAACATTAACAAGAACAACACATTGTTTGAAAAAAGCGCATTTTTAAAAGCCTCGTTTCGGCTATCGTCAGAGACCAGGTTCAAAAAGAAGAACAAACAAAACATGTCATTTTAACCCTTTTTAACTACATTTAACTATGCAAACCACTTTTTTATCAAATGATACAACCTTTTTGAACTTGTTTACATAATATTTTATACACATAAATGTAGTTTTTGATCAAACTTAAAATACCTTGTTTGTGTTCAGTGATTCATACTTGATCCTGTCGGATTGGTACAGAATTGCAGTTTACTTTTGACCGTTTGCGTTGAGACATGATTTTAGGTGTTTTCGTGAATGATAAAACTGCCCGGGGCAGCGGATGAAGACTTAAGTTTCTTAATGGATCGTGTCGATTGTTTGAGCTGGACCAACCTTTGTACTTTACTAAGTCTGTACGAAGCTAAATAACAAAATTCAACACAGTTGTTTTATGTCAGCAGATTTTCATAATATCTGAAAAATGCCAAGACGAACTCCAATCATACCTGGGCCAACGGGAAGCCGACGTTTACTGAGAGCGTTGCACACTGAAATGAAAGAGAAAAAACTGATACAGGAACAGAAAGTCGCACCCTATCCGGACTCTGGTGTCCATAGTAATAGCAGCTCTGACGTCAGTGACGAGCCGAACGACTCCGGTACGCTTCGTAGAAAATCAAAACACCAACATCTCTTTACAATGCCAGAAAATGCGATTGAAGCCCAACAGGCTGAAAGCAGCACTTGCACTGACAGCGATGGCTCTGATGCTGAAATTGAAAGCCGTAATGACGACCGAACGTCATCAGACGATGACGTCACCGCTGGTAGTAACTTCCACAATCCCCGTCGCGGTGTTTGGAACGGTCAACAAGGAAGAGGTGTAAGACCTGGAGATAACAGAAAAAATCATGGAAAGTCACGTGACGTAAAACTCAACGAGGGCCCTGCTTACTTAAGAAAAAGAAGCGACGAAAATCATAAAATGAAGAAGAGAACCGAAGATATTGTACTTTCTGAAAAAGATAAGCTGGAAATCCGAGAAGGTTATCAAAAGTTTGTGCTTAACGGTGAACAAATGACTGGGACCTCTTTTAGCTCGCGTCCATCGGCATTCACGCGTGTTCAAAAGCCCCTAGGGACAAAAAGCGAAGAAAGCGACTCCGCTGATGAACTTCAGTTTCCGTTTGAAGAAGCAGCGATCGGTAATGGCGAAATAATGGGAGTACGCGAAGCAAAGCGCTTGGAGAAGGAAACTAAACAAAAGACTAAATCACGGAAGAATGGAGTTGCTGAGGCCAAATTATTGGTGTCCGAAGCCAAGTTGAGTGAATTTGCAGCAAAACTTTCTGCACGACAAGCAAGGATCGATGAAAGACACGCTAAGATGTGTAGAAGGCGTGCAGTGCTCAAGAGCGCCGAAGAGCGACTTCAGGCACTGGAGGCAAGACTTGATGCCGACGAAGAAGAACACCGGGATCGTGAGAGGAGAGTTAAAAACCGGGAACGACGGGTGAGGCAGGAAGAGGCGGGACTTCAGATCAAGGAGTCGTCACTGAAAAAGCGGGAGGTGGCTGTGACGGAGACAATCAAGGATATTGAGCGAAGGAGGAAGTTGGTGGAGGAGAAGGAGGAGATGTTGGGAGCAATGGAAGATATCATGAAAAAGAGGGAAGTTCTGCATCGTGGCGAAGATAAGAGTAAAGTTGGACGCGCGGTTGGTTCTTTGGGCAAAAAGATTCTTCGTTCAAACAAGCAGTCAAATCACGTGAATGAGTCGACCAATCACAACGAAGAGCGACACGAGGCAGAGGACCACACAAAAATTACGAGAACACGAGAGGATCGAATGTCAACAGGGTCGTATAAACAAACTGCCCCAATTCCTACCCCGAGAAAGTCAATTGAAAAGCGCCCCGACACGAGAGGTCGTTCTACTAGCTTAAACTCTGACGGAGAAGATGACGTCAAATCGCAACGTAAACCTGTCCTGGTAACCGGTTCTTTGCCTAGATACCGTGGGCAGAAGGCAGTAATGGGACTTTGGTTGTAACTGCAACATGAAGAGTTTACAAAAGTGCACAATGTATGTTTGTAAATTTATCACCACTATTTGCTTTTCGATTTTTTCGTGTACTTTGGATCAAATGTGAATGTGCAAAGGCAAGTTTATTAAATAATATTGAAAAGAGAACACAAATCAATTCCTGGTTGCTTTTTGCTACTGATCTATTACTAGTTTTTTCTCCGTCAAACTCGTTTCATGTTTAATAAAAGTATTAACTGCCTTTTTAACATAGAGTTAATGTCATTGTATGAAAAGTTGTTTTGTTTGTTCAAGTACAAACTTTGAACCTTGACAAAATACTTCGTTCTTTAGTTAAATCAGGGGTTCCCAACCTGTGGTACGCGAAGGTTTTTCAGGTGGTACGCCAGAAGCTTCCGTATTTTTACAAAAACCTGGATTCACAACTTTATATTTTGTTTATCTGGTTTTGTTTACAAAAAAAGTTCTATGAAAGTACGGATAATGGTGGTAAGGTGATAATGCAGGAATGTAAGCAGGGATTTTCAGTCATGATGAGCATCAAATCTAAAAATCTAAACCGACTAGGTGCGCCCGGAAATGACTTTCGAAGCGCTGTTAGCAAATTTACACCGCGCATCGACCAATTGGTGGATAGTAAACTAAAATCTCATTAAAATTAGTTAGTGCTTTAGTAGTTTTTGAGTAGGCCAATATTATTCTCCTGAATAAAATATGATTCGATCAAATTTGTTGTTCGAAACGAACTGGTATACGTATACGCGTGGTAGTACAGAGCGTCCAAGAGGTACGCGTTCGTAAAAAGGTTGGGAACCCCTGAGTTAAATAAACTTTAACAGCAAATATACCAAAGAGCTTTACTGATTTTTATGGGTTCCCTTCCCTGAAGGGGCACATATGGTTTTGTCCGTATTTTTTTTCTTTGTTTTTTTTTTCTTTGTTATGTCCAACGCTGGTTTGTAACGCTCGTTTGGTCAAGAAAGAGTGCTTCAAATTTTACCAAATTTACACAGATGTTAGCTATTGATCCAAATTTGATCCTCCTGAAGACTCCGAATAACACAGCGGGTTCACCCACAGGCCTCCTAAACATTTGTTTTAAACGGATGTACTGACTAAAGTACATAATCTAGGAATTTCGTGCTTTCTTGGTTGGTGCAATGTAAAGTACTTTAAACAATTTAACTTTTTATTGGATTCACCAATTTTTCTCCCATTAAACCCCGAAATAATCGGTGTTAGTTTTAGGCCAGAAATACAAGCTCTAATAATGTGCTGAAATTTTAAACAATTGTTTGCAGTAGGTTACTCGTTTAGTTTTAAAAAATTTGCTTTAATCAGCCAAATAATAACATTTGCAGCCCATAATATGTGTAAACTGTCAGTCAGACAAAAGTCCCAAGAGAGTAACTCACTGGTTTATGATTGAGAGCAGAGCGAGAGTGACCAGCTTGACGGTCGGACAGACGTTTTACGAGACAGCTATTTCGGTGATTAGAAATCAGCTGTATTTGCGCAGCAATGCCATCTCGTTTTATTAAGTTATTAGGCGCTTTTTCAGTTTTGGCGAAGGAAAGATGAAAAAATAAACTTGACTTTTTCGAAAGCCGCGATAAATGGTCTTTAAATTCTCGTTGTCAGCTCGGCCGCGTCATGACCACGGGTCACTAAAGGTCAACTTAGGTATTACAAACACAGTTAAGAACGATTTTTCGTCATAACGTAGCTTCTTTATTTTTGGACAAATCAATTCGAGATTCAATACGAATTGAGAGGTTACTGCAGGTCAATGGTACTCGATTTGCGAAACAAAGTTAATGGAAAAACAATTTATTATGTATACCTTTATAGCAAATTGCTTTTTAATTTAGATTGTGTGTAATACAACTGTTAAGTCTTTCCAGGAAAATTGTGTTTAAAAACTGACCTTGGACGACAATATCTAGGTCAGTGCTTGTCAACCTTTAGTGAAATGGTACACCCTTTTAACGTTTACTCAAACATTGTACACCCTCCAAAACTGTAACTTGTGATTAACTTTACAATGCAAAAAGAATCATGACTAACAAGAGAAATATTAAATTATGACGTCACAAATGAAATAGCAATTCGCAAGCTGCGTACTAGAGTTTCTTTCCCGGATCCGGGAATCCCGGACAATTTCAGCAAAAAATTCTATCCCGGGATTTTCTCTTTTTGATTGCTTTTTAAGTTGCACTCTTCAACCAGGGGTGCGAAACCCACAGGGTTTCCGTGAATTAAAGGATTTCCCGAGGTTTCATGTAACAATTCAAACAGGAATGATAAATAATTCTGTTGTTGCAAACATTACAACAGTGTTAGAACCCACGTTATAGCTATTTAGTTTGTCAATTTCGCGTTATAGCTCTCTCTTTAAAAATTCCAAGACGACCGAGTGGTTATAGCACTATCGACGTGTGTCACAAGCTTGTGGGTTCTAATCCTATCTCGGTAGCTTTTTTTCCCTGAGCAAAAAACTTGAGCGGCATTGCCCAGTGGAACATGATGAGTTGGAACTAAATTGGACTCATCAACCGCCTTAATCGAAAACTGATTTCAATTAAAAAAAATAATTTTAATTTTAAAAATATTTTTAA
This sequence comes from Phallusia mammillata, assembly GCF_965637545.1. Lineage (NCBI taxonomy): Eukaryota > Metazoa > Chordata > Ascidiacea > Phlebobranchia > Ascidiidae > Phallusia > Phallusia mammillata. Next base: position 16,007,691 of record NC_137258.1, on the reverse strand, counting down.
ACTTGGAATATAACAGGCAGCTCTACGGCGGCCTCGTGAACATAATGTATTTATGCTTAGCCGGCCCACTAACAATAAAAATGAAGCAAACAAACAAATGTTTTAAATTTGACAAAAATAAAATAAAATCCCGGGATTTCCCGGGATTAAGGTTGTTTTTGTCCCGGAATCCCGGGATAAGCCAAAGTGGCAAATTTGAGAAACCCTACTGCGTACACTTGAAACACAGGTGTACCATATTGTACACTCCGCTCTAAAACACAAACCTGCCTGTTATGATCCTTGGTCGTAGGTGTATTGTATATGGTACACCCCTTCAAAGTCGTACACCCTTTAAAAATCATGGTACACCCTGGGGTGTACGATACACCCGGTTGAAAAGCACTGATCTAGGTCAAAGCAAGAGATTAAATTGAAAGTGTTTTTTCGTTCTTTTTTACTGTTTTTGTAATTATATGACAACAATGATGCAAAAAGAATACTGACAAAACTTTTTTAAAGTTGGGTTAATGCTTTTTAATAATTTGTCCTTAAGAATCTAAAAATAACCGCAACATTTGTTTGCCGCAAATCCACACAAACACGCGTGTGGGGACACATTCGTTTTTGTTTGCAAAATGAGGTGTATAGTAAATTGGTAAATAGGACATAGAATATATAAAATGAAAGTATTAGGAAAGTCACCTTTCTAGTTTTTACTAGTTAGTACAAAGAAACACATATAATTTGTTCACGAATTTTATTTGTAACTTGCAACAGGGTATTGCACTCTAAATCTGTGTGACACTACAACAATTGCAGGAAAATATAAATTGCCAATTTAAAAGTTCAACGACAGAAAGTATCATTTTTAAAATCAATAGTTTAAAGTTCAATAGTTTAAACGATAAATGCACATAAAGTTTAGGAATATGCCGTAAAAAATAAGGCTTCATAGGCCCATGGTAAGTAAAAAGAAAAGCAAAATTTTGCTGTAAAATGCGGTTGTTCGAAAACGACAAACGTTAAGAACGCAAGAGTCTTCAATTAGTTTTATCTTGTTGTTCCAAATCTAATATTTTAACTGTAAAATATTCCTAACACAAAAATAGGAGTACCTCAACCCCAGCATCGAAATACGATTTTGGATCATACTTAAAAAAATCGACCGCAATAAAACAATATTCCCTTCAGAAGAAATAAAATCAAAACGTTGTGCAAACGAATCACCACATCGACATTGATCTGAGGTGCGTCCAATCAGATCGTCGTAACGACGGGTGGGCAACACTAGGTTTGCTTGAAATAGCTTTGGGATGACGAACGGTTCCTGGTCTTTTGATTGACAAGGCAATAATCGCAGCAATTATTACAAGGAGCACCAAAACAAGAATAAATATACAACAACGTTTTTTTCGGTATTTATGCTGGAGTTTAGTTGCCTTTTTCAGCTGATGTTTGCTCGATTCCACATAATCAGAGGATATAGTGAGATGGTGCTCAATGCGATCCACGATTGCCCCTTGTTCGTGAACAATTGTCGACATTGTTACGAAAGCATCATGTAGTTGAGAGATGTTTTTCTAAAATGTAAAACACAATGCGTGATTCGTAGCTGAAAACCAAACCTTTCGAAATACCTTACAATAGCCTTTTTTATTAGTGCACCACGTTTTCTAAAACACAAAAAAGGAAATTTTTGCTTTCTCCTAAACGACAATATTTTTTACCTCGAGAGCAAGAATCTCCTTCTCAAAGTGTTCGACCTCCTTCAACCGTGCTCGCATTTCCTGATTGACTTGTTGATCATCAACAATGTTGCTATGTATGAGTGGAACCATCTCACCCTCATCCAAAGCTCTGAATGCACAAAAAAGATGTTGAATATTTTTTTTATCTTTATTTAAAGAAACAAAACACTAGTTAACAAGGAAGATGGCTTTTCTATCTATCTGCAGGGTTCGGGCATGGTTTAGGGCTTATACTTTCGGGTTCGGTCAGGTTCGTGCTCCAATTTCAGGCCCGTTTACAACTCTGCTATGTCATATATAATGATCAACAGCATGATTATTTCTGACGTTTATTTGCTACCAAATTTAAAATACAGATCGCTAATGGAGTTTCCAGAAAGAATGGACAAACTATTTTTTAGTCGAAATAAGACAAACTTGTATGTCTTGTTTGTTGCAAGCATGTAGCTGCTGGAGCGATGAAATATAAAACCACTTTGGATATTTTTACACGGATTTGGAAAATATAAAAGTATTTGGCCCGCCCGAAAATGTTTTGCAATTCATGCGGCCCGCAGTAGTAATTAGGTTCCCCCCACCCCTGCTTTAGCGCATTAAAGGGTATACCTAAATATCACGTTGAATATTTAAGGTGAAAGGATAAACCTAATAAAAAGTTTAATGATGCTTTAAATATGATGCAATGCATCAATAAAAAAAGTTTGAAATCCTGGAGTCGTGTAATTTGGGAAGTCGAGTCGTTAGATTCAATCAGGTTTTCATAACGAAGGAAAACATCGGCGTCAGGCAGAAACACATACCAAAGTAATGTGCCAGGAATAAACTTTTACTATAACAAGTTGGGAAACGATCTAAAACATTACTGGCATTTTGTGTTTATCCTTAACAATCATCATGGATGCAAACCTGTCCAGCTCTTGTTGATCCAAACTTCGTCCGATGATTGACATTTGGCGTTGAACTTTAATACGGGTCATTTCGTTATGTTTCTTCTGCACTGTGTAATATTCCTTCACAAGTTCTGCTAACCTATAAGTAACATGTTATATCGTTATTTCCGTTGGCAAAAAAATCTGAAGAAACATAAGTTACCACCTAATGTTAATATCCCCAATCCCAAGTTTTGTTAGTAAACTAACCCTACTTAACCCAATATTTTTTTGTCACTACATCTATTTTAAACTTCAGTGTTTTCTCTCCAAACTGTCAATTTCCTGACATAAAACGTGGGTTGCAAAAAATCAACAAAACTTACAGTAGGAATGTGTTCTTTGCCTCTGATAAGTATCTTGTTTGAAATCAACACCAAAATTATAACATTTTTAAGTGGATATACAAGTTTCAACTTACCAGACACTTTGAAAAAGTACTAGTGACATTTTATTGACCGAAATAAACATACCACACAACACCATGTACATATGCATGACAACAGACATTACATCAAAGGAGCAAATGCCTTTCTTTAAGATAAAAAAAACATTTTGTTGGTGTGTCACAAGCCTAAAAGTTCAAACAACACCGGAGCACAAATTTCAACGTGTTTGCAGACTTAACAATGTGAAACAACTTGCAAAATCGTACCTCAACTTCACGCTTTAAAGTTGGCTTAACCCAGTCTTACAAAAAAATTTGGATCATAAAAACTATAAAACCAAACTTGCAGGTGGACATATGTTAGGGACACACCTGAAGGACAAAACTCCATGCAAAGTCAACTTAATTCGTATTTCAGCTGGTATTGATATGGAAAGAAGAGTTGTCAGGGAAGGCCGTTTCCATGAAACCTGCAGGTTCATTGTGTTTAAAAACAAGTTTAGAGTTAATTGTTAACAAAACAAGTAAAATACACACATGTTAGTGAAACAAAGTGAAACTAGTAAAATAAAATGGTTAAGTTTGACACAAAACACACACCAAGCACTGATAAACAAAAAAGTTTAGGCTTGGGCAGTGTGGACAATGGCAGAAGTGTTCAAAATAGAAAGTCATTTTATTTCAGTTTAAAACCAGAAAAAACAAACATTGGTGACACTATTTTTGTACATAAAAACATGGTCGCATTTTTTCTACTTTCTTTTTGTTTGGATACAATATGGACATCACATATCCAAGTTCTACTTTGAACACACCTTTTGTGTTAATGGACTCACAACAAAACATGCAATTTCAGACACAAACTGTTAATGATAATATCCACTAATAGAAATGTCGCAAAACAAAGTGTTGCAAATATTGTGTATTTGGATTGTTTAAACAAGCCCAAACAATGTTTATGATTCAATAATTTTGCGACATATCTATCTTCACTGCCCTCAGTCACCTGAACATTCGGTTCACTCTGACTCCAACGCACTGTTGCCATGGTGGGTTCAGGTTGATAATATTTGATGGTTTCTTGCTCCGTTAAATCCATTCGTTGCAGAATGGACCTGGTTTTGCGAGTCAGGGCAGTAAATCTGTTCATTGTTGAAGCTACCTAATAATACTAAAAGTTGTAATGTCTTTTGTTATTAGCTCAAAATATTTACCAACTATGAAACTGAATAAATGTTCTATATGTATTTTGACAAAACACCTCAAGCTGTTATTTAGCCTGTAGTACATGTACCACTAGTGATATGTCAGTCTCAACTGAGCCAATGTAAAAGCCTTTTTAGGGCAACACTGAGTTTTTGGCATTTTGAAATTGCTCACTTTGCTAGTTTCAGAAATATGATAGCATGGCGAAGAAAAATAGAACTATCTCTTGCTTCACCCATTCAAACAGGGTTTAGTATGCAATTATGCAAAGATAGAAAAAGTTGTTAAAAAAGGTGGTACGGAATACATATAAGGTCGAGAACCACTGAATTCTAATGTCATAAAATGTTGCTTTGAAATATCTACAAATCACTGTACAAGTTTACAACCACAATATTACAATAGAGTATAATAATGTATCTCATCAGTAAAAGAAGTCATACTTGTTTTTGTTGTGCTGATTGAGATGATGAACTTGCTATCATTCCTCCATAATGAACCTGTAATTCTTGCAACATTTTGTCCATTTCCAGAAGGAATTTTTGAACCTTTTCCGCCTAGCAAAAAAGCAACATCATGAAAAAATGTTCAGGTTAAAAGCCTTCACTTTTATGCTTCATTTTTTGCGGGCCTTGTATATATGACATCATAAACCCAGTAGCATGTCACAAAAAATATGTTAATGGACATAACATAGTAAACTCCCTAAACATAATCAATGTTTAAGTTTGATATTATACCCAAATATTGAGCAAGCATATACAAAAAATGCCAAATTATTGCTAGAATTACATATCAAAATACATTTGCCAGAATCTGTGCATCTTTGAACTAAAAAGCCAATATTAATCCTTACATGGCAATAACATGATTGAATCTTATTGAACTTACCCTGCTTAAAACCATTGTCATCTCCAATGGCATTGGAACTTCTTCATGATGTTCAGGTTCAAAATATTTTGAAGGGTTTCGTCGTGCAAGCCTCAACAAGTCAGGCAGGCGATCACGAATCATACCAAAAACTCTGTAACATTAAACACATAGCTACAATACCTTTCACTTTCTGCGAAGAAGAATTTAATTGGTCAGATGTAAGCAAAACTCCTTGTGTCTGGTAATAAGTGTAAATGATAAACATGTTTCACAAGTTGAAGACAAACAACTTTTCTTTTAGCATGAAATGTCAATGAATTCATATAATTTCTAATAAAGGCTAAGCCATTTTCCTGTCTTAGCTCACAAACTAACTTGGCTAGCTTTGATTAAAATTAAATAGATGGAATAAAATTGTCTTTGTACAATTTAACCTAATTACTACATATTTTGTATCTTAGTTAAACACTTACAAAATTACCAAAAAATAAACAAAACTGACACAAGTACAGTTGTAAAAAAACCAACCTTGTTCAGGCCATGCAAACTTTTCAAGCCACTGCAAGTTCCCACACAAAATTTCTGCTAAGTTTGGTGGCCGTCTGTTGCAAGATAACAAAGCGCAGGGAAACGACTTCCTGGTTAACTTCGTATCCTGCTGCAGTAATTGATCATTGTAACCCATCACGCAGTTCGTGCAGCTTGGATGGTATATTGAATCACATTTAGACATCACTGCTTTTCATTGGAAAGTTTTCCTGTAAATTCCAATGAAATACACTCACAAATTGCTGATTGGACTACAATGATCAAACATAATTAATTGACTAAATGCATAGTTACTTTTTGCTAAAAAGTATACAAAAATGTTTCAGTGAAGTCTGCAGAAATTTTGAAACCAAATATGTCTAAATAAAAAATATTTTTTTTAAAACATAAAAATTATGATATTACACAAAAAACGATTTTTGTTCAATATTTATTCTACACAAACTTAAGTTGTAAAGCAAAGCCTACAGTAACTTACAAAAAACTTACTATGCTTTGTTTTGCTGGACTGGCTGTAATGTTTAGATGATTTAAAAGAATCATTTCCTAACTTCCTTTTGTAGGAACTGTTGTGTTTCTGTTGCATGCTTTTGTCTGAGTGCAACTTTGATGCAATGCCACTGGAAGATCCCCATTGTTTTTCATTTTGCCTGGTCTCGCTTTTAGTATTTTGGGGTTTGATTTTGTCACCATCTTCTTTAACTTTTCTATGATGCTTTTTTTGCTTTTCCTCTGTTGTTTTTTGAGAATACAAAACGCTAGACAAAGTCCGTCGAAGAAACTGTTTGTTTGTAGATGGAACAAGTTCCTTTTGCCTGAAAAAATAGTTCGTCTAACACGCCTATTTTATAATCCAAAAAATCAGCTTTTTAAGTACCAAGCAAATACAAAACATACATAAATATATATCAGTGGGAAATTGTTGTTGCATAATAAAGAACAACCCACACCACACAACAAATAAGAATTTTATGGTTCATCTGTTGTTTATGCTGCAAACAGTTTTTGTTAAAACAAACTGTACAGAATGTATCCAATATCATTGTCCACAATACACACAATGACACACACATAAAAAATTTATATAGTGCATTATTGTTTGCTAATATACATCTACAAATAATTCAATTCAAGTTCTACTTTAACAATTTAAAAGTGTTAGCAACTATTTACTGAAGTTTGAGTTGACCAAACTTAACACCATTTAAAACAGGGGTCTCAAACACGCAGCCCGCGGGCCGCATGCGGCCCTCCAAAGTATTTGTGCGGCCCGCGAAGTAACTTTGAGAAGTTATGTGTTTTACTTAAGCGGAATACCCTGTCAAACCAGTAAATTTACACAATACAATCATTCTCTAGTAGTGGTATATGCAACATTTAAATGGCATGATCGAAATACCACATCTTTAAAATCAGCAATTGTAATGGTTGCGTCATATTTGTTTCATTGTTGTGTCACTGTATGCCATTGTTTCCACACAAAGCACTAAAGTAGAGTTGGCTCTTTCACTTTGCAACACCGTATATTTGTTTTTTATTTATTACAACATTGTTTTTTAACAAAGCTAATGGCATTAATGAACATTTCCCTTTTTAATGACGCAATATGACTGCTGATATTACACTATATTACACAAATGTTTCGATAGTGCGGCCCTCGGCTTACTTAAAAGTTTGTTTTTGGCCCTCAAATCAGTTTGAGACCCCTGATTTAAAACAACTTTACTTCTGCCACTAAAAAGTTTTAAAATGTTGCAACACAAAAAAGCAATGTCCATGTACTGTTTGGTTATTTGGAAGCAAACATCCTCTAACAAAGTGCATTATATTTCTACCACTAGTATCATTTCAATTCAAATAGTGTTTGTCATCAGCTGCACTGATGGTACCTTACAAAATCAAAAAAAAAATTGCAGAATATCCTTTTTCTTTAATTTAAAAAACACACTTCATTTTATCTCTGTGCATTGCCAGCTGTGTGTGTTACAGTGTTGTGTATACTACAAAGTACACATGAAGTACGCTTACTTATTTCCAAAAAATGGTTAACCAGCAGTCCAGCATTACAAAAGAGTAAAAACATGAAACAAGTTTTACCATCCTCTTGGTCCCATAGTTGCTGATCTCTCCCTTCCCCGTTTTGCCTCTTTTAATAATTCCGCAACTGCCAATTCCTCCAAAGCTTTATCGTCCATTATCAAAAATTTGTACCAATTTGTTAAATTAATTAGTTGTTAACACTGCATGCCTTTTAAATTAAATAACGCAAATGATCAACAATGATGTGCTGTATCCATCACCATTACAAATTTACAAACAAATGCGGCAATAAAATTGTCTTTGCACAACAAAAAAGTACCGGCATGTTACGCATGAATGAATAGTGACAGCTGTGTTTTGATAGAAAATTAATTATTTGTGTTTATTGAGATTATTATTTCACTACTTCGGTAAGGCAAACAGCATTAAAAGGGTATTGTATTTAATACTCTTTAGGTAAGACAAGACAACTAAAGTCTTGGTTAGTACACGCTTTGTTTTTGGTCAGGAATATTAAAATAGTTGGGTTGGGACTTCAGAGCGAACTAGTTTGGTTCCGGTTCCGGTTCAACAACAAACAAAATATACGGTTCAACTCTGGTGCGTTTTTTTAAAAGAATGTTATTTACGATTCGGGCTTAAAAATTCATTCTATATCTGGTTCACCGGTTCGTGTTCAGTTCCGGTTTGAATTTCTGGTTACCAGCAGCGAAACCTTTTTCCTCAAAACTGCCCCCAAAAGCGGAACTAAAACTAGATCAAAAACAAACCTAAAATATAGGCTAATTTTATGCGACTTTTTTGCATTCATGAAACGATATGACTCTATGATAAGAAATTCTAATTGTAGGGCGCAAATATCGGAAACGTGAACATTTTTTGTTAACATTTCTTTACTGTTGACATGAGTATTTTCAGAAACGATATAGCCTACCGTCCGTTTATTGTTTGTTTAACCAGGGAGTCATACCGGAACTGAACCCGAACCCGCGAACCGGTTTAAGCGGTTAATTTCATTAAACTCGAACCAAACCCGAACCGCTAATTACGATTTCCTAAAAACCCGAAAGGAGTTGAACCCCATACTTTGTATGGCGTTGGACAGGAACCGAACCAGTAAAAAATGCTGTTTTATATTTAGTGATTTTTTATCAAAACAGCGCACTGAAGAATACGGGAGATATAACACTTCTAGGGAGTGACAAAAATAACAGTTCACGGTCGAAATTCTTTTGGAGTTTGAAGGCCAAGTAGGTGATAGGTAGAATTAAATGTAAACGAATGAAAATTTAAATCGGTTTAAACCGCAAACCGGTTTGGACCGGATAATTTGCCCAAACCGGAACAAAAACAAATTAAACATTTTTAAAAACCCAAACCCTCCAAAACAAAACACTGAACCCGAACCGAACCGAACCGAACCCGAACCCGAACCTATATAACAAGCGATTCGACTCCCTGGTTTAAACCACCAATATTAAGGGCTACAATTAAATGATAAAACCACTGAAAATTCGACTGTAGCCTTTAGGCTACCAAAATTTATGTGGACGCGTCCACACGCGTGTCCCTCCTTTCTTGTTGTCATAAGCACGTGCCTACTTGCTACTTTGTCAATGTGTCATCTCGCTCAGGGCAATCGCGACCCCGTGATGGGTATGTGGCTATGTGCACAACCTTTTCGCTATGACGGCCGCATCACATATCTTTATTTCACCAACGGCGGCCAATGCCTGCTTGCTTGTGTTTTAAAATTACTTATGTAAAGAAATACTTATATGTTATACATATACCTTTTAATGGCGCATAAAAAGCCCAGAATAATTTCTAACTTGATACACAGATTGGCGGTCTTAGCTTATTTAACGTCATAATCTATATTGCTGTGTCGCTTTTGCTAAACGCCTTTTCGCATTGTTTGCACACAATAGGCATAAAAAAGTCTGGCGCATATGGCTACTAGGCTGGTAATACTCTTCTATGTTCCACAAAATGTGTTTAGAGCAGTTTGAAAATCAATACATTTGGCAAATGAGTTTGTATTTAGGCTACGTCACGGCCGCCAGTAGGCCTACATATATTCTAACAAACATGTTCACGGGCGCACAAACTTGTCTCTGTACTGCCGCAAGGTTGTGCACCCACAACCCCTGGTTTCGCCTATACACGGGAATTACGTTTAAACAATTAATAAATGTACGCACGTATACCATTTATTGTGACTGACATAATAGCGCATAATGTTTCACGACCCCAAAATTATATCCCCAATTGGGGTCGCTACCCACGGTTTGAAAAGCCCTGATCTAGCTCTGCATCAACACTTGTTCCCTCATACTCCCAAGAATTATGTATCACAGGTATAATTATTTCACATATATATATATATATATGACTATCAAATTTAAGAAATAGATGAATAGCTGGGTTTGGCTCTGAAGCATCGATGCAGATCAGCGATCACGGCAGATTTTTCTAGCCTACGTCTTGTCATATGGTGGTGAATGCTTGGTGACCGGCTTATTCGGTATAACGCCTTCAATAGGCCTGGCGAATGATGATCAAATTCAAGAGGGACTGTGCGTAAACAATTAAGCGCCTCAGGTTTGTAACCTGGGATGGAATAAAATAGCTTTCCCCGAAATAGACACATACATCCATCAGAAATTTACTCCGATAAAAGTCCACGATTTGGCATGTAAAACGATGGTATAAAGACTTTTTTACATGCGCACAGCCGAGCGTTAAAAGGGTGGAATAGTCGAAACAAAACTTTGAAAGGGCATTTTTTTCGTTTGACTTTTCCAGTAGTGTAGAATTAAGCAAAAGTTAAACCTGCTTCATATTTTTTACCTTGCGATGTTATGATCTTACAGACCGCAAAGGAGTATAGACATTGGGTGATGGAAGTCATTTATCTGTTGAACTTGTTTGTTTACAAATACGGTCCGTGTGAATTTGTGGGTTCATGTTCCTATTTTATTGAACGTTTTATTTTTTATCCTCGATCGCAAGTCCTTTGGAAAGCCAAGAAGTCTCGAACTACTTAGAAATTTAGGGCAAATAAAATTGTAAAGTGCGCCTGCCGAAACTCACATTGTATGAGCAGGGTTGCATATTTTCAAGAAATCTAAGTAAGTTAGGAGTGGGATTTTGTGAGCCCATGATTTGATATAGACGTTTTTTACTGAACACTTGTTGGTAAGTTATTTCAAGCATATCTTAATCTTCTAACGGATAATGTGAGATTGGACAAACAGTAATTGTCGTTTCTTGTCTGTCGGCGTACATCTAATTCCCAGTCAGACAGTCGTCAATAATTTGACACCCCAGGCAATTTACATTAGACATGTGTCTTGCAAGGTATAAAATCATGGTTATTGCAAACCATATGAACTAGACAAAATAAAGCTGGACCAACCAAAATTGGATGCTCAAAATTGTGCTTTTCTACACCATAAACACCATGATATGTCTAAGACTGAGGACAAATTTAATGACACACATACATGTTTCACAAGCAGCACCAAAGAAAGTGACAAGCAACAAAAATGGAGAACACTGCTGAAGCACCATATGGTTGCCACAAAACAGACATTTCACCATGTCACAATATCAGACAGTGGCTGAAGTGAAATAAACATAGCTTCAGGCAATAAGCATGTACACAACTGGTAGGCAATAAACCTTTTGGAAAACCACAGTTTTGGTAAAATCTGTTTTACAAAAACATACCATTTAAAAGGTATTTCATACTTATGGTAATGAAACCAGGACATACTTTAAAAGTTTCATAGCTCATCCAAGTCGTATTTTTGAACAGATTACAGCAGCACTTAATTTTCCTGTACTTTAGCTACTGGTGGGCAAAAAAGTATTGTGCCAACATAGCTGTTCTAACAATAATAACAACTATGAAAAAGGTAAGAAAGTGCCACAAGGTATGAATCAGAAAAACAAAACAAACAACTACAACAACTGGCTGGAGAAAAATGATACATTTTACAACAATGAAAGCATTAAGTTTCTGGAAATGGTAAAAGACATGCATCATTACGGGAAACAGTAAAAATGATTTTAGAAAAAATATTCAATCATAAACAGACTAGGATTTCCAAGGCTGTTTTCACACCAATATTTGTTCAAAATACAAAACACACAACTTAATGTACTTCAATTATGTGGTGGAAATGTGCCTTCAAGTGCTTGTGGATAGTGGGGGAGTTGTGTACAGTGGTGGTGTGGAATTACTTGAAACATCACCTGGTTCGCTTTTTACATGGGGAGCCTGTTGCTGTATTGTGGACGGAACACTTGTAGTTGGCTGTTGCCATTGAGATGGTGTATGAGTTGGAGAGGAAACACTCGGAAAACTGGCAGCAGATGTGTCATGGTCTTCTGATTTTACAGGGAGTGGAGTATCAAATTGATTTTCAAGTCTGGTAATCATTCTTTCATCATCCTCACCAAATTCACTTCCCATCAGTGTAGGTTCCCCAACCATCATCACATCAGACGTAGTGAAGACTTTTTTCTTTTGTCCCTGAACTGCATTTGCTGGGTTTGTAGTAGAGTTTTTACGCTTTCTAGATGGCCTTTTAGTGCCAGGGCGAGCAGTGTCGGTGGGTGGATTCAGCATTCTTTGCCACTTTTGAAACAAGCAGCTTTTTAAACAGTCCCTTGGGTCCATATTGCATGCTTTTTGACGTGACATGAGCTCTTTCATGGGTTCAATAATCACACACATTTTAAGGTAGTTAAGCATAGCTGATGTTAGGCCTTGGCGAGTTGTGTTTTTGCACAGATCCTCTAACATGCCTGGATTTTGCATTGGAGCTTGTTTGGGAATGTACTCCAAATGACTCCGAATTGCAAAATGCCAAGATCTAATTCTCATGAGTTCATCAGCAATAAAGTCCACACACAAATGACCTTCTGCACATACTTTAGTTGGGACAGGTTTGGTATGGTGCGTGACCATAGTAGCTTGCTCACAGTCAAGGGTTATTCCTGCATTACTTGGAAAATCTTTAGGATGTCTTAGCACAATGTTCATGTCAACAACACCACTGTCAAACATGGTGCGAAAAAAGCGTGGAATCAGAGTCCGCCCAATGGTATAACGCTTCAATCCATCTTCCAGAAAAAACGAAAGAGTAAAGGTAGCTTTGTCATCAAAAAATTCTGTAGCAAAAGCATTCCACCACTGATTATCACAGTCCTCCATTCTTTCCTGTAATCTTCGGTTCATCTGATGGATTCTGTAATCAGGTGGCACCATGCATGGCATAGGTCGATTTGGCATGTCCATGTTTGGATTGCTGTTGGGTCGAATAGGCATTTCAAAACAAATGTAAATATTAAATGACTATTCGGAGAGCAATGTTTGTTAAACTCCCTGAAATAAAATTTTTGCAGTTAAAGTTTACGCACACAGGAACAAACACTACAATCCAAAAATTTAAAACAATTGAATATTGGCTCAAATTGTTTATTTGACTTGTAATCACAACTCAATTTTATTGTCAACTTGGCCAATGAACTACATGTGATAACAAAAGTTACTAGTTATATTTTTTTTTAATACATATTTTATTATTCTGAACAAAACTTAGAAATATCTAAGATTTCCAAAAGCAAAGTTTTTAAACACCATGTATGGATCTGTTCATAAGTTTAATGATGAAAATAATGGCCCGAGTAGATGTAAAAAGTGACATGGTTTATGGTTCAAACATTTCGGCAAATGCTCATGCCATCATCATTGATATGAAGGGCCACATCAGTTACACCAGTTTATATCGACTTGAATCACATAAAAAATAGATATATAAGAGTTAGCAGTTACTGACATGAGGTTGTAGCAAGGTGTTAGCGACCTGCATGTGTGCAAAGTATGGTGAACAGGTGCTGACCAAGGGTGTATGTAAATACCACTTGACCGCTGTGACCGCTGTGGCCAGCCTGTACACACTTTCTAAATGCTGTGGCCAACCTGTAAATACTGCGTGACCGCTGTGGCCAACCTGTAAATAACATGCGGTATACCATGCGGTCACATGTGGTAGCATGCGGTGTTTAGTGCCACCACTGACCAACCACAATAATTTCAAACACAATATTGAGACAGCACTTTACATCAAAATGCACAGTAAATAAGTAAATACTTTGTACACATGCAGGTAGCTTACACCTCGCTACAACCTCATGTCAGTTTTATATGGTGTTTCACACTTTTATATCAATATTTTTTTTTTTGAGTGACTTAAGTCCATATAAACTGGTGTAACTATTTTTTTGCTGTTTTGTTGCTTTGAAATGACTTTGGTTTAAAAAAGATAATAGACTTTTCTACTAAAGTTTTATATTTAGGTTCAGTGGACACATTGGCCACCATACATAAAATATAAATCTGCAATGCAAACAGCAATTCTGGAAAACACTTTTTCTTACCTAACACATTTTTTTGTACTATTATGTTTGCTGATTACATGTGAAACTAACGGTTGGGTGCTTCGATTAAACAATAAACCTCTATAAAATAATTTAAACACACACATGACATAAGATACATTCAAATATTTTTTAAAAAACACATTAAACTGTATTGTTTAAACCTTAAACATCAACGCTTAGCTAGCAAAGAGGACTCGCGGAGTATACCAAACTCCCAAAGTTTACGAAAATCAAAGGAGAATTGACTAAAGCCACAAGTCCAATGAGGGCGGTGCAAACTTACTGCGCGCATTGGACGCACTGATCTCAATGAACCCTTTATAGCAGTGGTTCCCAAACTATGGTACGCGTACCACTAGTGGTACGCGAAGGTCTCCAAGGTGGTACGCGAGCGGGGAGCAACTTATTCAGTTCACACCAAACGATCGCAAATGATCTTCTAGTGATTATCGTAAACATTATTTTAATTTACACAAGTTACGTAGAGCGTGAAATTTTACCCTACTAAATTCCAATTCCTTGGTGTATTGACGCATCGAACTGTAAAGCAGGGTTTCTTTGTGACGAAATAGGTGTATTATGACGTAATGAATCTGTTATTACCACGTAATAAATCCTTAAAGTCTGACTTTTTTTGTTTAATATGGGTGACACTAAAACGCTGAATGGGCGGGACGGGCGGGAGATGGCGGGACGTCGTGAAAACCGCTGAATATCGGGTTAAATTGCTGACGGTTAGTGCTATTAAGGTTGGGATAAGGTTTTATAATAGAAAATCATTAAAAATAATTCCCCCGGATACCTTCCGCGACCGAGCGAAACATTCAGCGGCCGAGGGAAACATTCAGCGGCTGAGGGAGACTTCCCGCCCAAGCATTTTTGCTGAATGTCAGGAAACAGCTAAATAAGTTTTAGGCAGGGACATTTTTTGATTCACATACTTTTATAAAACCTCAACCCAACCTTAATAGCACTAACCGTCAGCAATTTTCCCGATATTTAACGGTTTCCGCGACGTCCCGCCCGTCCCGCCCATTCAGCGTTTTAGTGTCACCCTTTAATATTTGCGAGCCTTTTGTTACTAAAGGCTAAAGTTACTAAGGTAAAGTTAGTTAGTGAAGTTTAGTAACATTTTTATTCATTAAACATTTTGCCTATCATTTTTTTATTTGTGAATTCTGGAGTTTTCTAACAATTATTGTAGATGGTACGAGAACGCTGCATGAACCCAAAAAATGGTACGCGAGTAGATAAAGTTTGGGAACCACTGCTTTATAGAGATCAGTGATTGGACGACTCGATTCAAATGATTTCAAAACCGGTTTAGCAAAACTGGCACACTGGTCACTTTGGTGTAGACAAAATTATCAGATATATATAAGTATGTTGCTTAGCAGCAAATTTTAGTTCATGAAAGTGTCTTTTAACATCCTTTAAAACAGGGCTTCCCAAACTTGAGGGCCTGTACCAATTTTTGCAAAATTACTCCATACACTGGCGCAGAGTACGGGGGTGTGAGGGTGCCGCACACCCCCGGCCTTTATCTTTGTATAACGTCAAAATCGCATCTTTGTTCAAGTTACGTCGGTTTTAAAACGTTTTCAGCCAAGCGCAAACGCGCTTGCAGTGACGCCATTGATCGAACAGACGTCGGTTGAAACGCCACAATTGCAATTGTTTTAAAATACACATGCATTTTAATGCAGCATAAACATGACATATAGACAGGGTTGCCATCGACATGGACCCAAAAATAAGGACCACCGAAAAATTAATTTTTACACGAAACGAAACAAACGTTTTTGAACAAATCTTTGCATTTATACGAGCCATGACATATCACAGGCCATTTTTTGGCAGAAACAACCTGTTCCAGCAACTTCTTGGTTCGTACAAAATACTTCGTGCATCTTACGACAGCTCAGGTCGAGGTTTACTGTTACTTGTAGCAGGGATTCGACTAGTAATTGTTGAAAATAAGACAAAATAAGGACTCAAGTCCAAAACATGGACATTTCTTAGAAATAAGGACAATATGTTTTTCTAAGACATTGCCCTTCAAAATAAGGACAAATCTTAAAAATATGGACGGTATGGCAACCCTGCATATAGAGTTATAAAATATAGACTAACGTTTAAGTATTGTTTGGCGCAATAACTTTCTCTAATAAAAAATAGGCAATAAATTTACGATTTCTAAGCAGTGTTTAATATCCGTTTGCAAAGCACTGCAACGGCCTAAACTTGGTCCAAAGTGACCTCAGTTTAGGCGTCAACAATACATGATTTGAAACTTGAATTGCTATTACTTTTATTTTCCGCCCTAACAAATTACTTAAACGCCCTCTTTTTTGAATTTTCTGTATTTACTAAATACCTAAATAACAATTGTGTCTTTTAAACCTGCCAAAGAGTGCGAGTTTTGGTCATTGTTAAAGGGAATTCACAATTTATAGTAAGTTAAACTTCTTCCAAATTGGACTATAATAATTGACTGGGTAAAATTCGTCAAGTATCTTGTGCCTTCATTTTCTTTGGACACAAAGGTAAGTGTTATTATTCTTTTTCGGGAATGTGTCCTCCTTTTTGGTGATGAAAATATGGTAGGCCTACTTACGTTATAACCTGCATCAAACATAAATTCATTAAATGCCGACAGGTATCGCAGACAACACTCGGGTTGTTTAGGTCGGGTTAAAGTTATAGGCATGTAGCCTAATATACTAAGCTAATAAAGTTAAAACTAACTCAAAGCTATATAATTTGAAATCCCTGACGCAATGAAAATTTAATACCAGTATTCATTGCACCAACAATAGTATTCAGTGTAACTTTTGTCAGATGTGAGTCTTTGTGTTAGTAGCTTCTTGCCTTTACCCCACCTCAATGAACACTAAATATACGACTTTCTTTCGCAAGCAGCAAACACATCAAGCCGCTAGGGTGTGCTGTTGAGTTTGGATACAAGTGTTCATAGATATTTTAACTTGTGGTGCACATGCATCGGTGATTCGGTTGGCCGAAACATTCGAGTCCAATATGCCTTTTTGTCGTTGTTTCGATTTCAGCCTAAACTTTTTTTTAGAATTTTGGCAAAACCGAACTTTTCGGTGGCATATGAAACCATTTTTCGTTTCACAATCGTCCATTTTTAAATTTGCAAATTAACTAAACGTTGTCTCCACTTAAGTAAAGTCATGTTGTCTGGATAATATAAGATGGTTTTTCAGCTTACTTATTTTAAAAATGTTTTTGATAAGTCTTAAAAGATTTTACTTGCAACAACATGCGGTTCAGTTCAAAACTTCCATCAGAAAGTAAATTTCAATTTTCGGCCTGATTTGACTACATATTCGGTTTCGGTCCGAACCGTCTAAGGCTGTCTCGGTGCATCACTGTTCATATCTGCCGTTTACGCACATCATTCTTCACCTTTACCTGTTTTCACTACTTATAAACAAGTGTTGATTAACAAAATGTAAACAGCTTGACTCAATATAACTTGTAAACAAGACAAGTTGCCTCACAAACGGACCATTTATCACTGCACGCATTGCACTACGTTTTAATGAAACACGGAACTACACGTAACACAGCATTTTAAGTCACTACATCCAACGCATACTTATAACAAGGCAGAGTAAAAAACATGATGGGCACTTCATGCAGAAGTTTGAAAGTATGCCATAAACGTAATTAAATAAAGATTTATTAGGCTTATTAACAAATTCCAAATACAGGAAACAGGACACTAGCCTACAGAATAGTTATTTCGTATCAAGGAATTGTAGATTTTCAGTGGAACAACTGTAATTGTAGGGCTGTTAAATATTGTGGTGCTAAATGAAAGCCAGAGAAATGACCTACCCATTATAGAAATAACAACAAAACGTCACACTAAAAACTAGGGAAACACTGGAAATAGAAGTTGTTTGTTTAACAAAACTTTATTTTTATTTTCGTTTTGCAATTACAATTCTTACTGCATGTTTGCGACTAAAATGGTGAAGTTAAGAATTACACACAAGGAAGTAACAATTTGACACAAACAGGCATACACACAAAAGCCCACGCACGATTTGGAACACACACTGATCCCCGCAGATGTGTGTCGCAGAAGTAGGTGCTGAAACAGTGAATGACGAAGATAGTCACTTGGCGTGGATTAAGTAAAACATGTTCACATTCGTATGGCGCAGAAAAAAAAACAAAATTCGACCTGCGAACGCTTTTCGGAAAAAGTTACTTTGTACAAATTTCTTTATAAACTGCTTTTATCCCGTCGCACAGCAAACAAATGACAAACCACATACATCGCAAAGAAATTACTAATTCAATTCGATGGGCGTAAGTTCATACTGTGACCATGGAACACAATAATGACGGGATACGTAAATGACGTCAAGCGTGCGTTACTTGAACAAGGAAGAATACCCCGTAAAACAAAAACGCCAGAATAGTCTACCTCCCAATTAACGTCTGTTTCAGTGCGCTTAGCAAACTTTTAAACAGAATTGCAATGATGCAATCTTCGCAACGCATACAAACACCTGCAGTTCAACTAGCACATAGCGACAGTAAATCCGGCTTTCTGAGAACATGGACAGTGTTATCACTGATACATCACAGCAATGGGCTGCCCCATATGGTCCACAAAGGGTATCGGGATAGTTGGAGAAGGAGTTGTGACTGGTACATAGGATGCTGCAGCATGTTGTGTTTGTGCCACTGATGTTGGACTCGACCGAAGTTGGATCGCTGCAGGTTGTGCAAACTGAGAGACAAATTATGGGGTAATTTCACACTAATGAGCACTTACATGAAATCATTGCTTATGGAAGATTAATTTAAGTTCATGCAATCATCCACAATTTAAAGGGCCACAGTCGAAAACTCTGCAAACAAGTCTGCTCTAAATGTGTAACTTAACAAAATGTCCTTATTAGGTGAACAGAATGCAAGAGGGGTGCTGTTAATGATCACCGATGCAGTAATCTGGTTTAGCTGGTTTGTGCTTGTTTTACGACTTAGTAAGCAGGATCGTAGTGCTTTAACACCTGACACGACCTGCACATGTAACAGCGAGGGTAAACAATGGCCATTGTGACAACCAGGAGCAGATAAGGTGAGCTAACAATGCATCGACAATGGTACAAAGGGCGATGCGCACTGGCAGTAAAACAGGCCGGGACTGGTTGCAATCTCAAGCGATTAAATGCAGTTTACTATCAACTCGTATTGAAATAACATACACTGCAGGATAATGTCGAGCAAAGTGCGGTACCACTGCGCACCAGCTACCAAAAGATAACAGTGTTATTGCGGGGTAGAACACTTAAGCCACGTAAGCTCTTTTAAAAGGGGTAAAAAGTTAAACCTAGCACCGTATGACACCATCAACAAATAATCAATAATGTGTCGTGTTGATTTTTCAAATTCAAGTAAACTGGATTGGACTTCATGTGTTACCATTGAAACAAGAAATTGACAATTTTGTTTTAAGTTGACCCACATCCAATAAAATCAGAAAATGATCGATAATAATTATGTGTTATACCTGATACGAAGGGGCTGGAGGAGCTAAAACGGTAGGAACGGGGACAACAGCCGGTGATCCATCAGCTTGCAAAGCCAGTTGAGACAATACGTACTCTGCGGCATACGATTTCGCTTCTTCCACAGTCACGCAAAGCTTGTTGGGCTATAAAAAACATTTAATGGTCAATTTGGGGATCCAATAGACACCTAGTTACCTTTCAAATGTTAAGGGTCAACTAAGCCCTTACTGACAATTTATTATTTCTCTAAAAATTTGCGTTGGGCATCGAACTATCATTTTGAACAATATACACACATATTGCTACAGATAATGTTAAAGTGTAGAAAATGTCATTACCACTCTCTTATTTCTGGTGTTTCAATTCGCCATTGACTAAATGCAAAACATTACCATTAAAACTCTTACTTGAAAATACGGTTGTTGTGGAAAGAGATTTGTAAGAGCTGGAATTGATACTTTGTACAGGAATAGCTGTCTGTTGTCAGGCGTTGTGGTGGACAGAAGCTGATAAGTTGGGGCTCCCCACATTTGCCGCTGACAAACCTCTTCTAAGATTGTTTCTGGAAGTTTCTGTGGCATTACTGTCGGAATTACTTGTTGCATACCTGAGATCTGGGTCATAGTTGCAGGAGCGTACGGGTTAATTGCCTGACCGGTGGCGATAGCAGGCAGGGTAGCTTGTTTATATATTGCCGGAATAGACTGTTCATTGATATTGGTTGCAACTGACTGTCCGTTAAGTAAAGTTTGTTGGGATAGAAACTCCAATCCCCCGCCATTTACTTCGATAACACCTGGACGTTCTTGGTTATTTTTTGAATAGTACCGTCCATACGTCGCTTTTCCAGCACTGTAACCCAGATAACTATTGCGACTGTTGTTAGGTCTGCTACTTGCTGTACCCCGTCCTCGCTCGTTTCTCAATGAGCCACCGCGAATCGGTCTGGAACCGGTAGCCAGGTTATATTGCCCCAATGGTTGGTAGGCGAGTTCCGTCCCGTACACAGCGGAAGGATATACGATCATTCCATTCGGGTTGACAACGGTCGGACTCTGTACCTAACAAGTTGAAACAACGGTTGATCAATATAGGGCAAAAAATATTATTTCGGGTTTGTACAAAGATTCAGCATAAACGAAAGCAAGTAGCTGTTAGAACCAAAATCAAATATCATGGCGTTTGCCGTGATGTCATGCCAACCAGTTTCTGTTTCACCAAACCACATGTTCTGTCTCTGAAACAGAAACTGATGTAAATGCCATAGTCTACATCTTCTTTTAATGTTCAGAGACATTGACAACAATGGCAGACCGTAAATTTTGTGTTTTGTGCGCATTTTTTATAGTAGGAGATTTGCGAAATAGAAGAAAATGCTTATTGATAAACACGGAAGAAAAATCATTCTTGTCCAAACGTTTGACTTACCACTGCAGCGGTAGCAGGTGCATTTACTTCTGCGCCGGTTTGTGATAAAACCTTGGCTCCAACTTTCGCCATTCGGTTCCAATCACTCTTGTCAACCGGTTTCGCCAACGTCACTTCCACCTCTGCGTCATCTATCTTTGTGCCGTTGATTTTGTTCATTGCTTCGATGCAGGTTTCACGTGACGAGAAATGAACAAATGCGTAGTCGCGGATCTTTTTTACACGCTCAACACACCCGTGCGCGAACTGACTGAAGATTTCCTGCAGAGTGTCCTCGGTGGTTTCCAGCATGAGGTTACGCACGTAAAGAACTTTCACTTGATCCATTATTTCCTGGTCAACTTCTTGTTCGGGCTCAGCCCAGTCCACAGCTATCGGATGACCCCAAAGTTGAATACGCCCTGGAATAAGTTTACGCCGTGCCATGGCCGCTGCGCGGTGGCTGTCGTATTGAACAAACGCAAACCCGCGGTTTTTGGTCTTGTCTGATGCACTAGGATACACTATGACGTCGACAACACCCTCAGTGACCTTGGTCATCTCAGTAAAAATGTCTTCCTTCTTTTTTGATTTTGGAATGCCGCCGACAAACAATCGACAGTTGTCAACGCTGTAACACACACCGAGCAAGCGCCCTTTGCGTATTTCATAATTGTTTAGCTTTTTGACGGCGCCTTTCGCCTCGGACTTGGTCGTAAACATAACAAACGCGTAACCCCGGTTTTTCCCGTCGAAATCCATCATTAGTCGCAGTTCATAGATCCTTCCGGCAGTCTCAAACACCGGCACCAGTTCATCCTCGAAAACATCACGGGGAATTTTGCCAACAAACACTTCTGTGCCACGTGGGGGCGCTTTGTTTTCCCATCCTGGAGGAGGTCCGCCGTACTTTCGTTGACCGTTCTCTTGAGTGATCGCGTACCCAGTCCTTTTCATTAACGCCAACAAGGCTGGAGTTGTTACCAAAGGTGTCTCGGTGGTATCACCTCCTTGGCCAGCCTTTACCCCTGAATCAAGCACTTCATCAGCCGTCATCCTGTATAAGACAGCATTATTTATTTTAAAATTTATATTACGTGTATAAAGTCTATAACTTAATCGCGCAAATGCAAGGAAGTCGGTACACGGAAAATTATGCGTTGTAAATCATTGTATTCGACATGACACGACAAACTCTCACAGCTATACACAATGCCGTCACACGCCAAGATCTGCTTCCGTGTATTTTTGTTTTTGTACCAACTTCCCGGTTCTGTTCCGTGCTGTACGCTCTAAACATTGATCGCGCGCATGTCAAATAGTTTGTTAAGCCCGATGGAGAACTAAGCGTTTCTTATTTCTTCACGATCCAAATTTCAAAAAAAAAACCATGAGACAAGTTACTACTACTCTCGAAAACGAAACACACTTCAAGCGGTAAAGACCGATGTAATATTAAGCGAACATCTGCTTCTAGTTAATTTTTTCATTTTTCTAAGATCATCTTGTGCCGGAAATTAACAACAATTTTGTTCAACTCAACTTGCAAATCTCAGAGATTAAAGGCTGCCTTCACGCTACACATTTCAAAAATCATTATTATTGCTGCAATATTTCTCATGTGATTGCCTAACATTTTTTTTAACCATAGCTAAACGTCCAAGTACGCTATACGCAAAATACCGAATCGCCTTCTTTCTACCGATAATGTTGAGAATGTGAAGAACTTCCGGCAATCCCCTCTGTTTAACTGGCGTCGCACGGCAAGGCAAAAGTAACAGCTCAAACGACAGCTCGTTTTTCTTCTGTCGTTAATGGTCTTTCTGCTTTAAAATGACTTGCGTCATCAGTGAACCTCTAGCAAGCTGCAACATCGAAGTTTTCTGTTTCCACCCGACGCTGCTTCGCGGCTCTGAAGGAAGTAGAGCTCGCAGCGTCCTCGCGCACACGCAAGATGCGCAACGGAACCGCCTACCTGACTCACACTCGCCTGCTTCCAAACTTTAGCTCGAAGCTGCTTCCTTAACGTGCATTCACTTCACATGCGCTGTTGCAGCTCCCGCGATGGCACAAGATACATTTGTCACAAGTTTTTTGTTTTGGTGTGAACATTTTGTAAGGTTTTCTAGTGATAAAGTGCCGTGTTGTGCGTGATGTCGCTGGTGGTCGTTTGTACGTTGATTATTTTGTGGAGCATGGCTCTGGAGCACTGACGGCTACTGCCCATTCTTCCTGTGATTTGCTTCAAAACACAAACTGTCGAAATCTGCCCCTTTGTCGACGCATATTCAAACACGCTCTATAGCAGAGAAATCTCGCGCTCTCCGCGTGGGACCATTGTTGCGTGACAATAGATAGTCCTCGCCCACCTTTTCAGATAAACATTAAAAACAAACAGCACGGGCGTCTGCATTTGTGTGTCTGCTAGAAGCATAACATGATTGTGAAAGGATCGATATGGAAGAGGATATTTCATCGCCTCCCATACACAGGCAACGAAGCCTGGACTGTTTTCGAAAATGTGGCTTCTTCACGAAAAATCAAGTCCAATTTGCTATGGCACGGCTTGCAAAAAGAGCGAAGTCTGCTTGGCACACTTAGGTCTTCATGTTTACCTTAACAATAATCTGTTAATGCTGTCGCCTAAAACTCAATGACTGTCGCGTCCTATTTTTGTTTGCCTAAAGAGACGAACAAATAAGCTACACCCTGTCGAGTATTTGTCATGATTAACTGCACCGACTCTTGCCATTATTCAGACTCACATTAGTACTGCTTAGTTTCACTTTGCTGACAATTAGGCAATCGATGACAGGGGGACATGCAAGGTAATGTTCACTGTTTTGTTACGCTATGGCGACCACCCGCAAACTAAATCCCAAATGATTCGACTCATTAGAACATAAAAAGTATTTTGACATGCGAAAAACTTAACACCTTGTATCATTAGACTGTAGTTTTAACCCAAAACGGGGTGTGATGCCGAATGCATAAAATGCCAGAAACCAAATGCATAAATTTTTATCGATTGTGGTATTCTAAAACATGTCCAAGCAAGCTAATAACCACACAAGATTAATAATAAAAGAACGGAAGGACTAAAATTGGTAGAGGTTTTTAGCATAGAGAGCTTGCCGGTATGCCCGGATATTTGGTATCCTACACCCTCAGATGCCACCAACGCAAACGTCGTTTTTTTTTTCATCTTTGCATGCGCGAAATCTATCCAAAAAGCTTGAACACTAAAAACTAATAACAGGTATGCATTGTACCACACAACATCTCTGTGCAATTTGCGTACGGTCTGGAATCGTAAAGGTAACTTCGTTAAAACACCAATGATAAAGGCCCAAATTAGGTACATAGTAAAATACACAGAGTTACACCTTTTTTAAAAGCAAGAAAATAATATACTAATGCGGGTAAGTACGCATTGCTTTCATGTATCATGAACTACGATATCGTACACACGGTTGTTATCATACACACAGCCTGAGTTAAGCTGACATCGACAATTTTAAATCAACAAATCATTGTTACGCGATTTTTGTACCTTGTTTCCCACAAACCTTAACGAACAGTCCAAAGCAGAACCCCTGCCAACATCTTGTTACGTTGTACAAGGGTTCTTGTTCAACATATGGTGTTTTAATTTGCATGGCTACGGTATTCGGCATTCGGGGAACTCACCGTGTTTTTTCATCGTCTCTGCGACATTGCAATTTCTCAGCGGGCGGTTGAACCTCGTCAGGTTTATCTTCGCTAAACTGCCAGTCTAGCTTTCGCTTGTGCGAGCTTGCCTCGTCCATGTGGCATTTCCGTACAATTTTACCAAGTTACAAAAAAGTTAACTGGCGCCCTGGCCAGCTGCTGGTAAATCTGTACACACACACATACAAGGTGCGTAAGCCTTCATGCAAGCCATGTAAAGCACATACACACACACTCATACACAGTCACCTCACGTAAGACTACGCATATGGAGCTTGCCTGCTTAATACCAGATAGATGACGCGTATCACGGCCAGGACAATGCGCTATACGTTGCTTCCTGCTTTATACCCCGATCGCTATTCAATGAAGTCGCTAGTTTTACTTTCCAGCAAAGTTCGCGAGACGCTAATAGTGAGAAGTCACAAGGAAGCGAACACCAAGCCAAAAGGGGGATGACTAAAGCTGATATGCTATCGACTATGTGCATAACTGTACAACTCCACCACTGCCATGACGTAAAGTCAGCAGTCAAGCTTGCTTCTGCAAAATGAGACCCAGAACTTGCTTTCTAAATCGACACCCATAATTTATCGGAATGGCGGAAGAGTTGTAAAACGGGCAATTCTTTTTTACCCCGCGGTGACCTTGACGGGAGGTTTCGCTTCACAGCACTCGTTATAATTCAAATGTATACGTCGAGGGACAAAATCTTGTCTGTGTATTTCTTAGTAACTTTTATATGGGCTACTGAACCCCTTGTCTCAACAATCTGGCTCTTTCATGGTATAGACCTGGTCGTAGGCGCGCTTACTTGATGAAACGTACAGGAACTAGGCATCCTGTTTTATTGCGGGTGTTGCTTCGTGCAACATGACAACTTAATTGAGATACGTACATCCGTCTAACCTCAACTCCCATGTTTTAAAGCAGTTTAAAACACAATTTGTCACCGTTGTGATTTTCTATCTAAAACCTAAATTGCTTTCTTAAAAAAAGTTGTCGGACTAAATTACTGCGATATAATGCACCTGGCCTCACCTCAATAAATTACTCTCAACTTGCTTTACACTCTACAGAGCAACCTTGCTTTCTACGAGACTGTGACCTTTCCTGCGATACACCGTGCAATTCATTTTGAAGGGCCGTCTTCCTATTTTACTACACCAGCCTCTCCTGACCGCATTTAGTAGCGGTCAGGCTTCGCGTGTGAATACGGAAGTACATTCGCATCACCAACACAACGTTCTGTTAAACCCGCTCGCCAACTCGAACAGAGTCGTTGTCGTTGCTCCAGCCGAGAACATTAGGCATTAAAAATCTTGCCTTGTCGACCGAGCCCTTCTCACGTTTCAAATACAACATATTCGCACAAAGCACACACGATGAATGGCGCAACGTAGGCGACGAATTATGCCGCAGTCTCCGTGACTCGATTGTGTCACAGAATTGCTTCAATAACACAAAGCGACACGCGCTCAAATCTTTCTTTATCGACGCACCCTAGACAGCGATTTTTTTTTGGTAAAATTGTAAAGCAAAAAATCTCGGTCGATATGAACGGCCGCGTTGTGTGTCGATCGCGCACCGGTTGGCGAATTGTTCGCTTTTTCCGATTGCCGGCTGTTCCTTGTGTTTGACAATATTAAACCATCATTGTGAGTCGAATAAAACAGGTCGATATTCGCTAGTGTATCTATGCACCCCGTTACACTATTGACTACCAGTTCATCCAATTGTTACTCCGTGTGGGGCTAACCCCACGAACCAATGCACTCGAAAATAAATCAAACGCCCTTACGTCACTCGTGTGCTTGGCTGATAAAGGCGTGACGCCCACGGTCATGCTTGAGTGCCGCAAAAAAGACTATCAAGTCGTTTTCCTGCACGAAATTGTCGGCGACACGAGAGGTGTATCGTTTCAAAATATGCTCGAAGCTAGCTTGAACGTATCTTATTGCACTTTCGACAACAAACGACATTACTTTGAATTGCTGCGACGCACGAGCGCCCCCAATCGCACTGACGCGAAATGTAATATTATATCTATGCTGCGATTGGCGCTAATCAAACTAACTGTTTGTCAAACTAATCTTTCTCGTGAGCACCGCAGTCGTATCTGGTCTCGCTTTGACAATTTATCTATTTTTCAGTTCTTCTATACCTTTTTTGACATTTATACCGTGATGTAAAACGCAAATACAAACACATACCTGTTTATTCGCAACGTTGAAATGCCGAGTCAAACTTGTAATCTTCTTTTCGGAGGCTGTTCACAGCAATTTGCAATCAAAGCTTAAAAAAGCAATACACCACGATGTTGTGCACGCGAACCTATTGTCCCGGGACAAGTGTCGGTGGAGGTTGCGGCATGCTGCCACTTATGCTTGCAGCCACTTTTTTCGTCGTATTTACTTTTCGCCGTGTGGCGTGCTGTCCGCGGCAATGTAGTAGTTTGTGACGACGCAAACTATCTTGTAACGATACACCTTTTTTCTGCGCGAAACCCTTCCATGCCTCTATGTCGATGCTTGAAAATGTTCAGGCGCAAATTGATTGACCTTTAACGCAGGACAGTTTTGCTGTACTTTACCCACTACTACAACTTTATCGCTGGGTTGATCTATAGATTAAATGCGTTTACGTTGTCCAGCATTCATTTTACTTCCGAACACAGTTTTCCTTTACTTGGTAGTTGTGTTAGGAGCCAGGCATTTGAAACAAATTACATTACACAATAAGAACGATGCAGTTTGTTTGTATTCAAACATGTTCAACTACAATGGACACCACTATACGGCACGGTTTCAAATTAATTCCTCCGACCACCCACATATACGTCAGATATATTTGCAAAGCGTTTTTCGCTCATCCCCTATATGGAAATGTAAATACAAAAAGCTTTCATTTTTCACAGCCAAAAATGGTGTAGCTTAAGATAAATCGGACAGGTTTTACAAACTGGTCCCTACTGATCTCCATTTACAAGACAACCTTAGTCAATACAACATTAACTGTGTTGGAGAAAATGCCGCAACCGCTTTGGACTTAGCTAATGCACGCAGTAAAATGTTTGCCTAAAAGACCTTCAAATTTGCGGGAATCAGGCAAGTGGATAACCAACGCATCTTAGCTGGTGTGAAGTGACGGAGTGTGCTCTTGTTGTGACGTGGTTCATTGTATCTGTCCTGTTTACTCAACGTAACAGTAACTGCATTTATCAACAGTAATTGACCCCGGCGACACTGTAAAGGGTCGTGTCAGGAAACGGTCGCGGATTTAAATGTAGTTTCCGTCGCAGTTACAAGCGCGACGAATACGTTTAATTTGTTTTCTTTGAAGACGATCGTTTGAGCGTAAACTCATTTTCAATGTTGTAATGGTTGGAATATTTTTCAGAAGTTGCAGAATGATTTATTGTCTCTCTTACATTTACAAACTAGGTAATGTCTATATTTTCTGATCACAAAACGTTTACAAAAGTTGTACTAAAAAAACAATTTATCTTGGACAAAATGAAAAAATAGTTTGTTTACAAAGTGGCAAAAAACTTGCAAACTTTGCTCGAATCATTTTATTGTTATTTGCAAAAAACCTCCCACGCGCAAACGGTATTTACGATCCCGGTACCGGCAATACCAAACACAGGAATTTTTGTGGCATATTTCAAATCTGTTGCAGAAATAATTAACTACGACCTTCTTCACCGAGCACCACATCGCTCCACAAACAGTGACGTAATCCCGTCCGGGCTTGTACCATCACCCTATCCCCTCCCGTTAAAGATTTTGTGACGATTTAATTGGTGGTTGGACGCCAGATAAACATAGTTTCGCAACGCCAAACAAGTGGCACGTTGTAACCCTTTAAATGAAATTACAGTAAATGCACACTGCAATGGCTGTGAAAACATTAGTTTCGACTTTCATGCAGTGTGTCGTCCACGCTGTAACTTCCCACGCTTGTCAGTTCTTTCGACAGAAGTTGAAACCGAAATATATATCGCTTCTATACGAGTTACTTCGTGCCAGCTGTTCCTATAAGTATATCCTGGGTAAACGGGACGAAATATTGTCAAGAAGAAAATTGCAAACTGTAAAGTTCTGATTTACTTCACGCGACAGATTTTTTTACGTTTGAGTATCTTTGCCAAAACACGTAAACCGTTTTCATTTATCACGTTTTTCAGCAAATGGTTCTCTTTATAAAGATACGCATCAACCGCAAAAAGCTGGTTCAACAATTCAGGCCTATATCTAAGCATTAAACCTACTTCTATCACCAACGCAACGTAATGACTTTCAAATGGCGCCAAACAGACCAAAATGTCTTTCACTGCAAGCAAATATAACCAATTGCAGGCTTTTGTCCATGGTCGTCACGAAAGCGTTGACACTTTCATCTTTGGCGAATTATTTGATAAATCGGCTTTAAATGTCACGGGCGGAACAATTTTACTTTATGGCCTTGGCGACAGCTTTAGCGAATTTGAGAATAGGGATTCAATTCGAGGCTTGCACAGGGTGTTTGGCTCAGCACAAATTACACGCCCGCACGCTGCACTTTGTTGACTCTCGATGCATCATTACAGGGTTGCCGCATGCTTTAGGCGTTGCTCCTGCAAACTGTGTTGTTTCGTTCGCAAAGTACTTCGGCTTGTTGATTTGCGTCGTCCACATATAAATGGTTTTACGACAGAAACCGCACCAAATTTGGGCAAAAAAATTTTTCATGTCGGAACTGTTTTGATTTGGTCAACAAACACCATTCACGGATTTGTCATGCTGACTATCATTGAGTGAATGACAATGATCTATCTTTAGGCACATTCTTTGCGCATTTATTACCTTGATGCGGCTACAGACCATGTAGTATTTGACGGGTATATAATCACAACATATGACTTTTGCTAAAAAGGCAAAGTGCAAGCTCTCAAACTGACAATGACGTCAACTGTAACGTCATGCACCCAAATCGCTATTGTTTCAAGCTAGGTCGACGGGTGACGACGTGGCAAAACCTACAACCGCAGTAAAATGGATGGTTTTTAAATCCGCCTGCACGAAAAGAGATCGTGATTTTGACGGAAAGCTGCACAAGTCGGACAAGCTGTGTGGGTAGATCACAGAAATTACGTGTTTGCGTAAAGGTAATTGCACAAAAATACGGTCCTGGTGGTCTTCTGCTTGTAATTTCACGCATCGACAAAGCCAGGTTTGTGCACGTCAAGACATAATCTTATCACCCTTGTAGTGCATCTCATCCTACCACACCTGGGAGCACACCCCCAAAAGATTGATGGCTTTAAGTTGATTTAGTGTTGGTCAACATAAACCCAGGGTTGGCACTCGTAGTAAAGCGTCTTTTTCTTGATTCTTCGTGTAAGAACATCTGGATATATAAGTTATGCATAGGTTTATTATATGTAGTATTGTGGGTTTGGTCCAAAAGTAAGTTATGTGATTTTATTTTTTAAACAAGTATAACTACCGCGTGGTGTATATCTAAACAGTCTAACGCAGAAATACGTATATTTTCTCCCAAAACTTTGTATTATTAGTCTAAATTGTAAAATGTGAACACCAAGATATTTTTAATCTGCTACAAAATGTTGTGTTAAAATTTATTTACAGTTAAATTAAACGCGATTTTCTTATTTCACACAATATTTCGGTTAGCCTAAAACAGGTGACGTTGTCCAAATGAAAATATCTGCTTGTAAACTGAGGTTGAAAAAGTATGATTTAAAATGTATGTGGTGAACACCGTATTTGTTTGTTGATCCTTTTTACGCTGTTTTCTTCCGATTTAGAGGGGCGGATTTTTGCGATTATCGTGTTTGTTGTCACAATATTGCAAACACAGCAAGTTTCTGGGACATCTACTCAACCGTAGCATTTAAAGTTCAGTAGATCTTAATATAGAACCATTAACAATTAGCTATTATAAAACTGGAAGAAAATTTCGAAATGTATATCTTTATGTGACAAAATACACATGATAAATATTGATAGCTTTGTAATAGTCGAGTTCTTAAAGTGTAAGCTTACATTGGCAGTGTCAACGTTGGTTGCAAGAAGCACGCAAATCCGCTGTTGTGAGTTCAAGCAGTAGCGCATCAGATTTCTGAGGGTCGCCCTTCTGACTTTCACCGCAAGCGTGCCGCACTTGCTCGAATAACAAGGTATATACGTTCTGCTTGGCAAGCAACGTCTTGCCATGTTTCTGCGGTTTCATAATCAATGGCTGTTTAAGCGCTTTGTGGTCAATTATAATTGCGGGCAGGTGGTTCATTTTTTTAGAAGATTTATGAACATCGCATACAAATCACATCATACAATTACTTTGTATGGGTTTTTGATGCAATTTCTGTTCAATATCGGGATTTAGTACTTTTGGAGGGTTGTAAATTCTATGTTGTCTTAAATTGGTCAAAAAGTTGTATTTAAAAAAGTCGATAACCGTTATTGTACCCAAAACGTCAACAGGGAATTTGCTTAAATTCAAACATTTTTGTAGACTTTTCTACGGAACTGTTTACTTAACCTTTAACATATTAATAGAAAGCGAATCGAACATACTACAGATTCACTGATGCACGCACATCGCAACCTCTACTCCCTGGATCACTCCCAGTGTCATTTGAGACGGTGAAATCCTCTTAGCAATGTTTACAACTCGATTTCAAAGCAAGGGGCTCGTTTAGAGCGTGCTATGTCGACTTACATTTCGATTTCACGTAACTTCACAACGGGTCGGAACTTGGCAACCACGTTTCACTGAACATTGCGACACGGATCATGTGAGATTTAGATTGCCGAAACTGTCACGTGCCATGATGCGCGACGCATGTCAGCTTGGCTTAACTACATACGAGTACGACTCGTTGTTTTCTATGTAACAAAGGGGAAAACAAACTATTAACAATCCATTACTGAACGAAGTGGGCCATGTCTTACATGGGCGTGGTTTTACGCAATGACTCGGCTCAAAAGTATATGATTCCAGTTCTTAGATGGTTTCACTGCTATGTTATCTTAACCCAAACTGCATATAATTTGCTGCTTGGTGCTTATTTATACACCTACTAAACTTTGAGCCTAAATAGACTGGACGCTGGGTGGCGTTATCGCAACACGCTTTGTACTTATAAACTCGTTTCGCAGTAACGCTGATCAATTACTCCAGTTTCTAAAATTACCTTTTACACCATGTTCTCTTGGCCTGGTGGGTGCTGTTAAAATTCGCAACATACATTTCTAAAAAAAACGAAAACAAATCAGGCATATTAAAGTGCTCCACATCGTTGGAAACGCTTTTGTCGCCGTAACCCACACAAAACCACAGAACAAAAATACTGCGAATTTGGTCACACGAAGTCGAAACGACGTAAGTCAACTTTCTTGATGGATTCAACCTTTTCCGTGAGCGGAAATACTGTTGGTTCGCGTTACATTCGACCACATTTCATTTGTTTCGCTATAGACGTCGAATTACAAACTCTTCTGTCATCTGAAGTGTCCATCACCCGGTAAAGCAACCAGAACAAATCTTGTGCATGACTTGCACAATGTTAAGCTATAATAAAT
Organism: Phallusia mammillata; assembly: GCF_965637545.1. NCBI lineage: Eukaryota > Metazoa > Chordata > Ascidiacea > Phlebobranchia > Ascidiidae > Phallusia > Phallusia mammillata. The sequence goes on along the minus strand of NC_137258.1, from coordinate 15,975,255 downwards.
ACACAGCAGAAGTGCTTCATGGTCAAAATGAATCAACACAAAATGTTTAAAAATTGATGAAAGATCTTGCGCAAAGTACTAATTCCACAACTTGTAACATAGTGTGAAAAAATCGTTTGTCGGTGGTCCACAGGAAGTTAATTATGTTTGGTGATAAACTGAATAAAGTTGCAAGTAATTTATTGAATATTCAGTACGCTTATCCAAGTTATTGTCAATTTATACTTAGCTGTCAGTTATTTTATATCAATCATCAAAATTCTGTATTGAGGAAATACATTTTAAGCCAATATGCTTGTTATGGATGCTTTCGTTACCCTTACTGAACAATGGAATGATCCACGATATTCTTTTAATTGAACTGGTAGCCCATTGAGTGAAACGAGTTGAGAACCACATGAACTCAAGTTAAAAATGTGGCTACATGTTATGTGTAACTGCATCTGTTTGATCTTACAACTATGCTCTTATTCCTCTCTTTAAAACTAAAACAGTTGTTTGAATAATGTTTTTATTTAAACTATATTGCTAGCAATGCAGGCACAGTGGGAAAAAAATATTATTTTGACATCAACCAATCGCCGCCGTAAGCGAAAAAGTTTCGTCACACGAAAACAGCAGCAAATCACAAGTGGAAAAACGTAATTAACGCAAATGAGCACGCAAAAAACACGACGCTATAAGCTGCCAGCAGCCGATAGCTAAAATCATTGCTTATAGCCTCCCCTTTGTGACAAGTCTTACAATGCTTCTACGCCGCTAGTGGGCACTATAGGGGGTGGATAAAATGTAGGTTTCGTTGGTGCACCGCCAGGCATCGAAGATTGCCTTAAAAAGGAAGGCATTTTCTCTCTTCCATGCAAGGTGGAAGGTCGCTCAAAAGTGTTGTTGTTTCCAAACGGTGCAGATGAGCTCCTATGTGGCAGAGAAGGATAGTGGTTCTTCGGTGGTGAATTCCTACTTGCAGGCTGTTGTATCACCACTGGCGCCACAGAGGGTTTGGTCGCATACGGTCCTCGCACTTGCAAACTCGGGTAGCGGTTCGGTGGCACCTTAGCCGGAGACGTGTTTGGCCTTGAAGCTGTCGAAGAGCGCCTTTGGTTTGAAACATCAGTTGAAACCGGCCGCTGCTGTATGTACATCTGCTGGTGATTGTCGCCACTCATTCGTTGCTTCCTGCGGCCAGTGACGGGCACATCATGTTTGGGCAATGTCGCGTAGACAGATTGCTCCTGAGCTGGTTGGAAAATAACCAACTTGTGGGAGGAAGGGCCTCCAACTGGTGTGGTGGGTTGGGATCGACTGTGGCGCCCATTTGGTGTCATCTGTGGTTGTGGCTGAACGGAGTGGAAACGTTGAATTGGTGGTGCAAAGGCGGAAATAGCTTCCGGAGAATGCGAAGGCTCAGACAGCAAGCGCTGACGTCGGCATGACGTAGATCGTTGAAGGTTTAACGAGTTCGGACGCGGATGACGTGAAGTAATTGACGCAACAGACTAAAAAGGAAAAAAAAGTTAGATTTTACGTTAAGTTATGCTAATTAACTAACAGATCAGAAACTATAGGCTAACAAAGTATTCAAACCAACCTGTTCTAAATCGGTACGCAGTGAGTTTCTTGGACTTTCTCCTTTTCCGCTATCATTAGAATCCAGTCGTTGTCTGGCAATGTTTACTGGTTGATGGTGGTTGGTTATGCCCATGATTTCCATGCGACCAAGTGCATTTTGAAAATCCATAATAGCTGTGTCGGACTCGCGCATGATCTCATTGGTTTGGTTCTGAGCCCGTTCATTGCGTCGTCTCATTTTGGCGGAAGCGGTTGGAAGGACACCAGTCTCTGCTGCCCCCAAGTGACTTTCGTTAGATATGGGAGAACCTCCACTTCCGGATGATGAAGCATGTGAGGATCGTTTGTTCTGGGCAGGAAGAGTTGAAGCCTCAGAAAACTGTCTTTGGATTGTACCATCTAAATCCAAATAAAGGTGTCATGGTATGTATTTTATAAAGTTTACAAGTATTTTTACGGCAACATCATTTAGTCATAAAAATTCATTTAAAAATCTTACCGTAGTTTGTAATATGAACTGGTTCGTAGGTTTGGTTGATCAGAAGAGGCTGGAGAGATGAAGGCCTTCTTCCCATAGATACAACACTCTCTTGGCGCATCACCTTCGGCACTATACAACTGTTGTTTGAATTTACACTACTGGTGCTGTTCAACCGGGATGAGGACCTTCTTTGCTTCTTGGCCTTTTCGACATGAAGTTGCAAGGTCGGTGCCTCACTATAGTTGTTTGGCTTTGCACGGGGAATGTAATGTTCGTCGCTCTTGTTGTTGATCATTGGCGTTGGAGCTGGCGTTGGCTTCGGAGGACCACACAACCACTCGAGACAACCATTGTAAGTCAACTGTGCCTTGCGGGTGAGGGACCCACGCTTCTCAAGCTCGTCAAGATTCTGCTGATGTTGCATCATCTGCTTCTGGTGAAAGTCGTACTTTTTCTTCCCTCTCCAACAACGACAGAAGAAATAGGTGGCCATTATAATGACTACGGTTAACATGAAAGTGAGAATCACAGCTATTGCTAGGACGTTGCCACCAAACGAGGCGACTTCCAAATCTGGGTCGCCTAGTTCTTCTGGGCCGACTTTGTCCTTATCATCGATTTGTTGCTCAAGTAAAAGTGTTTCGTCGGGAAACACGATTTCTTTTTCTATATCTTTCAACGATTGTGTAGAGGTTTCGCTTTTCGACGTAAGGATTGCGCAGCCCGGGAACAGCTGGGGAGAATTGATTGCTGATCTGAGGTCTTGGTTTAATGGTGGAAGAGTTTCTTGGAAAGCGACGCAGGAAGTTCCATTCCAACCACAGTAAGGGTCACCAGAACCAATACACGTGCTGCAATAATGAACAGTTGTTTTTTGTCAGCACAAATTGGTTTTAACAAAATCAGACAGAAAGACGGGAACAAGAATATTTATTCACCTTTTGCATTGATGCAAATGACAGGAGTGAAGAGGAACGCTCACTGTGCAATGTTTAAACGCAACTGTGACGTAATCAGATGTCGAATCCAACAGAATTTTTATGACTTTTTTATCCTCTTTGCTTGGCATAGCAGATAAACATCTACAAAAAAAACACAATGCAATTTTTTTGTTTTCTGCACCGATTTTTTTTAAATTTACAATTTCATACTTTATTTTTGCAGGTTTTTTGACAAGAATTTACTTACCTATTTTCGTCAAAAACATCTTGTACACTAAGTACAGCACCGCTCTTCCAGTTACTGGATGGCGCCAGTCGTCTTATGAGTTTTCCTTCTTCGTCTCCGATGTAAAACACCTTTAAATCTTTATCACTTGGTGAGGAATCAACTACAGATGTTGTGTAGCGCGCTCCCTGATGAGTCATCAACAATAAACCTTTTGCCTGTCAAGCAATGCGCGGTTAGAAAATATTATCGAGCAACATGTGCAGTGTAAAGTGGAAATGCCAACCTGGTTTGCCATTTGAGGAGAGGATTTAATGAAGAGAAGTTCAGCATCAGATGGTTTCTCATCCGGACACAAACCAGGATGGTGGGATTTCGAAGGAGCGGGAGTTGACGAAGTTTGGGCCAGAAACGGACCTTGCAGAGCCTCACGAATCGAATCCAGAGTGTAACTGCAAACCGCTGATCCAGGAAGAGAGTTTCTGTACAAATTAATATGTTCAGAAAACGAGTTAGCCTAATTTGCAAATCATATTGACCATAGCCCGATCGGCCCTTGTCAATTTACTGTCACAGAAACTTACTCAGGCGTCACAAAGGTAGCGTAGATGACCGCTTGGCCATTGGCCATGGTGGGCTTTGTGATGTCACGCAGCTCATTGAGATAAAAACCGTTGTACGAGCAGTTCAGTCGCGATTTAATAAATGTTGTCCACATTCGTTGTAAAACTCGTTCCCCACCGTTGTCTCGTTTACAAATCTAAGAAAATCATAAGTTGAATTTAACAAACAGGAAAGGTTGCATAGATTTTACTCTAAGCCAAGATTGTTGGCGTGTTTTGAAAAGGTAAGCTAATGTGGAATTTACCTGTCCGACTTGGGCCACGGTACGGCGTTCACCGCCAGGGAGTATTTGGATTTCGTTAAAAAAGATAAAAACACGGTCTTCATCTTCGGCCATTCCCACAAAACTTGGTTCTGTTTGACATAAAAATGACAGTTAATAGACTCGTCCATGTCGCAGACACGTTTATGAGATCATTAATCGTTTATGACATCATAAATTATTTACCATTGATTGTCTCCGCGGCGTCGGGGGTGCGGAGAGGAGGCATATCTCCCATTGTGCGGGAGATAACTGGAGAGCCACCAGAAAAGGCTTGAAAGGTTCCAGAATACAAAGACTCTCCTACAAACACAAAACTTTGTTAATTCAATGTCCCTAGCAACACATGTCGTTGAACCCGAAAGATAAATGTTATTTTTTACTACCATGTGAGCACACGAGCTTCGATTTGTACGACGCACACGCCTAAACATGTTTGGTGCCTTGTTTTTACAATCTCGGAAAGCTAGTTTTAGTATGTCACATTTTGGTCCCTGGTCAAAATTGGGCATTGACCCTTTGCAATCGTTGTTTGTAACGACCTTTCTTAATGGTTAAATGTTATTTTTCACTTTTATACACAATGATTTCAAAAGGGTACACTGTGATTGAGATATTGGATGTTTATACCCAACCCCAAACATTTGTTTAACGACGAACTTCTTTTGTTAGTTAAACTTTAAAACCAACGGGTGTGCTTGTGTGGTCGCACGTACCAAGTCGTAAATCGAAACAGTCAGCACTTTGACCCGAATTCGCGTTCACAGTCAATATTTATGCGCAAACGACGGTATATTGCCCTAGCTTCGGCACCGAACAGCGTCGTTTTATGACGTCACGCGTTACCCGCGCCGATGTGCAACGAGGCGAAACCAACCGATTATTCGTGCTTGAGTTGCAAGACCATCAGTCGGCAATAGCGCAAACAGCTCCGTGCAAAATTATCTTCACCGTCGCGATAGTGATCAAATAATATTAGGGCGAGGTCAAGAGTGCTGCTAATCTCACCACTCAAGATAAACGGGTTAATATAGACCCGACCTAGCCCGGTTCCCACTAACACTTGTTTGTTTTGATGATAAAAGCGCTGAAAACACGAGTTGTTCTCAGCAACATGGCTCTAGGCCTGGATTTTGTTTGTTGTTCAATATACAAGGTAAGCATCACGAATACACGTTTCAAACAAACATTTGAACGTCGTGTTACCAAATTTGTGCACATATAAAGTAAATGTTAGCTTCAAAAAAACGTTAAACGTGTTTGGATAAATTCTCGGATCATCATTGTTCTATACGCATTATTTTTTAAATGGTTGTCTGAACAAATAATAAAAATATATGTTTGACCAATTGATTACTTTAGTGTTGTAAACCACGTCAACGTTGTCGACAATAAACGAAGCCAAGTCAAATCACCGATTTCCTTCTCAAGTCGTCGACGGCAATTTTGTTCCTAAAACGGATCGCCGCGGGCCGCCCGATGTATGAGAAGGAAACGCAATAACCTCTATTATGACGACAATGGCCCCCCCCTTTTACAGCGCGCACTGACGATTTGAATTGTCACGCAACGATTTTGTTATTGGCCGTAAATTGCCGATGCCAGCGTGACTCGTCGATCCTGCTTGGATTTCAATTTAAATCACACTATGTCTTATGTTCCATTGGCTTGCACGGAAGCACGGTGACATTGATGTATATTTCAGTGCGTTTGTTTAAAGACCAATGTTTTCTTTTTTTAGGTTTCACGCTTTTGAAACGCAACAGAAACCAAGTTTATACAATAACTTGATTTTATGCTGTTTTGCAAATCACCAAATAACAAGATAGTTTGATGGAGTATGGCTGCACTGAGACTAGGAGGCAAACAAACCAAATCAGCGCGTTGCGTGGAGCCTCATTAACAGCGAGGTCAGCATCATGTCAACAATGTAAGCAAACATATTTGCTGATCTAGCAAGCTTGGCGGCATATAACAAACTTTCCAAGACACGTAGTTTGAACGACAATCTACATTTGGGAGTCACTCCCTGTGTGGTTTGAAACATGTTCACAAACCGCCAACAACATCATGAACCGAGCGCTGCAGTGCTACATACAAGACCAATGATATAGCAATTGAGGCTAGGATTAAACTTTCATTGTAGGTCTGGCGACGCCCTATTCTAATTGCATTTTAGTTTTCTTTTTTGAAATTTAAGTAGATGCGGTTTGTGCTACACGGGCAGCAAAGCCCGTAAGCACCATTTAATTGCCTCATCACGCCATTTACAGCTAGGTCAGAACTAACAACGGTCAATGATTTACCTGTAAAAAGACTTGCGCTGGGCTGGTTTGGGCCAAACGGGCACCTCTGCTTCCCAGAAAAATAACCCGAACCAAAGTTAATCAGTTCCACACGACCATCGCTGGATTTAATCGCCTGAAGAAACAGAACTTGCTTATTAACGGTTATTTCCATAATGATTTATAATGTGCGTGTTCTTTAAATATAGTTGGTTTTATAGAGAAAATTGTTTCGTTTATAGACCTACCTGATATTTTGTGCAGTTTGGATTATATGAGTCAGTTCCACAAACCAGAAACTCGTTTCCTTCCTCGTCCAATGCCTCGAACACGCTGTTGTAATTGTAACAGAGTTCCTAAAACAAAATACCGTTAACCTTAAGATCACGAACTAAGTAAGGTATCAAATCAAAGCAGAAAACCGTGTGGATTAAACAGCATCCAAGCCTTAATAAGGTAACGCGACTGAGCTTACACTCAATAGAATTACATGTTCTGTGATTCGATAAGGCCACGGGGGAGGGCAAAGCGCCTTGCAGGTGTCTTTACTGTAAACTCAAATTTGTGTACATGCATGCAGCAGCGGCACTTGCCCTCGAAGCCGTCAACGGGCCGACCTGACGACTTTTAAACATCAGGTTTGTGGTGTAAACAGCACAAACAGCAGCATACTAAGCACCGCAAGTTATTTATTCCATCAGTCGTGATGGGAGCACGCTCCTAATGTATACGTTTCTTGTAAATAATTTATCGAACATGAAGATGCCGGTTATCGTCGGGATGCGTTTGTGTTCCGAGCATTAATAAACAGGGAGCGCTAGCAGTCGGGCCCCCATGTTTATTACGTCAACGTGGCCCGAAAAGTTAATCCGACCAACCATAAATGGCAAAAACAGAATTGGGGAAACCTTAACCTTTGTTTGTTATTTCGGCAATATCGTTTTTGGTAATGGCCAAAACGTCATGGAGTGTTAGTTTACGTTTCCCGTGTCAGGAAACCAGTACTTGGTTGTACTTCACCGCCCTTATTTTCCGGTTAACAATATTGTGTCGAGCAGAGACAATGAGCACCCACGTCATATGTTCTGCGTAATGAACAAAAATCGATTATTCACTTAACAAGAGACATTAGCTCAAGGGCAATACCAGAGTGTTTTCATTGTTTCCTGTCCATGTTGTTTCTATTATCTAACCGGATGTACGCGGGTTTAAAAAACAACGGCAGATGGTGATTGCAGCACACGCTTTATTTATAACACAGATTCATTTGGCCATAAAGAAGGAGAATATTTCACTATTTTAAACCACAAATAAAATTTCGGGTCTTAAAATGACAAAAGATTCGCCACGGGCTGAGGAAAATTTTATCATCCAAACATGACAGTGAAGTATATTTGCTGAGATGTAGGGTTGTTTTAGTTTCTCCATCGCAATTTGGCGTTTTCGATTGCTTTGCACTTTTGTATTTTGCAATGAAAATATTCAAAACCCTTATGACAACAAATTAAGTTTTACTTACGTCAGGTTGGCCTTTCATTATGCACAGGTCACGGGTTTGCAATTCGGACTTCCAAGTTACAACCTGCAAACAAAACGGCCGATTATATGTTTTGCCTCATTTCCTGTTTTGTAAGACATATGAGCGATGACGTACCGAATCATAAGTGATGTCATTCGGATTGGATGACGAAAATTGCTCAGGGTTTATGATGAAAATATCCTCTCTGGAAAATAAAAAAGAAACGTAAACATTGAAGAAAATAAACATTTTTAACAGACGCTTTAATTTTAATGAAATATCAATTCTACGCAGTTGCGTTTGATTGTAGTGAAGTCCCCAAACCCGCTGTCAACTCGAATTAAGCACTCCCTCTTGTCGAGCCCTCCGCCGTCTTGTTAACCCTCCACTTTGCGCAGAAGAGGGTTAAGCACAGCGCCGCGCCTCCTCACCTTTGTTTGCGGACTCTCAACTCAACGCAGTACTATTGTGACGTAACAGTTGGTTTTCTACAGATGGTTGTCGCTTTATGATTTTATGTTATAATATCGCGGGGGCCCGATGGAACAAACGATAAAACCGAACGTTTGGCAAACAAGCAAAAACCAGACTCAGCTGGACAAAGAGACCACTTTTTACGAATATTGAAGAAAAAACGTAACGACGCCAACATGAGGAACTGATGAATCACGGTGTATGACAAATGTGTAGGACTTTTTTCCACTATACCATTACGGTAAAGATGTGGGAGCTTTCTAAGTGCTACAGCTTTATGTTGCGATAACGAGGTCGCTTAAAAGTGAAAAGTGGACGAATAGTCTGGAAAACTGTCCGCCCATTTTAAAGGAAACCATGTTTTTCACCGACAATGACTAAAGTAGGAAACATAATGTTTGAAACTCAGTGGTTCGACTGAAAAAGCAGCCAAGTAGTTTTACAACCTTCCATTATTAGTGCATACATCACTAGTCGTTTTTAACAAGCTTAATTTTTCAACTGTCTTGCTTAGTTCGAAATCTTACAACTTAACTTCCTGTAAAGGTTAATTGCATTACAACGCACGTCAAAGGTAGTTGATGCATTGCTGCCACGAGTCAGTTGAGCTATATGGTAGTTTGCCATTTTCTTGGAAGGCGACTTCTAACAGCCGGCCCACCTGCAGGAGTCAATTTATTTACCCCGTCGTAATGTCGCAAAATAAGACACAGTATTTATCGATTCTCATCTACGTCAAATAGAGGGCTAATAGGGATCCTGAACACGCTACGTATTGATTTTATTTCGATTTTAGTGTCCTGTTGTTTTAGGTCTGGCAACCACAGTGACATTCTCTTTTAACTTATTGACTGCAGTGATGGTAAAGTGTGGGGCTAAAGATTTATTGGCAGTATGCTGCCAGTCATGTGACGGGCTTCGGGTCAAGTGTCAGAGGTTGTTGGGATTAACGTCATTGAGCGCTGATATTGCTGCCACGGCGCCAATTAAAATCCCCAATAATCACAAGATGATTAAGGGCTAAAAATGTTCATATTCCGACCATAATAGAATACAAATTTTGGTTTACAGGTTACAGCACGAAGGTCGCAAATTACTTTGGACAACCGGAAGTTTTGTGACTAATTAAACAACAATTTCTTAACATGTATGTCTGAATAACTTGTAAAAAGCTTTAGGATTTTTTATCGTGAAATCTGATATACTTTCCTTATTCAACACAGACCACCAACCAACCGACCGACCGACCGCTTCCTAATCAGACAACATGTAACCAGGCCAAGCATGGGTTAATTACCAACAAAATCCTGAACACGTTGTAACATTATACTACAACCCAACGTTAGTAAGTGAAGCCCAGGTGGGCGGCGCCACAGACAAACGATGGAATCGTGTGTCCTAATTGGAAAGAATACATCGAGAATTCGGCAGTAAACCGGATACCATCGACAACGTCACAATAGTAGATTAAATAATGGATTAGCGGTAGGTGAATAGACGCAGATGCGCTAGCTCAGATGGATGAGATTTAAAGCTTCTTGAATAACCCCTATTACAATCTCGAACAGGTTAAGTGACCCATTATGATAGTTACCAGCATATGCAGGTGTTTACGTGTCATAAGATAAACTTTGTGGCGAAACAATTAAGATCATTTATCTCGCGAAGATTTCTATCCAAATTAAAACCCAAAGTCTTACCCAAATTGCACGCAATTTTATTAACCAGTAGTTTAGGCAACTCAAGTCGTCGTAAAAAAACACCTGCGGTTTACAGTAATTGAAGACCACAGTAACACGAATTGAACCAGCGCGTGCGTTGGCATTTATTTCAATCCAAACCACAAAAACTTCGAGTCCCTTTATCTTGTTTGCCAGGTGCAGAACCGGTTTCTCTTCCAAAACCCGATATCAAGAAATTAGTCATCGCTTTATTAAACAACCCTTTTTACGTCATCAACTGATTGCGTTGACGTGACTTTGTGACTCCGTTTGAGTAACTTGAGTAAGGGGGATTGTTGTTCCCTCCTGTTGAGTCGAAAGGAGAGTTTCAAGTACTCAAGTGTTGGAACGTGCTTGACGTCAAAACTGTACAAACTTACAACGGGATTGCAGCTGCGCAGTGTTTAAGGCTGTTTCTTAAAGCATTTTTTATTAATTGTGAGTTGCTACGGACAAAAACAAATTTGTAGCCTTCGCTGGTTTTATTGAATGGCTGAGAAATCAGTTTTAATATCTGGTAACTTCTCGTCTTGGCAGAAACTTTTTTAATACACAGAGTGAGTATTCATATAATCCTCGGTCTTATAAGGGGCCAACAAATGTCAATATGTACATGCGAAGTAATTTGGGAGTGACGCTTTTATGGATCTGACATGACAATGCGTCGACACATATTGCCAGTCATACAGGCGTGTCCCCTATCAAATTGAAAAGAAATTGATTCAAGGCTTGGTCAGATTATGACACTATTGGGAAGGGCAGATTTGTTTATCGTATATTTGTGCGGTGTGATGCAAAAATTAGCTTCATTTTATAGAAGTCACTTTTGCAACTTCATGTTTTAGTTCTTTGTTAGCATTAGCACTAGCAGCTGTGAAAAACAATGCAGCACTGCTTTAGTCACGATGTGTTGCAAAGCTGCAGATTTTAACTGTTGGCGGGATAATAGCAACAGAGCATCCTGTAGCTGCCGAAACACCTTACGAAGAGCGTTATTAGCGATACAATGACAGCATCAGTTGCTATTGTTCGTCTCTTCCCGTCGAGAAATCACAAAGGACGGGGCCCGCGACTGCCGATAAACAGACCTGCAGTCATTTGGCGAACACTTGCCAGGCGCCACTTCGAGGAGCGTTAACTTTTGTTTGTTCGAGTGGTTCGTTACTCCCTCTCTTTGTGCAGGTGCCTGATAGTTAACCCACTGGCCGACAGCTTTTCTCTCCACTCGCGTCTCCAGTTCCCGTTTTTTTTGTGATAAAGTCCAATGACGCGACACCCCCGTTTTCCTACTCTACCCATTGTTACAAATCTTTCGCACCGCGGTAAACCTAGTTTGGATCAGTGCGTAGGACCCATGTTTGTTTTTGTAGTTTCAGTTCACCCCATAAAAACCCAAGATAGTAAAATTTACACATAAACTATCAAGAAGGAGTAATGAATGAACAATGGGGATTTACACTCGTATGGAAATTGACATTCAAATAGAAACTTACCTTGCACAAATTACAATCTTTGTTTCTCCCAAAACTTTCATTCTCTTGATCAACTGTATGTGACGAAGACGATGTCCGCTGGAAGCATCGTCACCAGAAAAGGCTTTGCTTGAAATGTCTGCAAGAGAAACAACTGTGTCAGCAATGTCACTTAATGTTTCACGGACAACATGCAATATGAGTGCTTGGCGCAAAGATGTCTCCGTGACAGTTTGTTGACAGGATTAAGGGGCTGAAAGTACCCAGCGTCATACAAACAAACGGTGGCCTCTTCAAATTAGAAATAGAGGGCGCGAACGCCGCCTCTGCCGAACGAGGAAACCCCTGTTTTGTGGCGTCTGTTACGACGCCAAACAGACTGACAGCTTGTCCGCTGTTTCAATCGTAAAACACCTCCAGGAAAAGACTACCGGTAAACCATAGTGTAACATTGCTGTTTGGAAATCTTCCAAATCCCAACCCCTGGCGCACCCTAAGAAGCTACTCGTCGGCAATTAGCCGAACCACAACGCAATTAATTGCCCCTCAAAGACCGTTTTTGTGCCTACTGTAATTTACGATTATTAGCTAATAGCAGGTGATTAAAATCTCGGCTACATCCCGATGTGCCGATGGCCGTGGTCGAAACACAGTGACATTTAGAAGGTGTTTTCCAGCTTAAACTAGCACCTGTTCGTTGGCCAATCTGTTCATTGTTACACGGCGCAAGCTAAACAACAACAGGGAGTCCAGGGCGGCGCTCAAGAAAAATAGCAGCTCTTCAACTCTAAATTGTAACGACTCACTCCCCGCAGGCGATTGTTCAGCGTGCTCGATTGTTGTTTTCTCGCCCGATTACGAGACGTCGCAGCGAACTGTCAAGGGTCTCAAGAACCGTGTTACAACGCCGCGTTAGGACGGACATTGAGTGGCGGCAAATGGAATCAGCTGTTGCCAAGTGATCGCAGTGAACTGTGACCCCCCTGATGATGAAGCAGTACTTTGTGACGTCCCGATGCGGTCACAAAGGAGCCCGCACTCAAGTGTTTCGACCGCGTTACTTTTGAACCGTAAAACAAACCTAAACTTTTAAGACTTCTAATTAGCCGCGTCTATCAGGTTTTCTTTCATATCCTTGTTAATACGCCCGAAGGAATAACGTACGTGATATAATCTTATCAGACGCAAATCCTCATCGAGCCCGTTGTCCCTTTGGGAAAGTTTTTTGGGCCTTGGAAACCCGAACGCCAAGTTGTTTTTTAATTGTAATCTAAACCCGTGCGAAACACGCCAGAAAGTAAAATAAGCTACAATAGCAAAGTCTTGGCACCAAGGGTTTGTTATTTGAAGCTTCTTGGCTTCTGTGTCGCTGTCAGATTGGTCAAGCCCCACTGGCTTTCTAGTGCCGTCCATCGTCGGGGGTAGGCACGACGACTTACGACAGTCTATACTGGATAAACAAAGTCGTACTCGAGTTGGGAGTCGTGCCTCATGGTTTCCAGGCATAGGCGATGCCAGTGATTTACAATAATAAACAACGATATCGCTTTTAATATAAACAGATCGATCCCAGTTAGGTGCGTTTGCTCGGCCATCGTAGGGATGGGTAGTTTTAAAACGGAACCCACGGGCTTTAAACAGGAAAACCCGTACAGCGGGCGTCTGGCGCCGGGTTTGGGGCCTGCGTCAGGTTATAGTGACGTAAAACCCCGTGACAAGTTGGACTTCATTACACTGGACATGCTCTAATGAGCCTTAAAGTTGACAAATCATATTCGGTAAAAACGATTTAAACTCAGGAACTGACACATAAAAAAACTATTTACGGGACAACGAACAATCAGTTGGAGTTGAAGTTTTATTTGTGACGTTTTGGCAGAGTGAGCGAGACCGCAAACGCTGAATTAATCAAAAAGTACTTATTGGTAAGCGTAAACCTAAGCAAAATCTGGACTGGGATGCTGAAAGTTAACAACTAGTCACCGCCAGCAAATCCAGCCCAAAATCACGCCACAGTTGGTGTTTGTTCTGGCACAATGAAACCGGGTCGCGTGCAAAGTGGATTGTGTTTTCACAACTACGCAAACAAACCGTATGTAAGGAGCAACGCACAGGCCATTGTGGCGACTCTGTTTGTATTGTAAAAGCGCATCCAGTGTTTTAAAGCGAAGTCCACGAAAACAACATCGCCTACCGTTTCATACATCGCTGTGCGAAAGCCAGTGATTAAACAATCACTGCAAAGACGTCACAAATCACAATTGGTCGCGCCTGTGTCAAACTGTCGGTCACCAACGGATGAAATCCGCCTAACCACGTGACATAATATCCAAGTAACAAGGACGATGTCAAGTGTTTCAGGCGACGTTTCTATGAACACCGTTCTTGGACGTGGCAATTAGCTGGCTGATTTTTTATTGTGACTTGCACAATTAGCTATTAATTAACCGGCAAATTTGCCTCGATCAAAATTTTGAATTGAGAAATTACCACTAAACGAAAAAGAGCAGGAAATACTATGGTGGTCCAAAACCAACACGTAAATCCAAAATATTGTCCAATCATTACCTTTCAAGCTTGATTCTCTGAGTGGCAGGATATTATCGGGAAACGATGATGAAGTCAGGATGACGTATTTTGCCATAAGCAGTCTGTAATACATTGTTTATGAGCTAAAAATTATTACTCTATTTTTACAAACATGTTATCAAACAAGGTAATTTTATCTCAGTTACTTTTAGAAATCTGAACTGTTTACTACATTTACTGTAAACAAAATATAACAGGGCGACACAAACGAAGCCCAAACAAAGGAACAAACTCCCTTTTTGAGTTGAAACAATACCGGCAGTTCAGTCGAGACGGCTACGAGCATTTTCTCACGAACTGTATCCATTCCATATCATTACTAGGTCAAACCAGAGAGCGTGAAAACTTACATCATGATGAGAATGCGTCCCATATTTAGAAGCTGTATCTTTTGCTTGTCGGTCTAGTGAAGTTTCTTCGCCATGTAAAATAAATCCGTCGCAAAGGAAATCAAACACACAGACAGCACTTAATCAAGTTACGGCAAGGATTAGATGTCAACAAGAAATATTCCTAATCCTGAACTCAAGAATCATGGGATTCAGAAAAGTTCTTTGTTTATTTGTTTTCGCGACAAGACGGTATTAATCCACAGCGTCGTGGTCTCGCAACAAGATAAGGGATAATCTGTGCTTTGCACTTTGCGAAAAGAATCTCAGTTTCATGCCCACACAATTCTGCACATTACACATTACTCCCACAATCAGTCGCATGTGACATTGCAGTGACTGGTCCATAAAAAACTTAATTCATCCTCAATCAAACACTTCCAACTGTCTAAATCACATTTTCCTCATATGCATCTCATCCTATGCATTTCTATTATTGTTCATATTATTTTTGTAATAATACCATGCAAGCAGAGTGATAACCACAAAGTGACTAAAGCTAAGGCAGTGTTGTCGATTAGATGCTTGACGAAAACTTTTTCTGTACTCGATGTAGTGAAGCGGGAGACCACTGGTTACCTTCTAAGGAAGCGCCCAGCTGCGTAGGCAAAGCTGGAAAGTGACGAATCTTTCGCCCCACAAAAACTTTTGACTTCCTTCTTAAAACTTTCCCCCACTGTAATGGACCTTTCTCCTTAAATGCGTGATACAACTCAACTCAAGTCGTTCACTGCAAATTTTTGTGCGTCGCCAGCATGAACATAAAACTACAATTCATTTAACAAAGCCATGTCAGTACATTAAAAACAAGTCGTAGCTGCAAGCTAAATATGCGCTGAGCAAAGAAATGTGATGCTATTGCTGCTCACACAAGGTTATCTCCCGGCTGCAACCCGACGCAACAGCTTTACTACAGTTGAAAAAAAAACTACCCCGTCGCCGCCTTTGCGACTTCTTGTGTTGCTGCGAGGAGGCCGTTGCGAACCCGCGAAAAAGGCTAGCGATACTTTGTTTCTTTATTATCTTGCCGGGAGCACTCGGCGGTCGCCGCGAGAGTAAACACTGCATTGTGTGTAACCTACTTCGGCTTACGACTTCAATCTCTTGCTCGCAATATAACTTCGTTGCACTGCCTTATATTGCACTTGGACGGTCCCAAATCATTCGTGTACACTGTGTCAAGGACCCTTTTAAAGCAACCCAAGTACAGACTTGCATAAAGATCACAAGGTCGTGTAATTAAGTTCTTGTCTAAAACGACCAATTTCTTTTCAATCCATACTACAAAACTGTTATGTTGTGAGCAATTCTTATTTAGTGCTGTTGTGAGGTATTTGTGCTTGTGTTTTTCTGCTTGAGTGCGGGCTCCTTTATTCTTTTGTGAATAAACATTGAACGTATCTGCTTTAATTATATTCTGTTGTTGCAAAACGACGACATCACTACTGTAACTTAAAAGTATCAAATCGACAGTGTGTTTACGGTTACGGTTACTGAGATGTGGGTTTCTACTCTCTAAAGCTTGCAGTTAATTATTAGCCAGATTATAATCACCGTTGACAAACATCTGAGCACTGTATTACGAAGTGGCAGACACAATAAAAAACATTGCTTGTGACATAAAACATTAGCCTACGACCTCCTCCCCCCCCCCCCCCCCCCCACACACACACACCCCAAATCTCTGTTTAATTATATATACTTTTCCGTGTGTTGCAAAGTGTCATCTCCTTGATAGAAAAGCGGACGTTACAATGAGTTTGTTATATTCCACTTTTAAACCCTAACTGACTTTACAAACTGCAAATAGTTTGCACCGACAGATTCACATTGCTATATATCTTTTGTCGTTTTATCACAAATCAAAGACGAAAGATCGCTTATTCGCAGTTTTTAAATCTAGTTTAGTTTTTAATGCATTTCTAACATATCGTAATCAAGTGGTTCTCAAACTTTTTAAGCATGCGGCGCACCAAATAACTAAATTTCCTTTCGCAGCATACTCCGCAGGTAAACATACGAAATTTGTTCCAAAAATGTTAATTTTTGACTTAATGGTGGTGAGTAGGGATGCTTTTTATTACCAATAACAAAAATAAGAGCTTTAAGATGTTGTATTGCACATCAATATTTTGTCATGAATCCTAAAACACCAGGAAATGTTTGCACTTTGAAACAGGGAATTTCGCAGCAGATTTGGACATCTATCACGCGGCACACAGTTTGAGAATCATTGGCGTAATCTGTCAAAAACTAACAAAAATGTTTTTAACGTTTGTATTTGCTGTATTTGCGTTTGTTTAAATTAATTGAATAGTTTAGTAATAGCAACATGTTTAGAATTTTTTTCTCCTAATGCTATTTATGTGCAAGAACAAATTATTCCAATGTTATTTCTCCACTTGACTGACGAATTGCTTAGCAAGGCTATAAAACTGCATTCAAGCGTGACGAATGTCTGTGGGGATGACTTATATTTTAAACCAGTAATGTACATTTGTGTTGCACCCATTTTTGTTTAAACTTGAAAAAAACAGAAAATGAATAGTGGAGCAATGACAGTTTAATTTGCAAGGGTAAATGCGCTGTTAATATACAGATTAAGCGTATTTATTTTTGAATATTTAGACATGACTATGTATATTTTTTCTGACTCATCAATTCCGACTTCCGTGTAGATGCATTCTTCCCTGAGGAAACTGGTGTTTGCTGTGAGGAGGTTGTGTGAACTGTTGTTTAATAACAAACAAAGAGTTTTTATAAAATTCAGTTTTACATTCGTTTTTTTGGCAGTTCTTTGAGCAGAATTTTACTGTATAGTGACGTGATAAGTTAAATATGACGCTTTTTATGGTTTAAGTACATTTACATTCGGCACTACTATTTTGGTAATTTGGTATGAATTATGCATAAAAAAAATGTAGATGTTTGCAGTTAAGATTTTGTTCTCTTGCATTGCTGTTTTAACACCATTTTTTTCTGCCTTCACACACTAATGCTGGATTTCTTTCAATCGCTTATGTTTTAACCCTGGAGGTGTGAAATTCCACATTTTGATTTGTAATTTTTAGAACTGCCAGCTTCTGATTAATTGTATTTTCTTTGTTGATTATATGTGTAATGTTTGGGCAATGTAACCTGTTTCTGAACCTAAAACAAAATTATTTCATATTTGTTAATTTTTTTCTTGAAAACATGTTTGTTGCTAGTTTGCATCTAATTTCTTAAATGTCAAATATATGTTTAAGCATAAAGTTTAGCTTTGCATCACCTTTAAAGCACATTCCAGATTTAGTTATTCACCAATAGTAATTTAACTAGAACTGTTAATGAGTCATGCCATTCTCACATGAGTCAACCATTGGACTTAGTTAATGACAGCAAATGTTACTTATATGGATTGATCACAACATTTGGTAACACCATCTATGCAGCATTACATTAATTAATTCTTTTTTGTCAAGATTTACTTAACATAGATTTGTTCAACAAATTTTTTAGCTCTTCCGGCAGTTTTTTATTTTATTAAATTATTATTATTTTTATTAAATAAAATAAAAAACTGCCGGAAGAGCTAAAAGTTTTGTTGATACGTTATGTCTGGCAGCAACAGTGTATTCATAGATTTGTTCATAATAAATGGAATTATTGTTCAGCTGGATACTGTAAAGTATTTTGTTTGGAGGAATAAATGAAAGTGAAAAATTGCAACAAAAATTTACATAAGTTTAATGGTGAAAAATAAAAGAATTCTTTTATGCGACTAAAGTGTATATAAATGGGTGCAATTGATGTGGCCTTCATATCACTGATGATGGCATGAGCATTTGCCGAAACGTTTGAACAATAAAGCATGTCGCTTTTTACGTCTATTTGGGCCGTTATTTTCACCATTAAACTTACGAACAGATCCGTATATAGTGTTCCAAAATTTACATACATTGTTGAAAAAGAAAATTTGTGGCATATTTTGTGGCATCACACAGACTAGGTGAGGCATGGGTATTTACCCTGTTACTCCCAACAAACTGGAGTGCCATTGGATGGCTACACTAGCCTATATGGCTGATCTCTTGCACTGATGGGACCTTAGAGGTCGAAACAGTGTGCACTGTCTGCAGCTTATCATTTATTGGCTTATTTTTATTTTTTTGGTAGAGCTTATCCAGATATTTATATCGAACAGGTGTTAAACTAGTTACTATGAAATTGTGACGAAGTTGATGGGAGTGATTTTTCTCTGGAACAATGGGTGATGAAATAACGTCTGGGACAATAACTTATACCAAGGGAGCCAAGGTTTGAAAATAAAAAGACAACCCAATGTAAGCTTGTCAGCATAGTAAAGTAAAAAATCCTTGCTTTTTAGAAATTTAACAAGAAATGGGGTGTGCTACATAGTAGATCTCCTACTGGTGTGCCAAGGATCGAACTGCATGATACCAAAAACACCAAAGCAAAGGTAAAGTTAATCATATATACAGAAAACTTTCGAACCCTTCAAACATTTCTTGCAAATTCCTTTCCTTTCTGGTATTTTTTATAGTGATGCGACGAGTACGCGGTACTCGGTATCAATGGTAACGAACGGTTTCAGTGGTATCGATACTCGTACCCGGTATCGAAACATTTTGGCTCAGTTTTCGATACCAACGTGCGAGTACCGAAGGCCGATTTGCACCATAAGAATACGGGCAACTTTATGCCAATATTTGCTTCGGATAGCACAAAATTGGAAAAAAGTTCGGCAAGTTTACGTATATCTTTTTCGCTATCACGTGGAGATTACATTTTTCGGCATGTGTGTGTGTGTGCGCGCGCCTGTACCCCGACCATGGCAGACAAATAAGCCAGTGATATACAACTAAGTACAACACTACACTTAAGTACTCTGTAATCGTACTCGGTATCAAAGGTATATACATGTGGTACTTGTACTCGGTATTGGTACTCGCTTCAAAACCTGGTATCGTCCCATCACTAATTATGGGTCCCCTTCCCTGAAGGGGACACATATTGATTTTACTCAAATTGTTTGTTTTTTTTTCTTTTTTTTTCTTCCTTTTTTTTCTCCCCAAAGTTTGTCCGACTCGTTTTTTCATCAAATGTTTGATGGATTTGGCTGAAATTTACACAGATGGTAGATATAGTTATGTAGATGTGCATCCCACTTTGTTTTTGTTGATAACCCCAGTATTTACCCCGCTAGCCCCCTAAAATGGGTATTTTTTCCCCGAAGTTTGTCCGACTCGTTTTTCCATCAAATGTTTGATGGATTTGGCTGAAATTTACACAAATGGGAGATATAGTTATGTAGATGTGCATTCCACTTTGTTTTTGTTGATAACCCCAGTATTTACCCCGCTCGCCCCCTAAAATGGGTGTTTTTACCCAAAGTTTGTCCGACTCGTTTTTCCATCAAATGTTTGATGGATTTGGCTGAAATTTACACAGATGGTAAAAATATTCATGTAGATGTGCATCCCACTTTGTTTTTGTTGATAACCCCAGTATTTACCCCGCTAGCCCCCTAAAATGGGTATTTTTTCCCCGAAGTTTGTCCGACTCGTTTTTCCATCAAATGTTTGATGGATTTGGCTGAAATTTACACAAATGGGAGATATAGTTATGTAGATGTGCATTCCACTTTGTTTTTGTTGATAACCCCAGTATTTACCCCGCTAGCCCCCTAAAATGGGTGTTTTTACCCAAAGTTTGTCCGACTCGTTTTTCCATCAAATGTTTGATGGATTTGGCTGAAATTTACACAGATGGTAAAAATATTCATGTAGATGTGCATCCCACTTTGTTTTTGTTGATAACCCCAGTATTTACCCCGCTAGCCCCCTAAAATGGGTGAGTTTTTAAACAGTGTCAGAATTGGCTGAAATTTGGATTTCTTGTATAGTATACCATTTATAGGTGTCAATTGTTGTGTTCAACCCTGTAGTCCTAACATTTACCCCACAAGCCCCTAAAGTGTAAAACATATTTGTATGGTACTGGGCACCACAAACGAAAGATTTCTTTGGAGCAATAGTGTTACAAGGGCAACCAGTTGTTTGTTGCTCGTTGGTGGGTTTCTTGGTGGTCGTTTTTGCGCCATGGCAGTTAGGGGCTTGTTAACAGCCCTATGACGTCAGAAACAGTAACGGTTGTTGCTCAAAACACCTCTAGTTGTCGAAATTTTAAACATTGGCGGATTGGGCTGAAATTTTGCAGTACTATTGATTGAGTCATTGTGGTTTTTATATATTTTTTAGTTTGTGTGTCGAACCCAATTAGTTGCCCTACTAGCCCCCTAAAATGGGTCAGTTTTTTTAAAACGTTAAATAGGACATACTTTAACCAATATCTGGGGTGAATCTAATTTTATAGTTTGTATTCTACATAGTATTATTATTTAAGCCAAGTGCCGATCACTGTGTTTTACCTTACAACACCCGACTTTTGCATGGTTATCTCTTGAAATGCATTATCTACAACTTTGCATGTGTGGGGACCCATGAGTTTTTGCCTGCAGAAACGACTAAAGTTATAAAAGACGGTGACTAATATGGGACCCAATGCAAAATAAGCATAGGAAATATATTTATGTTTTAAAATAGGTTATAGTGTATATGCAAGGGCAATATGTGCTAAGCCACCCTTCTAGTTTTTTATGTAATCACAATAATTTTGTGTTTACTTTGCAGAACACTATAAGTTTGGATAAATGTGTCAAAATCCAAAAATCCTCACCAAAAGATGGGAAAGTGTTTCAACTTGAAGTGTTTTTTGATGATGACAAACCTCAGGTTTATATTGAATTGTTATGCTTTTATTTTGTCTTTGTCAATCACATTTTTTTATTCTTTTTTATGTCAGATACTGTCAACCACAGATGAAGGAGAACTTGAAAAATGGGCAAGCGGGATAAGCCATGTGCTGTTTGGAGGTGCATCAGATGAATCTTCTGGTAAATCTTTTTGGTTTTAGCATTACAGAAAAAAAATACAATCTATCTTTTGCAAGGTCTAATATTTGTTATTATGGGTCCCCTTCCCTGAAGGGGACACATATTGTTTTTGTCCGTATTTTTTTTTTCTTTTTTTCTTTTTTCTGTCTAACGCTGGTTTGTGAGACGCATTTGGTCAAGAAAGAGTGCTTCAAATTTATTCAAATTTGGACATATGTTAGATATTAATCCAAACTTGGTCCACCTGAAGTTTGACCCCAAATTACCCAGCGGTTCACCCACAGGCCCCCGAAACGTAAAATTTTTAACGCTGGTTTGTAACGCTCGTTTAGTGAAGAAAGCGTGCTTCAAATTCATTGAAATTTGGACATATGTTAGATATTAATCCAAACTTGGTCCACCAGAAGTTTGACCCCAAATTACCCAGCGGTTCACCCACAGGCCCCCGAAACGTAAAATTTTTAACGCTAGTTTGTAACGCTCGTTTAGTAAAGAAAGAGTGCTTCAAATTTATTGAAATTTGGACATATGTTAGATATAAATCTGAACTTGGTCCACCTGAAGTTTGACCCCGAATGACCCAGCGACACACCCACAAGCCCCCGAAACGTAAATGTGTCTAACGCTCATTTGGTCAAGAAAGACACTGTAAGTCCCAAGAGAGTACGTTTACGAATAATAGGGCAGAGCGGGAGGGCTCAGCTTGACGTTGGACAGACGTTTTACGAGACGTCGTTTCGGTGATTAGAAATCAGCTGTTTTGCACAGCAATGCTATGTCGTTTTATTAAGTTATCACTCACATTTTCAGTTTTGGCAAAGGTTTCACACATATGACGCGATTTAAACCTAATAAGCGTGCTTCGGTTTCGTATAATGTCAAGCAAAACTTTGTTAAACAAACTAAATATGAAAAAATAAACTTGACTTTTTTGCAAGATAAAAGTTTTTTTTAAATGCTCAGTGTCAGGTTGGCCGCTGCATGACCACGGGTTACTTAAGGTCAATTAGTAGGTATTACTAACACAGTTCAGAACTTTCTTTCGCCATGACGTAGCGTTTTTTTTTTTTTTTGAATCAAATACTCAAGGCATGTATATATTAGGTCAAACGGTGTTGTTGAACACCAAGGACGCCGTGCTATTGAAAACGGTGTCAAAAGGTCAAACAGTCGTTTGGTGTGTACACCCTAAAGGTTACTACAGGTCAATGGTACTCGTTTGCGAAACAAAGTTAAATGAAAAACTCGTTTTGCGAAACAAAGTTAAATGAAAAGTTATATATACACTTGCAGCAAATCGCTTTTTAATTGTCTGTAACACAACTGTTACAGCTTTCTAGAAAAAAATTGTGTTTAAAACCCGACCTTGGACGACAATATCTGGGTCAAAGCAAGAGATTAAATTGAAAGTATTTGTTTCGTTCTTTTTTATTGTTTTTGTAATTATACGACAATAATAGTGCAAAAAAATACAAACAAAATTTTTTTATTGTTGGGTTAATGCTTTCTAAAAATTTGTTCTTAAGAATTAAAAAATCACCGCAACATTTGTTTACCGTAAATCCGCAAAAACACGCATGTGGGGACCCATTCGTTTTTGTTTACAAAAACAACCATATGTGTAGATCAAATGATATGTATAGTAAATTGGTAAATATCGTATAGAATATATAAAATGGAAGTATATCAGAAAGCCACCATTCTAGTTGGTAATGCATTCCTCTAGCCCACTTTACCAACTTTTTTAAGTGATTGCAACAGCTTTGGTAATGCTTTTTTATGCTTCTAAAGTATGAAAGTTATAATACTTTTTTTAATTACAGTATTTTTTGATGTGGAAATTAAAGACACAGATATGGCTAAAAAGTTCAGCCTCAAAGGCTCATATCTTTTAAATGTTTCTGCTGAGGATATTTTACTTGTGGACAAAAAAAATCGGATGACAATTATCAAGTGGCCTTTACATCTTTTACGAAAGTATGTGCAGACTTAAACATAGTATATATTTCAGTTAAAACATGAAAAACTTTTAAGTTAAAACATGATATAAAATCCAGTACATGGGTAAAACATTTGTCAATCTGATATAATTTAAATTGTTCTACAACCCAATAAGCATTTAGAAACTAAATCCCAGCACGTTGACCTTATGTGTGTGAATGGGATTGTTTGTCTGAAAAATATTTGTGTTCTATTAATATCATTGTGAAAGTAGTTAACCGTTGAAATGTACGTACATTTCAACTGACAAGTTTCTCTTTAGGTATGGAAGGGACAAACAAGAATTTTCACTTGAAGCAGGTCGTAGATGTCCTTCGGGCCAAGGTATAATATATCCACTTTCACATGTTGTGAAAAATTATTTACAATTGTAACTATTGATTGTATATTTATATTTTATTATATAAAATAGATGATTTGTGGTCAGTATGACTTAGATATATGTTATCATGTTGTTATTGTTGTTATGAAAGCACAAACATTTTTAAAATAATTTTTGTAAATGTTTTTTTGAAAAAACAGGCATGTTTTACTTTATAACTGACAACTACAATGCTATATTTCAAGAAGTGGAGAAAAATGTAAAAAGCATCGCCTCTAGAGGCAGAGCACAAAGTAAGTCAAAGTTAAAAAGTTTTACTTTGCACTTTAGTTATCATGTACTTTTAACTAAGGTACATCCAGTGTCGGTCCTCCCAAGCCACATCCAGTTCTTAAAGCTCCCCATTCCCCTGACATGTTAATTCCTGTGACCCCTGCATCTTCTCTGTATGATGATCCGCTAGATGTAAGACGGGAAGCATCAGCTTCATTAGTGGAGGATGCTTACACATACAATGAACCCATAAACCTACAAACAGCCTCTAAAAGTGTCAAAGCCAAACCTGGTGTGTAAAAAATGTTGTTTAGACAGAAATGCAGTCAGCATGAAAAACATTGTGTTACAGTTTCAGTGTTTCGAAAATTGATACTTTCCTTGGTGTACCATTTTTGCATGTTTCATCTGAGGGCAAAATAACATGGCATTTTATGTATCGCAGGTAAGGCAAAGCCGCAGAAAAAAGAAAACAAAACAAATATATTGGGCAAGAAAAAAGGAGCAGCCAAGAATAGTGCTCCACAGAAACCACCCCGACAAATACCATCAGCTCCACAGGTTGAAGAAGCTTATCAAGTTTTCAATGGAGAGAATGACAATTTAACATCAGACTACAGCTCACTAGACATAGGACAAGAAATTGAACCCAATGAATATGATTCCTTTCATTGGACAACAAATCAGAAAGCAGAACCAACTGCAGATAGCACATATGCCACTGCTGGTGACTTTCCTGGAAGGTAATTTTAACTTTTACTTTAAAAACCCAAACTTGCTTTGAAATAATTTGTGCAAAATTGTTCCCAGACGGTTAATTTGGCAAAGACAGCACAGTAACTGTAACCCTACATTTCCTTTGACACGTTATAAATTTAATTTAATTAAAATATAATTTAAATTTTTTATTTAGGACTAAAATTTTTAAAAGATCCATCAAAATTTTTGCAAATAAAATTCTTTCCCTACTTTTAAGTGTTACAGCTCCTTCTTAGTTAATACATAACAGATCTTTATGTTTTTCAGCAAAAACCAGGAAACAGATGTGTATGATCATGTACAAAGGTGAAAGAACTTTTTTAGCGCTTCCACAGAATGCCAATAATGTTGAACAATAATAGACCCAATGAGAAAGACTTTCAGTTTTAGACCTACGTCCATCTGTATTGTGTACAGTTGAGTTGTCACAATTCTGTTCAAATGACTTTACTATATTGTTGTGTTACTTTACTGTTGTCTACAGTGTGTCTGCTGAACCACAAATCTTCATTTTTACATGCAGTGTAATTATTTGCATTTTAATTCCAATGTATTTTTGTCCCTTATCTAAACAGTCCAAATGAAACAATTTAGCAATACATTTTTGTGCAATATATCATTTTGAATTTTTTTGAAAGTACTTCTCAAAGCACGTTCCCACTTTTTGTGCATAGTAATTCATTCATGCTGCAATAGAATGTGTCTTTTTTATTGAAACAGTGATTTATCGTCATCCGATGCACTTTAAATAACAAACATAATGCCACTTTATTCTGCAGTCTTTGAAAAACAGTGCAGGTTACTCAGCTCACAGTGGAAATCCTTCTTTTTTGACTTTTTAAGAAACTGAAAACGTTTTGATTGTTTCCCAATACTTTTCCATTTTATGAACCATAAACTTGTCAGATAAGTTTACTCAAAAGGATTTCAGATGAAGCATCACCATTTTAGAAACTATGGATCATTTCAACAATTTTTCCCAGTGTCATTGACCAAAGTTTGCCATGTCAAGATTGAAAACTGATGAACGATATTATTGAATATTTGAATTTTGCTAACACAACGTGTGTACATCACGTCACGTACAATCAAATAGCAACTAGGTGGTGTATGCTTGTATTGTAGTCTAAACCTCTATCAAATCCATATCAATGAACTATATAAGCAATGAACAATCGTGCACAAATGCAGTCGGTAGAAACTGAGGCTTCAAATTTTGTTTACAATACGCTGAATTCTCAAAGATTTGCGATTAAAACGTCAGTATCATTAACGTATGTTCCGCTTGTCTTACCGGGAACTTCGTCATTAGTTGCCAATGACAGGAAACAGGGGCACATCAAGGTTCACTACGTCACGGATTTTTAGTCAGGAAACGTAACCGTATTTTTATGACGTTATAATTGCCATGGCGGAAAGCAAGCTGATGCCCATGGGTTTATAATGTAACAAGTAGCTATGTCTATTTCTCTTAAAGCATGAGTGGGTTCACTCAGTTGCCATTCAATGGGATGGATTACAGTAACAAGTAGAGCCGCGTGACTTCATGACCCGCAGAGTGCGCTTCCCTTCATTTAACTTTCACATGAACTGCTTCCGGCGGTGACGTAGAAAAGAAAGTTCCTTCGTCGCAAAATATTATAGCATCGTGTGTTAACCGTTTTTTTTTTTTTTTTTATGTAAAACGCAAATCTTGTAGAGATTAAATTGAGAGAAACAAGTTTTGTCAGGAGGTACCATAAAATAGGATCAACACTACCAATGATATTTAAACAATCGAAAACTAAGAGATTTATTACAAACAATTAATAATTAGAAGATAAGTTTTGGAGTTACAGATCGGTTGTTATCTAGAACGATAACCGAAACTTTTTGTCTGCACGTTATTTCCTTAACCGTACCACATCGATGTTTTTTACATAAAAAGGTAGTTTGGCATGGACAACGTTCCGCAAAAGCAAATACAATTCGATGGCTTGCTTTGTTTAATGCTCAAAATAAAGACGAATATCGCCTAATTTAGCATTCCAGCTGCATAAATCTGTGTGGGGTGAAATTAATTAAATGGGTTTAAATGTTATGTTGACATATATCGCAATTCCGAAAAACAAACAAATAGAGGTCTAGCTTCAGCTGCGTCACGGCAGGAGAAGTGGTTCAATGGTTGGCCATTTTTAATCAAACGCACAAAACCCTTGTTTGTTATTCTTAAACCCTGGGCGAACTGAACAACAATGTTATCGTAAATACAGTCCGTCGTCGCAGTAATCTCGTCGCGCTAAAGTTTCGCTTGTCAACGGGCACTTATACAAATAGAGACGTCAAACCGGCCCATTCATCAGTCCCGACGTTTCTCCATTGTTTTCCAACAAAGTTAACTCAATATTGATTCTTCTGTTTAATCTATACACGGAACCAGTCCGCTCCAAATTAAAGCGGGATACTTTGTTCATTGTGCTGAATGTTGCTACTCCACGGGCCACACTGTTTCCACACAAAGACTGGGGAAAATCCTATTAACCTTTTCCGAAGTATAGATCCGCTAAGAGTTTTGTCACAGCAAGTGTTTTGTGGTGAAGTGCAGTCCTCGTCCCCACCAATTACCGATCGAAAAAAGGGAATATGTTTGCAGCACAATCTTTATATCGCTGGACTAAACGGATTTTTGAAGATGCAGTAATTGACCGACTTTTTAAATTAGGGAAAAACAAAGAATTCTTACAAAACTATATGCCATTGAAAGGCAGTTCGAATAAAATCATAACGTTGCAGCAATACTTCTTAAACCCTCGCCTCATACATGTTACGTAGCCTACTTCTATATTGTCTTCCCAATCGGGTTTACGCCATTTATGCCGCCCTGCTTGCAAAACAAAAGATGGATATCTCTAATGGAAGTAATGCATTTTTCGTCTTTTAACAAACGCATTTTTTCAAATAAGCAAAATATGGTCGCAGATGACTTATCACTGCTCCAGCTTCAGCAATAACATTAACCAGTTTCGTGACTCGAGTGCAACCTAGTGTTCACCATTTAAGTTAAATCTAACAGAGCAAAAAAATAATAATGGCGGAGTCACTAACTACTAACACCGTACCACACGGAAGACCCACATTAAGCTAATTTTCAATAGGTTGCGCAAAGAGCTGAATTATTTATTTATTAGCTGAGGGGTAGGGTTATGATGTAAGTTTTTGAAAATTTTACTCAGATTTTAAGTTCTATTGCCAGTTTTATTGAATCTTGAATGGTAGGCTAATACTTTAACCCAACCCTAATAGCCCTAACCGTGAGCATTTTTAGAGAAATATTGTTTTAAATGACTAAAATGGTTTTTGCCCCACCTAATGAAAATTAGTTAAATGTTGGTGTGCCGTGAGGTATGGTGTGAGTAGATTCTCCCCCCCCAAAAAAACACTTATTTTTGGAATAAGGTCATTTTCTGAATATAAGCAGTCGGCAGATATCCTGTTTACTATATTTATTCATTGTCACGGAGCAGCAGTACAAGGAAAATCTCAACCACAGCTAGGGTGCAAATTACCTTTGTCGCGCTTTATAACGTCCCAACGTTGCGCAGCTATTTCCGGCTTGGTGAATATTTTAGCGCAATTGTGCTGCTACGATTTGTATCACCGGCGAAATAAACTCAACTCAACTCAACCTATAGGCTACCATGTCCAACAAACAAGCGATTTCAAAATTCGGCGCAGTGTTACACATGGCACCGTAAAAGAAAAACTTAGTTTGGCCAGTAACTGTGGTCGTTTTTTGCCAGAATCATAGGGCGCGTTTTATAAGAGTTTTTTTGAAAGAAATAACTGTAAATTTGGTTTAATTTTGCGGGGCGCCGCATAAAAAAGGTTGACGACCACTGCTTTAAACTAATTACCGAAATTGAAAAAGTAGTACCAGTTTAACTGAAAAATTCTTTTTTGTACGTACTCCACCATCCTGCAACTCAAAAAGTTGTTTTGTATTGATAGGACCTCTTTATTCAATTGTCGATCTTTTACCAAGAAATATATTTTCACTAGCCGGAAGGCCTATACATTGTTTTACATTTGAACATTGTTGTAATTGTTCTGAAACCGTTTTAGTGTTCAGCAGTATTTGCTCCTAAACTATGCGCAAATATTATAGTTCTGCTACAGGATTTGAAAAATATTTTGGTGCCACACTGGGTTTTGCGAATCGGTTCGGTGAATTAAAAAAAGTGTAAAACAGATATCTAAAGTTTTTTTGACGCAAGAAAATGGACAGTGACAGTGAGTCGAATCCCCTTTTTGAAGAGACTTTACAAAACAGTGACGAAGTAAACCCGAACGAAATTGAAGACACAGTTAAAACATCTTCAGAAAGATGGTTTGTAATTGCTGCCATGACTATCGCTTCTGTGTTCCGTGGATTTGACCAAGCCTCATTCGGTCCAATTAACAACGTCTTGACTGAATACTATCGGGTAATGCCGTGGCAAATTGACTGGTTAAATAACGTCTTTACACCTGTGGCCATTTTTGCAAGTGCACCACTGTTCCTGGCCCAAAGAAGACTCAGCATCAAATTATCAGTAATTTGGGTAATATTTTGTATTGCTTTTGGTTTGCTTCTTACCTGCATAGCTTTATTGTTTCGCAATATGTTCCTGGTTGCGATATTCAGCCAGTTTATAACCTCAGTTGGAGTGATTTTAACATTTCCCCTAAGAAGCATTGTCGCTGCCGCGTGGTTCCCGGCTCACGAAGTCCCGCTAGCTGTTGCTGCTTTAATTGTTGGTTGGGAGCTTGGAGAGGCTGTGGGTTCAGTAGCAATCCCGCATCTGGTTGCAATAAGTGACAAACCATCAACAACCCGAGAGCGTTTGTCAGCAGTGTTTGGATCGTTATCGGCTGCAACCTGGGTCATACTAGTAATCGTCGCAGTGTTTATGAAAGACGGACCGTTGTTTCCGCCAAGCATTGCCCAGGCTAAAGTCTTGCCACTACAAAAACCGGATAAAAACATCGGAAAATATGAATTGCTGTTAAAATTTAAAAACGAGCAAGTGAAATTGCTTACCAACATTAATTTCCTAGTAGTGTGGTTTGTACAAATAATCGTCATACCTGTTTCTCGGAACACATCTACACTATTATCTTCGATATTGCATAAAAAATTCGCTAATTACAAAAATTTGAACATCAACGGGGGGTTTATGCTCATGGGAATGTGGATTATGATGATTATTGGTAGTATGTTGGCGGTACCTTTGTTGAGTAAAACAAGACGTTTCAGAGCGGTTACGCTCGCGGCTACAGGTTTGGGGAGTTTGTCTTGTCTTTTGGAAATAGTTGGATGCAAAATCGAATCGCTGGTTACGGTTTACTTTAGCCAGATTATTTTGGGTTTTTTTCTCGGCGTCAGCCAAGTAAGCACTGTCGAGCTTATCGTTGAAGTTACTTATCCAATGCACCTTTCGGAAGTTTACACAATTGGCATGACTGGTGCCGGGCTAATGTGGCTTGTTCAAAGTTTTGCCGGGAGACTGCTGTTGGACAAAACTGGACCAGAATCGGCACTTGCTGTACCCTTTGTTGCGCTTTTGCTACCAACAGTTTTACTATCACTACGAAAATTGCCATTTCATCGCCAGCAAGCAGAAAATTCGAATGCAAACAGCATTTCTTAGCAAATATGAACACTTAAAGCGGACTTAAAAATCACTTCATAAAAAACTGCAAGGGCTTGTAGTAGGGAGTATATTCTAGCCTACTACATACGTTCAACACGCGCTGTTGTGATTTACGCTCGATGTGGCGTGCTTTTATTATTGTATCTTATCTTCCTGTTAACCTTAATCCTCTTTTGTTCCTTCAGAGGCTATGCAATTTTAATGTCTAGACCAGCGCCCTAGTGGTCCAACCCTTGCTGGGACTCTGGCTTAAAATCGCACCCATGAGATAAAATATTACTTATTTTTTTATGAAAGTTCTTCTCTCTTGAGCATATGTCTACAATTAGATTAACTTCTAACAACACGAAAGCTACAGTGAAACCCAATTGTATTGCATCAACAACATGCAGGGGCAATTTCACCCAATTAAAAATAATTACCTCGCATAGGAAAATCTAGGGCAGTGCTTTTTTAACCTTTTTTCCGTGTTACACCTTCTACAATTTTTCAGCAACTTTGTTAAGTCAACTAATAGTTACTTTCTTGATCAAGTGATTATCGTATTATTATACAATCTGCGTCCGTAAACATGTAAACTTAAATGCATAAAACATTTTGCACAAACCAAGAATCTCTGATGATATAAATGGTTTTTGAAAACGGTCAAGAGAAGTGGTTTGTTTGTGTACAACTTCTTTATACTTTAATTGTCTTCTTATTGTTCTCACATCTCTTTCATCAGGAGTGGTTACAAAGGGTTCAAGAAGTGACTTCACTTGATACAAAAATGTCAAAAACTGTAACATTTTTTTCTTATTTAATGTATGGTTCATTTTGTAACATAAATTTACCCCTGAAACGTGTGTTTAAAAAAGCTTTCCACTAAATATTTTTCTTTTATAGTGGGTAGAAATGCCTTATAACATTGACTAGCTGTTTTGCTAAGACCATCTCTAACATAGTCTTTCCAAAATGGCAAAATGCCTATGGTCTTTATACAATCTTACTTTATTTGCATTTAACATAATTGTAAACAATACTAAAACAGTGGAACAGCTATTGAAAGCAACAAATGCTGTCAAAAGTTGCTGCATTGATTTGCTTGTGGTTGGTTATTTGAATAACATTTCAATTGCTTGAGCTTAAAAACATGTAAATCTACTTGTAAGACCAAAAATAATCAATAAAGCAGAAAAGTTGGATTCATAAACCCAATATTTTTTATGATGCCTTTTTTTCTTCAAGGTGCTAGATTTTAATATTACATGACTTTTAAAAATGTCAATTTGGCAACACTGTGACACATTAGCTGTATCAAAGGTAAATAGTTCGTAACACATATTTATTTAAAAAACTTTTTTACCATTATAGCTTTCCATTACCTTTTCTAATATCAGGCCGTTTTCTGCATCTTTGTCCCAACAAGCAACTGTCAGTTTTTTCGCAACCTCAACAAATGTATAGTCTTGGTTTGCTTTCTTTAACTTTAATATTACAGTATCAATCATGTCTAGATTTGGACGACCTTTGCCAGCAATAATGAGATCTTGCAGAAGTTCAAGTGATGCTGTACATCCAGCATAAACTTTCTCACCACACACAAGTTCATACAATATCATGGAAAAACTGCAAAAAATGAACCAGGGTGGTAATACTTATCATAACCATCTTAGAAACAACGATGACTCGGTGATTTGTAAGTAATTGAGTCTTAGCAATGTAATTTATCTGTTTTACTTTTGGGCTAATGCACTCGTGACAGTGGCCTTGGAAGCCTAATAAAACAGAAGACACAGCTGTATTTGCAAGCTTAAACAATTTATTGAAATTCACGAACCATTTTTTAAATAGTGCCCAGACAAACAAAAGTAAAATCAAAATCAATTCCTCCAAAAAGTGGGGCCTACAAAAATTCAATTTTAAAACTGCAGGTGTTGTTTTCACCTAATATGCTTAAACTTACTATGGATTTGAAAGAAACACTGTGAGCATGTTGTTGCAATACCAAATATACCATTTTACTTGCATAACATGTCACTTTTTCCTTGGCACATATAACAGCAATACTTTTTTATAATTGATGATGATGATGACACTATTTCGCTTGGTGAACATAGCGACACAATAGCACTCAAACTATCACCAAGTTGGAAATAGCTGCGCAACATTAAAACAGTATAGAGCGCAATAGAGCGAAGGGCACATTTGGTGGATAATGGCTGAACACGCTGCAGCTACACTGTATTATACAACGTTATGTGACTGGGGCTCACAAGAAAGTGAGGTTGGCACATTGTGGTCCTAATATAAATCTTAGAAAAAAAAGCTTGAGTTAACTGTGAAAGTATTCCCTGAATTTCATCCAGTTTCACAGGATGCATTAAACATGTTTGAAATGCAGTTTTAATAAATAAGCATTGCCACTAGAGAAGACTGTTTAATATTCCACATAATTTTACTAACTCTAAAAAACTAGCTCTAAACTAGTAATTCCATAACTATGATCTTCTATTTCCTTCCTGTGTGTCTTAAATAATTTATTTACAACATAATTATATTCGAGGGTCAGGCGAGAAATGACAAATAGAGGCAGATAATACCAATAACTGAAAGGATACAGTCATCGTGGGGTAAAACACCAATAAAACGTTGCAATTTCATTTAATTCAGACACATATTAAAGATTACCTCATATTTTAAGGATGGGTTGAATTGCTCAGGATATTTGGGAAAAGAAAAGAAATACCAAACTAGAAAGATGGCTTTCCTACTGGATTATGTACTGTAGTAAGTATAGCCCTATTTAAATTTAATGTTTTGTGGCTTCTGGGTAGACTGCTAGTTCATTTGTGATCAAACTTTAGAAGGATCAACTTTAGATAACTAGCTAACATATGTGTAAATTTGGAGTTTGAAGC
This sequence comes from Phallusia mammillata, assembly GCF_965637545.1. NCBI lineage: Eukaryota > Metazoa > Chordata > Ascidiacea > Phlebobranchia > Ascidiidae > Phallusia > Phallusia mammillata. The sequence continues at coordinate 15,941,818 of NC_137258.1, read as the reverse complement.
ACTCTTTCTTGACCAAACACTAACCGGAGTTGGACAGAAAAAATACAAACATAAACAATATGTGTCTCTCAATAAATACTATCACCTTTTAAACAACCATAACTCCCACTTACCATTGTTTGATTTAATTCCATAACGGAGTTTACAAGACTATGATTTTCAGGCAAACAAATGATCAGTGCACTTTATACACAAATCAGTACCATAAACTTTCCAAAATTTTGGTTAGTGAATTTTCTTTATTTTCACCCCCCCCCCCCCCCCCCATAGTATATTGCAGAAACCCACAGCTTTACATCATCAGTTACTAATTATGTGCTCTTTTTTAAATGCCACAAACAGCAAGTTGTGAAGTAAGTTCAAAAGAGTTATATTTTGAATTAGAGCAAAACCAACAGAATCAAATCTATCAAAAAAGGTTGAACAATGTCACAATGGTAATACTGTACTTGCATTTTTATATGTTTCTCATCTGGTTCATAACATTTAGCCAAAACATCACCAAACTCCTTGTGTTTGCACCAGCGCAAAACAGAAACAGTGGTGGCCCATAAAACTCCCAGCTTTGTCTGATCAGTCAGTATATCAGCAACATCTATCTGTAAATGCACAAACAAATGTTTAAATATCAATGAAAAATATAAAGACTTTTCAGACTACATTTATACATCAAGGCAATATGAGACCTATTTTAAACTAAAAGAAAAGGTAGGTATATTTTGCACTTCTTTCTGCAAAGTCGTGGCAACTGGTATATGACTGTTCCATCTTAATTTTTTTTAATTACTTTAAATTTATTTTTGTTTTATTTTACCACACAAATGACAAAAGCATGCAAACAATATTTATGTTAACCATTCTTTGTTTAACCTACCTTTCTCAGTTCATTAGAATTTATTGAGATTTTGAGCATTATAAAATCAAAACCAGACTTTTATTAACCTACTTTTTAAAAGAACCAAAATTTTTCAACCTAAAAAAACAACTTAAATACAGAACCAAATCCCAGAAAACTCACCCATGTACAAAAAAGAAGAACTACCGGTTGTTGACAAAACAGCCAAGGAGGAAACAATCAAATCACAAAGCAATGATGAAATAAAAGTCATGAAATGAAAAACAAGGTCAATGACGAATGAGTGTAAGGCAGTGAGGAAATAAACTGAAATTCTCCTTTATGTTGTTCCACAATGTGTTTACAACCTGAAAATAAGAGTTGTTTAAAAAACAGAGTTGCAAACAATGAACATACTGTTTTACATGTAATTTATCATACATTAGAAAACCAACGCGATCCTGGCAACCAGCAAAAAAAGGCGCCAGCAACCACGCAAAGGGTGCACTTTCGACCCCAATATCTCGCGAACCAAACAAAGCTGAACAAAAAACTTTTAACACAATACTCTTTGGTTGCGCAGTACATGTCCCTTTTGGACATTTTGAGCGGTGGCGCGTCATTGATTGCTGGCGAGCGGGGACGGCGGCATTATGCGCGAGTTATGAACTTCAAGTTAATATTCGGAACAGAGCCCCCGAAATTAGAATAACCAGTTAGGGCTTTTTGAAAACGGCATGTTCTGCAGAAACAGAATATGTCAATGGCTTTTATTCTGCGAAACGCGTTAAAGAGCATTAAGCAGTCATATTCATAAGCGTATTAATATTTGTGGTTTTAAGATTTTTTTAAATTAATGCCATCGATGGTTTGTTAATGTTTTCAAAAGTATTGTGTTAAATTTTTTTTGTTCAGCTTTGTTTGGTTCGCGAGATATTGGGGTCGAAAGTGAACCCCTTTTGGACATTTTGAGCGGTGGCGCGTCATTGATTGCTGGCGAGCGGGAACGGCGGCATTATGCGCGAGTTATGAACTTCAAGTTAATATTCGGAACAGAGCCCCCGAAATTAGAATAACCAGTTAGGGCTTTTTGAAAACGGCATGTTCTGCAGAAACAGAATATGTCAATGGCTTTTATTCTGCGAAACGCGTTAAAGAGCATTAAGCAGTCATATTCATAAGCGTATTAATATTTGTGGTTTTAAGATTTTTTTAAATTAATGCCATCGATGGTTTGTTAATGCTTACAAAAGTATTGTGTTACATTTTTTTTGTTCAGCTTTGTTTGGTTCGCGAGATATTGGTGTCGAAAGTGAACCCCTTTTGGACATTTTGAGCGGTGGCGCGTCATTGATTGCTGGCGAGCGGGGACGGCGGCATTATGCGCGAGTTATGGACTTCAAGTTAATATTCGGAGCTGAGCCCCCGATATTGCAATAACCAGTTAGGGCTTTTTGAAAACGGCATGTTCTGCAGAAACAGAATATGTCAGTGGCTTTTATTCTGCGAAACGCGTTAAAGAGCATTAAGCAGTCATATTCATAGGCGTATTAATATTTGTGGTTTCCATATTTTTTCAAACCAATGCCATCGATGGTTTGATAATGCTTACAAAAGTATTGTGTTAAAATTTTTTTGTTCAGCTTTGTTTGGTTCGCGAGATATTGGGGTCGAAAGTGCACCCTTTGCGTGGTTGCTGGCGCCTTTTTTTGCTGGTTGTCAGGATCGCGTAGGTATTAGAAAGGTGCACACAGTCAACACTTTTATAGCATTTAAGTCTCCACATGAACTGGGAGGGTCGCTGTTGAAGTTGTAGGGTTTAATATATTGATTAATAAACATCTAGGAATGTTTTCTAACGTACAAATGTTGTGGGGAGATATTGGGATAACTTGTATAGAACACGGTTACTGGGGAGAACTATGGTAATTAACACACCACAATAGCATGTTGCATTTGTCTTCAAACTGATGCTAGGGTCAAAATTTGCGGCTTGGAAAACATGTGTGGGTTAGATAGAGTAAAAGAAGGCCTGGAACATGTGTGGATTAGATAGGACCGCTAAATTAAATAAGAGCATCTTTTGTGTTAATTTGATGTGATATTTTCCTGGCGATTGTTACTTTCTGATCCCACTCCTCGTTTCCAGATGGCGTGATTTTAATGGGGTCCCATGGATAATTGTTAGGACGTTTTTTTTAATGTGGAGATAGAGTAAAGGGACAGAAATGGTCTTCCACATCTTTTTGTTGTAGCACGGAACTTTTCCGTACGGTACGGATAATGATAACCACAGCTGCAGCTGGTGCAGGTGTACAATAAAATGCATGGAAAGCACGTTTAATGGATTGGCTTTGTTATTGCAGGTCTTTTTTTACAGACTGACTAAAATCATTAAAAGACTCGGATGATACGGATAAATAAAACATGTGTAACCAGTGAAGTGTGCAAAGGTCAACTCAAGTTTAGTTCAAATGCCAAGGGTCAACCAAGTTTGTGTGGATGTATGCATTTTGCAGAATGGTCTTTTTAGAATAGCTATTAAAATTCGATTAATGTTGATTGGAAAATCCAAATATACATACAAGTAACCATGTAAACCTTTATAGTTATGCAATTTTTGTACAAAACAATATAGATGTGACGTGCACCAGAATACAGACAGACTCAACACTACGTGCGGTTTCATACGTATCTACAATCTATAGTTGAAGTGGAAGTGCTGTAAAGTACAAATGACAGTACGCCGATGATGCGTGGAAACAAACCAGTGATGATAAATGTGGGAAGTTCAGTAAATGCATTGTCGTTAAGTAAAGACAATAGCAAGGTGGTAATTGCTGGAAGAGCTTTACTGAAAATTTACAATGTCGATGAAACAAACGGTTTCACTGAACATCTTAATCTACATGTGGGAAGAAAGCAGGTTAGTCAATATGAGGAAAACAGATTTTTAGCAGTCTACTAATATGAATTTGTTTTTGCACATGTCTTCGTTGGTATCCAAAGCTGTTGTTTACCACCCATTTGGTCACAAATACAAACCCCAATAGCCAATGTGCTGAAATTTTAAACAGTTGCTGTCACAATGTTCCTTATTTGTTGTTTAAAAATTGAGATAAGCCCAGTGATCACTGAAGATCAACTTGTAGGTATTGCAGAACACAATTGAAAATGATTTTTTTAAACATATACTCCAGAAACAAAACTAAAGTTACATATAAATTAGGTAAAATGTTATTGTTCAACACTATCAACTGTGTGCTATTGAAAACTGTGTCAAAAGTCATTAAACGGTCACTCGCCGATTACATGATGACAGGCAACTGAAGAACAATTTGTTATCAATACATTTGCTGCAAAATATCTTCCTAATTTGTAAGTATCTGTAATACTGTATAGGTTTTCTAGGAAAGGTTTAACTGTTTCAAACCTTGCCTTGCACGGGCTCCTCTAAAATACGCAATCTACGCAATCTACTTATAAAACGTGTGCAACTTTTAGGGTCTGGGTGAAGGTTTATAATAAAATTAACAGTATAATTTAGTTTTAGATGTCCAGTTTGGGCTTAATATTCTCGTATATGTTGAGAGTGGTACTAAACACTGTATGGTACCGCATGTTAACACTTGTAGAGAAAATTAGACCTGAAAGGCGTCTAAAATTAACTTATAAAGTTATTAGTATCACAAACCCTCACCCTGACCCTAATAGCCCTAACCGTCAACATCTTAGTTAGTTTTTGTTCGTAGATTGCGTATTTTAGAGTAGCCCGCCTTGCACAGCTACTTCACGGTCAAACCTAGAGATTAAATTCTTAGATTGAGAGTATTCTTTGTTTTTTTACTACTTTTGTAAATATAAGACAATATAATGGAAGCAGGATATGGATGACATTTTGAAGTTTGGGTTGATGCTTTCTAATTGTCCTTTTAAAAAAATTTAAAAATAAAGAATTTGTAAACCTTTTTTACTATAACCAATTTGCATGAACACGTGTGTGGGGACCCATTCATTTTTGCTTGTAAAAACAATTATGTGTGTAGATCAAATGGTGTGTATAGTAAATCGATAAATAGGGTACACAATACATAAAATGGAAATATATATATATGAAAGTCACTTTTCTAGTTTCAAACACACTTGTGTTGGCACCTATACATTTGTTTGTACAGAAACAACAACGTTATTTAAATACTTGGTAAAAGTGTGTAGCACCTTGAAATTAGGTAACAAATGTACATCTGTTGCAAGTATGGTGAATATGGATATCCATTTAATTAGATGCATTGTAGAAAAGTCACCTATCTAGTTTTCATTTTTTAGGGTTTAAATATGAGTTGTTCTGATGTTGCCTGGAGCTCTGTTGATGAAACTCTAGTTGCTACTGCTGCCACAAATGGTGCTGTTGTGGCATGGGACCTAAGCGCCCCTGGTCGTGAGAAAAAACTCGCAATACTGGCTGAGCATCGTCGTACTGTTACCAAAGTGTCATTTCATAACTTTGAAGCAAATCTACTAATTAGTGGATCTCAGGTACATTCATATGGGCAAAATTCTTTGTATCTTTACAAAAGGTATGTTGCTCCATAAAAATAAACATTGTGGTCAGTGATCCTTAACGTTTTAACAAACAGACTTTAGTATTTTTAGGATGGTACAATGAAGTTGTTTGATTTAAGAAAACGTGAAAGTACTTCAACGTTTCAAAGTAAAGCTGATGGGGTCAGAAGCGTTCAATTCAACCCACATGAATATTTTCTATTTGCTGCAAGTTTTGACAATGGATATGTACAGGTAAAAAGTGCCTTTTTTCATTAACACCCATAATAGAAGTTTTTGACCTGGTATACAACTTGAAACTTGCATGTTCTTGCAACATTAAACCAACATGTTTAGATTCAAATTCAGCTAACTGCGACATTTACCCTGGTTTGGGTGTAGGTTGTTCACAAGCTTAGTAAGATTTTTAGTGACATACATAGGAATTGCTGGAATTTCTTAAAATTGGATGGAAGACTTGCTGATTGGCTTTAATGAAATAAAAGAGGGAAGTGGTATATCAAGACCTTTTTACCTCAACATGTGTCAATTTATTATGGGTCCCCTTCCATGAAGGGGGCACATATTGTTTTTGTCAGTATTTTTTTTTCTTCTGTCTAACGCTGGTTTGGTCAAGAAAGAGTGCTACAAATTTATTCAAATTGGGACAGATGTTAGTTATTAATCCTAGGGATTTCAAGGTATTCTAAAGAATTTGTTTTCCCTTAATCGGCCAAATGATTACCTTTACAGTCCATAATATACACTGTCAGTCAGATAGAGTCCCAAGGGAGTAAATCACTGGTTTACGATTTAGGCGGCAGAGCGGGAAGGCTCAGCTTGACGTCTGGACAGACGTTTTACGAGACAGTCGTTTCGGTGATTAGAAATCATCTGTTTTTGCGCAGCAATGCCATGTTGTTTTATAAGTTATCATGTTTTCATACTTGGCGAAGGTTTCACACCTAAGATCTGATTAAAACTCGATAAACGTGCTTCGGTTTCGAATATGTCAAGCAAAACTTTGTTGATCAACAATAAATGGTCTTTGAACTTTGTTGTCAGGTTGGCCGCCGCATGACCACGGGGCACTAAACAGTGTTGCCAGGTCAAATTGTGGAAAGGCGCAACTTTACCCGTCAAAAGGAGCCCAATTTTAGAAATACCTGAAATACAATTGATTTTTACTGCCTTCACCTGTTTTTATTCAGGTTTCTCCGTTTCCGATTTAATTTTTGTGCATTTCAAATGTGAAATTGAGCTGTTTCCAGTAACACTGTATTGAACACACTCTGTTTACCCACTTTTTTAAAGTTTTGTAATCTTTAAAAAAAACATGTTTCGCATTAATAACAAAGTAAAATGACCTTTGAAACAATGGTCTTTGCCAAGAGACAATTCTTATTACGTGGTAACAACGAAGGCGTTTATTAAATTTCTTTGTTTGAAAAATGAACGTTGCATTGCGTGGACTGAAAGCATTCTTTTGCTCAGCTGGATGTTAAATCTCCGACGCTCGGCAGTTTCATTAGTTCTTTTCTTGTCGAAATTGAACTTACAACGTTTTCCACGTCACAATAATAATGCAATCATTACTCGTCAAACGGTAGAAAATGTCATTTACAAACCCACCCAAAAAGGCGCAACCCGCAACTCATGAAAAAAGCCCGCAACTCGATGTCGAAAGTAGCCCAATTTGGCGACAAAAGCGCAACCTGGCAACACTGGCACTAAAGGTCAGATTTTTCGTCATACTGTAGGGTCTTTATTTTTGACAAATCAATTCAAGAATTTGACATTTGGCGCATACACCGTGGGAGGTTACTACTGGTCAATGGCACTCGCGAAACACAGTTAAGTAAAAAACAATTTGTTAGGAAAAACAATTTGATACCCTTGTAGCAAATGGCTTTTTGTTTAAAAACTGACCTTGGACGAAAATACCAAGGTCAAAGCAAGAGATTAAATTGAAAGTATTTTTTCCGTTCTTTTTTCTGTTTTTGTAATTATATAACAATATCAATGCAAAATAATATGGACAAAACATTTTTAAAGGTGGTTTAATGCTTTCTAATAATTTTCCTTTTTTTCCATCTAAAAATAATTGCAACATTTGTTTACCGTAAATCTGCACAAACACGCGTGTGGGGACCCATTCGTTTTTGTTTGCAAAAACAATCATATTTGTAAATCAAATGATGTGTATAGTAAATTGAAAAATGGGATATAGAATATATAAATTGGAAGTATATCAGAAAGCCACCTTTCTAGTTTTTACTGCAAACATAGTATGTGGCAAGGGATTTGCTAATTAATGTGCCAATTATTATATGGTATGACCAGCTTGTTGCTATGTAATAACATAGTTTTGGGTGCTGTCAGTTACATTCTACCTGCAATCTCAGTGGTAAACCCAATAACCCCAATATCACATTGAACTAGACTACTTAAATGTATATATCTAACGAAGCGAAAGTAATCTATTTTTGTTTTACATCAAGTTCCAGAAAGTATAATGTTGTTTAAGATCTGGGATTATCGACGTCCAACTGGCTGTGTCAATCAATTTATTGCACACAAAGGTTCTGTTTACACTTTAGACTGGCACCCTGATGCTGATCGAAAAATGACACTTGCGACTGGAGGGCGTGACAACATGGTTAAAGTATGCTGAAACTTTTCCGTTGTCACGGTTCTTGTAAATTAAAATTAACCTTTTTACCACATATTAAATTCCTGTGAAGAGCTGTGTTGTGTATTATATGGTTACATAACTTTATCATTTGTTGTAGGTGTGGTCTTTTGAAAACAACAAAGAAAAGGAAATAAATAATGTTCCCACTATGTCATCTGTTTCATCTGTAAAGTGGAGACCTCATCATCCTGAGCAAATTGCCACTGTCTCAATGATGCTTGATTTTAGTGTAAATGTGTGGCATTTAGGCAGAAAATATGTCCCTTTCGCCCATTTTGAGGCAAGGTTATTCTCGGTATTTTTTTACAGAACAAAAGTTTAACATTTTTTTTCATTTTTAGGTACACAAGGACAGTCCTTCAGGAATTGCATGGAAGCAAACAGATCCCAATTATATTTTCTCCTGTTCAAAAGATGGCAACTTAATGATGCATGCAATGCGCGATGCTTCATGTCCTGCTGACCAATCAGTGAGCAGTGGTTTAGCATTTAGTTCATGTGGTTTCATCGCACATTCTAGTCAAACTTCTAACACCATGGTGAGGGCACAAAGTCCTTTAGGTTCATCATCAAAATTACCTGCCATATTTGGGTGGAAGGCAGGAATGAAAGATATGGTGGAAATTGAAAATTTGCCAGATACTCCACTTGCCACTGCACCCAGAACAAGCCATTTTTTGAATGCCAAATCAAAGTTTCGAATATTTACAAGTGTTCATTATGAAACAAAACCTTGTGTAGACTTTGATGATTATCCTGATTCCACAAGTCACATTTTTGAACACATGACAATGAAAAACTTTATATTTGCCGCAAGAAAATACATTTTAGATGGTGCAAGTGCGAATTTGACCTTTTCTGAGTTGTGTCACTATAATTCTGAGGTGGCATTGGATGCTGGTTTATGTAATGTTGCAAGGACATGGAAGTTGCTTGGTGTATTCTTTCACAAGGATATTTTGCTAAACAAATCATCAACTAAAGTGGAAAGTGGCGAAAAACTAAAAAAACTAGAAAGTGAGAACAAGCGTCATTCCTTAACTGTTAAAAAGGTGAGATAGCTTGTCATTCTATTACAAAGTATCAGGCAATCTTTTACCAAAGAAACATTTAAAGCATGCTATGTACAAGCATACAAAGATAGGTGGTTTGCATGGAACTTGACTATTTGTAAAATTTGGTTCTGAATATACAGACTGGGTTTCACTGAACAACCCAGATTTTTAGAAAAAGGGACCCAATACAAAGTATAAGGACATACTTGGGAATCTTTTTTTTCACGAATTAAGCCATAGTGTACCATTTACCCTAGTTTCCTAGGTTTCAGAATATTGTGATAAATTTTTTCAGGATGAAATTCATGGATCACAAATTATCAGCAACACCATGAATGACATTGACTCCGAACACCATTCTGATGATGGGCGACTTCAAATTGAAGATTATTTAACAGATATTGCACGTGGTCGTCAATCTGAACCTGATCTTTACATGACTGATGATGACCCTGGGTAAGGCACAAATTAATTGTACTATCTTGTTGGCAACTAAAAAAACTACACTTACAATGAATGCATAAATATGTAATTACGCTGTTTAAAATCGTCGCGTCGAAAGTTTTTGAAAATTGTTGTTTTGGTGGTTGGTTATCAAATATTACCAACAAATATAAGCCTTGCTGGAAAGTAGACAAATAATTATCTTTCATTTATGGACTTGTTTAGGTTTGGATATGGTGGAATAACTTCAGAGGCTGAATTTTTGTCGGAACATGAATATAGCTATGTTCCATCTGAAGCTTTTCAACAAAGAGAGGTATGAAAAAATATTGACATTTATGTGACAACATTTGTTTTAAAAAAACGTTATTATTTTAAATGTATTTTTTGTTCTATCCCCCAAAAATAATTATGGGTCCCCTTCCCTGAAGGGGACACATATTGATTTTACTCAAAATGTTTGTTTGTTTTTTTCTTCCTTTTTTCTTCTACCCAAAGTTTGTCCAACTCGTTTTTCCATTAAATGTTTGATGGATTTGGCTGAAATTTACACAGATGGTAGATATAGTTATGTAGATGTGCATCCCACTTTGTTTTTGTTGATAACCCCAGTGTTTACCCCGCTAGCCCCCTAAAATGGGTTATTTTCTTCCCAAAGTTTGTCCGACTCGTTTTTCCATCAAATGTTAGATGGATTTGGATGAAATTTACACAGATGGTAGATATAGTTATGTAGATGTGCATCCCACTTTGTTTTTGTTGATAACCCCAGTATTTACCCTGCTAGCCCCCTAAAATGGGTTATTTTCTTCCCAAAGTTTGTCCGACTCGTTTTTCCATCAAATGTTTGATAGATTTGGATGAAATTTACACAGATGGTAGATTTTGTTATGTAGATGTGCATCCCACTTTGTTTTTGTTAATAACCCTAGTATTTACCCCGCTACCCCCTAAAATGGATGAGTTTGTAAACAGTGTCAGAATTGGCTGAAATTTGGATAGCTTCTAGAGTATGCCATTTATAGATGTAGATTGGTGTGTTCAACCCTGTAGCCCCAACATTTACCTCACAAGCCCCCAAAGTGTAAAACGTATTTGTATGTTACTGGGCACCACAAACGAAAGATTTCTGTTGCTCAATAGTGTTACAAGGGCAAGGAGTTGTATGTTACTCGTTTGTGACTTTGTGGATTGCTTGGTGAACATTTTTGTGCCATGGCAGTTAGGGGGTTGTTAACAGCCCTATGACATAAGAAACATTAACGGTTGTTGCTCAAAACACCGTTAGTGGTCGAAATTTTAAACATTGGCGGATTGGGCTGAAATTGTGCGATACTATTGATTGAGTCATTGAGGTTTAATATTTTTTTAGTTTGTGTGTCGGACCCCATTAGTTACCCTACTAGCCCCCTAAAATGGGTCAGTTTTGTAAACAGTGTCGGGATTGGATAAAATTTGGGTAGTATGTGGACTATGCTATTTATAGGTTTCAATTGATGTGTTTTACCTTGTAGCCCCAACATTTACTTAACTAGGCCTAAAAAATAAATGAACTTTTAAAAAACGTCGTAATTATATGAAATTTGCAAAGTTTATTAAACATACTAAGTCCTCAAATGTTATGTTTTGCCCTGTAGCACCACAACTTAACCAACTTATTCCTAAAGTGGGTGACCCTTTTCAAAATGTTCGAATTGAATGAAAATTGGACAGCTTGTAGAATTTGCTATTTATTTTTTGTTTTACCCCATTATGCCACTTCCTAAAATATATCAATGTTTTAAAATAGGTTATAGTGTATATGCAAGGGCATTATGTGCTAAGCCACCCTTCTAGTTGGACTATCACGTTTGTTTGAATGTTTAGTGCTTACCCAGATGTTTTCTCACACTTTGAATATTTTTCAATAAAGGACATTGAATTGGACGCAATTGCTAAATTTGGTCACATTGAGCCACCATCAGGAATAAATGTTGACACAGAGTCAGAGAAACGAATCCTAACTGCACATGGTGGCAGGTGGCATGAGAAAGTTGTTCCAAAGACAATGGAGTTGTCATCATCACCATCACCCCCAGCTAATGAAGATGACAACATATCCGAAGGAGTGATCAATGTCAGACCAACATTATGGCCTGCCCCCTTGGATGAAATCAAGGAGGACATTGCTTGCCAACAATTAGAGTAAGGTTTTTTAGTTTTCTTGGTGTAACTTCATATTTTGACAAAATGAAATTTGTAAAGATATTTTGCCGAAATGAATGACATTCAAACTCCAGTTGTAATGCTACTTGCCATGTCATCTTATCCAACTCCTGTTATTCTTCCAATTAAAAGCGAGACTGTCGAGCATTGGCAATCATCATATCTCGATTTGTTGGCAAAGAATCAACTTTGGGTCGAACATGCCAAGGTAAGTGGATGCTTTGGAATACAATAACTTTTAGCTAGACATCATTCCATATTTCCAGGTTGTAAAACTAAGTCGGGTCCCAGCAGTTCAAGCCTTGTCATCATCATCAACATTTACACTTGGCTGCCAAGTCTGTCAGCGACGACTACCCTCAAGCAACCCATGGTCATGTGACCGACGCATGGATGGTGAACATCAAAACAAGGCAGTGTCCTGTTTTTACTGCCAACTTCCGGTCCGTGGACGCTACACTTATTGTCAAGGATGCAGTTTTGGTGGACATTCAAGTTGTATGGCAGCTTGGATAAAACTTTGTCAGGCAAATAGAACTCCAATTGTTTGCAAATATCATTGTGTGTGAAGGAGATGAGCTAATGCTACGAAGAGCAGAAGTTGTAGCGCAATATTTTACTGTCTGATTTATTAGGGTATTGTCCAATATGTGTTCATGCAATTAAAATAAGTGACACATGATAGCAATAATGGATGTCCCACTTAACTTTGTTTCAACATTAGGTATCTCATATGCAATGTTTTGCTAACAATAGTTAAAACTGTATCGCTTGTAGTGCTTGTTAAAGAGTTAGTTAACAGCTTATACAGCCAATTCTGATTCAAGCAATAACGTAATGTAGGCCTTACACGTAAGGGCACTAACAGCAAAATTAATTGGATTTTGTCATCCGCTTTTTGTGTCAAGTTTAGATAAACACAGGTATTATATAAAAACACCCACATATATACAATATCCTTATTACTGATCTAAGTCGATACCTTTCAAAAAAAAAAAAAAACATCAAATCATAAAAAAACATCAACCTCATGCAGTTCCATCACCCAATGTGCTAGTACCACAAAAAAATTGGTACTATGGGAATATCAAAACCATCTGTGATGGAGGAATACACTGGTCACTGTTCATAATGTTTGTCATGATTATGCCGGTCTTGTCAAAAATGTAAATATTGATGCAATTGAAGTAAGTGGTTCATGATAAAACAAGGAATATTTTTTTCTGCATGGCTTTTGCAAGAAAATAACATTTACCAACATGTTTTACCTGAACAAATAATCTTACTAAAACTAGAAGGATGGGTTAGCACATATTACCATTGCACATACACTATGTCCTATTTCAACACTTTCTTATATTGGGTCCCATTTCATCCAACGTTTTTTTATAACCTTTGTTTGTTACTCGGTGTGTCAGTGTAAATAATGCATTTCAACATAACCATGAGAAAACACAACAATCACCACCTCACATGGTATATTCTATATGTTCAAATTTCATCTAATGCAGAGATTGTTTCAAAAATTCACCCAATTTAGGGGGCTAGTGGTGTAAATGTTGAAGCCTCAGAAACACAGTAATCAATGGCTCAAATAGCATATTCCATAAACTGTCCAATTTCCATCCAATTCAACCCTCGCACATAAAATTAATCCATTTAGGGGGCCAGTGAGTTAACTAGTGGGGTTCTACACCTAAACAAAGAAAAAACTAAACCACAAATACCCAAAGTACAGTCCTGCAAAATTTTGTCTCAATTCACTAGTGCTAAAAAGTTTAACCACCAGAGGTGTTTTAAACAGTAACCGGTTATGACGTCATTAGGCTGTTAAAACCCCTGAAATGCTCTTTGCAAAAATAACTACCATTTAAGGCAAGTAGATTAAAATTTTTTTTGCATGTTTCTGAATAGCAATAAAACTTGAGCATTTAACTAGTGAAATGTAAAATATGCAACAAACTAGAAGGGTGGCTTAGCACATTTTGCCATTGCATATATATATATACACTATAACCAGTTTTTAAATGTTAATATATTTTAAAACGCAGAAAATCCAGTGTCGCCATGCAAAGTTGAAAACAATACATTTTAAGAGATAGCCATAATAAAGTTTGATGTTGTAAGGTAAAACACAGTGATCAGTACTGGGCATAAATATTCAAGCTATAAAAGTACAAACTGTACAAATCGGATTCATTTTAGACATTGTTTAAAGTTTGTTCTACTTTAAAGGAAAGAAGAGATAATTAGTGGCAAAATAGAGAAAAACACAACAGTATACACCTACAAACTGTCCAAATTTAATTTTGAAAATTGTTGTAAAAATTCACCAATACTAGGAAGCTAGTGGGGTAAATGTTGGCGTTATAGGGTGAAAAACAACATCTACATATAGCAAATTCTACAATCTATCCAAATTTCGTTCAATTTAAACAATAGAAGGGTGGCTTAGCACATATTGCCCTTGCGTATGCACCATAACCTATTTTAAAACATTAATATATTTCTTACACTTAAGATTAGCCACTGTCTTTTATAACCTTAGTTGTTTCTGCAAGCAGAAACCCATGGGTCCTCACACATGCAAAGTTAAAAACAATGCATTTCATGAAATAACTATGAGAAGTTTGTTGTTGTAAAGGAAAACACAGTGATTGGTACTGAGCCTAAAAATATGCTATATGGCAGTGGTCTTCAACCTTTTTTATGGGCGACCCCAATTTAAGGGAAAATGAAATCAGATTTTACATGCGACCCCATTTTTTTCAACACTGAGAAAAATGTTTTTAGTAATGCTGTACCGAAAGAACAATTACACAAACTGTACATAATTACAAACAAATATGGCGATACAAAAGTATTACGAAAAAAGTTTTTAAGGCGTTTCATTTAAGACATAAACCCAATTTTAACACAAACTTGTCAGATTGTTCAACATTTAATTTGCACTGTTAATGAGATGGTTGCGCCTGTATACTGTCCACAAGTTTTTGAAGCCACGGCTTGACTTTGCACAAGCTTAACCACATGTCATGCTCCACTTCCAATCAATTACGATGTCTCGTTTTTAATACACTCATTGCACTAAATCCTGCTTCACACAGCCACGTGGTTGAAAACGGGATTAGAAAAATTTGGCATAGTTGGGTACGTTGCATAAATAACTATTCACTCGTTCTGGTGTCACCTTAAATAATACAAACTTATAGTGTTGAGTCATAATACACGTTGTCGAAACCCATTGTTACGCGATAAAGGCATTTTCTGTTTTTCCACTACCATGATTTAATTGCAACAGGAGGTAGCAAGCTGAACTACAAAACAAGAGCAAAAGTTGCGATCTAAAAGAACATAATATTAGTTTCATTTTCTGTAATCAATTTTAAAATGCACTAAATTAAATTCGGCGACATTTCGCGACCCCAGAAAAAGTTTAGGCGACCCCACTTGGGGTCGCGACCCATAGGTTGACGACCACTGCTATATGGAGTACAAACTATTCAAATTTCATTCTATTTATACATTTTTGAGTGTTTTCTCTATCTGAGAAAAAAACAAACACAACAATCAGCTCCTATTAATGGTGAATTGCATGTGATTGTAGGGGGCTAGTGGGGTAAATGATAGTGCTGCAGGGTTAAACACAACCATTGACAACTATAATTAGCACATTCTATAAACTGTCGAAATTTCATCAAAATCGGATATTGGTTAAAAAAATCACCATTTTAGGGAGCTAGAGGGGTAAATATTGTAGCTACAGGGTTAAACACAATAACTGACACCTATAAATGACAAATTCTACAAGCTGTCAAAATTTCATTTAATTCTGACACTGTTTAAAAAAACACCCATTTTAGGGGGTTCGTGGGGCAACTAATGGGGTTCTACACCCGAAAGTATAAAATATGAAACCCCAATGGCCCAATCAACAGTCATGTAAGATTTTATCCAAATTGGCCAATGTTTAAAATTCTGAGCATTTGAGGGGTAATTAGCAACATTCGTTAATGCTTCTGACGTCATAGGGCTGTTAACACCACTCTGTTGGCGTTTACTAAATAATGCACAAACACAAGTACTAAATGTTTTGTTGCCTTTATTGTACTATTACACCACAGAAATCGTTCATTTGTGGTATGCAGCAACATACAAAAACGTTTTTGCATTTTGGGTGCTAGCAGGGTAAATACTGGGGCAGAGTTGCAAGTCGGGCCGGGCTTTTCGGGCCGGGTTCGGGTTCGGGCCGGGTTCGGGCCAGGTTCGGGCTTAGGTATTTGTGAGAAAACGGGCTTAAAACGGGCCTGACTTTACGTTCCGTGTCCGCCATTTTTTTAAATAAAATCACTCAGCTAAGTAACAAGTCTCTGGATTTGACCTAATGCCCACCCTACTCTAAAAAATATTGTTTACGCCATTGTCTACTATTGTTCATTGTGTTTGTTGTCTTTCTCTTTTTTCTTTCTCATCCTTTGTTGCGAGGCTTTCGTGGATAGGCCTGTTGATCAAAATTTCGGGCCTAAACGGGCTTCTCAAAAACGTTTCGGGTTCGGGCCGGGCTTCGGGCTTATACTTTCGGGTTCGGGCCGGGTTCGGGCTCAGATTTTGGGCCCGCTTGCAACTCTGTACTGGGGTATCAACTCAAACAGATGGCACATCTGCATAACTATATATACCATCTGGGAAAGTTTCATCCAAATCCACCAAAGATTACATACCAAAAGTGCATGGACAAACTTCTGCGGAAAAAAGAAAAAATAACTGAGTGAAATAACCCTTTAGGGAAGGGGCCCATAATTATGTAGAAAAATCACCCATTTTATGGGGGTAGTGGGGTAAATATTGGGGCTACAGAGTTAAACACAACAAGCTAACTATAATTGGCATATTGTACAAGCTAACCAAATTGCATGCATTCAAAGACTGTTTAAAAAACTAACCAATTTAAGGGGACTAGCTGGGTAAATGTTAGGGTTATCAAGACAAATGAAGCAGATGACACACCTACATAACTATATATACCATCTATGTAAGTTTCATCCAAATCCATCACACATTCCATGGCAAAACAAGTTGGACAAACTTTGGAAAGAAAAAAAGAGAAAAAATACACAATAAAATAGAGTACAATCAATATGTGTCTGCTTTCCTAAAGGGTACTAATATTTTAACAACACATACTGTACAAACAAATAGTAACAAAATACAAAACACAACATTTGACCAGTAATTACATCATTTCAAAAATCACAGTAAGTTGAACGATATCAAGTTCTATATAATTATTTGTTACTCTTGAAATTGCTTACAGCTTATATTATAAGTCAGGATGTCAGATTTGGCTTCTGTTTGCTGAGAAGGCAAATCTGTCAACATAATAATAGTTATATATGCATGGTAACAAACATTTACTCCAGTACGAGTAACATTTTAAATAGTAAAGTGGTAGCTTCATACATTATTATCCTTAGCCATGTACAAAGTGATTCTACTATGTTTTGGAAACTAGCTTCAGGCAGCAACAACTTACCTTGCTCAATATGAAATCCCTCTGCAAGAACTTTTAACGCAGATAAGCTTGTGGCTGCAAACAAGTCCCATAATTTTATGCATAGTAAAAAATGGAAATATAAAGACTTGTTTTAGTTATTGCCCTTCGTTATTTCGATAAATTTTCAGTCTAAAAATAAGTTTTCAGCAGACGCAATGAACACATACAAAGTTATTACAAAATTAATAACGAACTAATTAAGTTAAAAAAAAACTAGGATCACTTAAATTCGAACCAAAGTTAATAATGTAACATCTAAAACAATCACGTTTGCAACAACTTGTGGTTAAATCCAATAATAACTTCTATTGACTTAAATAGTGTAATATTTTCAGCTTGTGTTAATAGTTTGTTTTCCAATAGCAGTCTCACCTGGCAATTTTCTCCATGCTTTTAACATTTGGCATCTTTTCTTTTTCACATCATTCCCATGTTTAGCTTTTGCTTCCCGAATGTGAATTTCAGAAACATGCAACTTAAGACGAACAAACCGCTCCCAGAGTTCATTTGGAATTTGTAAGCACACTTGGTAAAAGTCATCAAGTGCTAACCAAATTCAAGACTAATTGTTATTTTGATTTTAAAGTACATCCCCATTCAATAAGGATGAAAACACACTTATGGTTTGTCAAAACAGTGGTCTTCAACCTTTTTTTAAAGCCACCCCAATTTAAAAGAAAATTATATCGTACTATGTATTGTTTTAAAAACAAAGGTTTTTATGATACCAGTGTTCCCACTTTAGATCGGGGTTGTAGTGCTGGGTAAAGAGTATTTTGTCACAGCTTTCACAAATTAGGCAATAACATATATTTCAGGCTTATGTTTAGTTTACCCTTTTTCTAGTTTGTAAAATAAAGTTTACATAAACACACATTTTATATCAATACATGCACATAAACGCAATGTTCTTAATTATGTATTAAGTTGATACCTTGCAATGTTTCAAAGTCCACAAAAAAGTTGTTGTTTTTTATAATTTCATCATTCGAAAGAACTTTAAAGTCAACCTCATGCAGTTCCACATCACCCAATATGCTAGTACTGTTTTCCTTTTCTTTCACAACAAAATAGGAAGTAACTATGGGCAGATCAAAAGCATCCAAGATGTTGCGTGTTGGAGGAATGAACTGGACACTGTTGCTTGACATTTCTACATCGACTGATGAGTGGTTGTAACTGAAATAGTTGTTTGAAACAACATATGTCTTTAAACACGGGATAATTGAGTAAATTAGTGGAACCCTTGTTTAAAAAAATTGTCATTAAAAAAAGGAGAATGGAGGTAACTGATGAACCAGCATTGCAGAGTTGGAGTTGTAAAATGGGTTTTAGATTGAGTTATAGTTGGAATCTTTAATATGATTTCAACTCCAAAAGTCAGGTCATGTTACCATTCTGATTTTAGTTTAGTTGTGTTTGGGCTATTTTTTTAGTTTTTTATTTTATTTTGTTAATAGTTTGATTTTTACCCTGTTGGTTTGACTTTTACACTGGAATGGTCACATTCTAAGAATTTCTTGAAGTTGCAATGATTCTGAGAGTTAGAGTCAGCCCTTATACCTATTTAAAAACCTTAATTTCAGTGAATCCATATGCATATGTTTATCACTCTGGTCAAATCTGTTGTCTTCAATAGTACATTGCCAGACATTGTTATGCTTTTTTACAAAACTGATCCTCTTCATTTTTGATATTTTCAGCCATAACTTGATGTTTTCCATAATGCATCTTAAACTAATGAATACATTGAATTCAGAAACTGAAAATCGTGCAAAACTATAGTGCTAATTTACTTACAATGAAAAATGTGTGCTTTCAAAAACAAATTCATTTTTCTCATTTCCTAAATCACAAGGTTTCCACTTAACCCAATTTAAACCATCAACACTAGTTTCAATCTAAAATGTACAAGCATAATAAAATTAAATATATATGGCTTGGTACACATGTACAGCAAAAGAGAAAACAATTCTTTAGTTCAAAGTAATAGAGTGAAAGAATTGAGTCATTGGGTTTTGATTCAAATAAAGGAGAAAACATTTATTTGCATTCTGCATTTTGAGGTTTAATGCAGATGACTGATATTCACACACAGAGAGAGATTAGCTAAAAGGTGTCAGTTTGGGGAAAATGTTTCTGGATTTTATTACTTGCCATTAAGTAAAATGTATGTTATGTCTGATCAAGTGTTTAACTTTTAGCAAAACATTCTTACCCAAACTTGCACAGGTTTATTTGCATCTGATGTATGGCAGCATGTGGGCAAGGTGACCTTCACTGGCTTATGGAAATTTAATCCATGTGGTTCACATTTCAACAAAGGAGTAATGTTCCTCTAAAAACAACTTCTTTATTTGTGTAATCAAGGTTAAATAGGAAACTCACATTATTTCCATGTTTTCCATAGTAGGAAGTTAATGTTATTCTTGTCTCCTTTAATAAAGCATTTTTGGGAAACTCAACAGTACAACCTCCAACTTTTAATGTGGCACCTGCAGGTCCAACAATTGAAGACATTTCATTGATAAACTCATACCTTCCCTAAAATGCACAATGTTTTCACAGGGCAATTATTCCAATTTGATCCTAACATTTCCAATACTTACTGTCACAGCTTCAAAATATGGAAGGTACGGTACAATAGTGGTGGACTCCTGACATCCTGTTGACAAAAATGTCTGATCGAAATATTGTGGTTACTATCAGTGTATTTTCAAAGAAAAGAATTATAAAAAGAAATTGAAAACATAGTTGTAAAACATCTTACCAATGGAGGTACTTTTCAGTTTGTAGTTGCAAGAAGCAAAACATTTTTACCTTTTTTTAGTGCAGATAACTCACTGATCTGCACATCAAAGTTATTAATGCAGTCAACAATATCACTACCAGTATATGGCAGGCCTAGTTTTGTTTTCATGAACAAGCGCTTTTGAAATAAAAATTCTGCCATTTCCGAAAATGCTTCAAGAAAAGCCCTTGAAAAATCTGAAAATAATATGTATGACATAGTATTAACTTTGATGTCTAGTTTATAACTTTGTAAAAAATATTATTTTGGATGTTTCTGGATAGCTATATACCTTGAAGAAACTGTTTGTGTTTTTTTCCCAGTTTTGTTTGAAGCTTGTCAATGCCCCTTGGAAGGGTAAAACAGCAACAGGTATGATAAAACTGTAAAATACTTGAATCATGTTTGTGAGATTTAATATTGGAAGACCGAATGTAATGTCTTCCCCCTTCCAAACCATAAAGCTGATTATCTGCCAAATCATATGGCACTAGAAGAAGTGCCTGCGTAAAATACGTAACAAACATACATAAAAAAACATAAACCATGTATTGAGCAGAATATTACCTCAAACAGGGTGCCTTTGACTTCTTGAGTTTGGCTTTTAGTGTAATATGTCACTTTCTGCAACACAATGAGACAGTTGCTGTTAGTTTCAGATGAAATTCAAAAACATAATACTATATTTTTGCAGTCCATAAAGATTTTGGCACCATGATAAACTTACCTTAAAATATTCAATCTCTGAATCTGAATTCTCTAAATGCAACAATATATGAACGGAACTAATGAGAGAACAAAACTCAAACAAGGTAACAGATGACTGCAGAACATTGTGCTCCACTTCACTATTTGTTATCAGGAGAAAAATATAAACCTAAAACAATTTAAAGGGTTTCTTTTACGGTTTTCGCCACATTCCCATAAAAACTACATTATTGCACATTTTAATTGGTGCATCTAAAATACACATCATCACTTGGTGCACTTAACATTACTTTTATATCGCTAGGTGCACCCTTATATCAAACTGCCCGACAGAAAAACAATCTAAGTAAAGAGACCCATAAATTCAACATAAAAATATTTTGATTTAAACACGACAGGTTAAAGAATATTTCATTTAATTTTGCACCATGTGCAGTAATCTCAGATATATTTTGTTTGCCAAGTACCAAGATTAATTTTAAACTTTCAATAAAACTAGAAAGGTGGCTTTCTTATTTTTGATTTATATGTTCCAGTGTTGCACCAAACCCGCATCATCAGGTTTAAGCCAAAACCGCATATTCTGCCATATGGTGAAATAATTTTTGCTGAATCAGGCCAAACCTAAAATCTCTGTTTCTGATGGATTTTCGATTGTGAACCATTTCAATCACACTATGGGAGTATAGTCTCTAGCAAGAGCATAAATGTATTTTTACATGAATTCGAGCTAGAAAGATAATCACTGGGTTGAGCAACTAAAAGTAAAGTTTTCCTGTCACGAAACTTCAGTTATGAAACGTTAAGTTGTACAAACAAAACACCTCTCCATATTGATAATGTTGAATTTTAAAAGGTTCACTCCAAATAGCAAGGCCACATGTTCCATCATACATGCAAGCATTAATTTTGTCAGAAACCATCTGTATTTCCACCTTCTCATCCAGCATCCAAGCCTAAGTAATGTAGAAAACAGTTATACCAAAAATATATTTTAATATTATCCAGAGACAGTTACAACTTACATTTTCTTCATCAACATAGCTGGAGAGATGTCTAAAGAGTACCTCAAAATACATTTCCTTCTTGTATTTTGATAAACCGGATACAGTACAAAGAGACACATTTTTGTCAAGAAGATCGAATGACTCAAGACATTTGTTCAAGGTTGCTTGGCAATAACTTATGGGATCTGTTTTATTTGAAGTCTTCACAAGAGGAACTGAAACATAGTAAGTTTGCTAACATGAAAAACTTTACTAACAATATGTGTATTTAGTCCTTTTTTTAAAGCAGTTTTAGGTTCTTTTGCTTGAGATTTGAAAAATGGTATGGCTTGCACACAATTTATTCACAAACATGCAGTAACCTGTACAGGGTGCAATACCTGCATGATTATTTCCATGCTACATAATGTACCTTTAAACTTATTACAAACCACCTCAAAATTTTTGCAGCATCAGAAATTTTCTCCACTTTAAAGTAATGTTTAACCTAAGTTAACCAACCCTCTGCATTAATTATACAAATGTAATTTTGCTGACCCAAATGCTCAGCCCTGGTTTGGAGAAAAACTTCTGTCTTGGACATTCTTTTGGAATTGCTAACCTTGATGGTTTTAGAAATATGCTGTCCTAGTCAAAAATAATAGGCCAATCTCTTGTTCTACTCTTTACAACAGGGCACACAGTGATATAACATGTAGTCAGGTACCACCACAATAGGCATAAGAATGAAAACCACTGCTTTAGAGGTTGCATTAATTTAAGTTCATGAAAAACATGCGGTCATTCGTCATTAAGACTTTGAGATATAAACATATTGTAACTACAAAAATTGATGAAAAACTGTAAAATAGCTCATGCAACTAAAAAACTAAAATCAACACCCAGTAAACTACGCTGCCAAAAGTTTGCTGTGGAAACCACTACAGGTGAGTGTTACTATCGACAAAGAGAACAGGGCAACAGACGCTTTTTGTCTGATAAAAAACCATGTCCAGAGCAAAAACAAAGGAAAGTTGAGAGCAGTGGTCAAGTGATATAGCGAATAAACCTAATGATTTGGGACAAATAGGAGGTGAAGGATTTACCCTTGAACGAAGCTTTTTTAACATACAGTTTAATTTTTAACGTTAAGTACAAACATTGTTTAAGGGTTGTATTACCGATTTTTAGGAAACACAAAAACTAGTTTACAGAAATCAAAAAAAAAATAAGGGTAAAAGAGTGAATACAACCAAACATTACAAAATGATTCAATATAATTTGTAACAACATACCAACAATACATGAAACTGCTCGGTAATGTGCAGGTATAGCTGTTTAAAATGTTGCGGCTTATATATTTTTGAATTTGTCCATTGCACAAACACAGCAATAATGCCAAGAAACAAATTAAACAGCTGATTTTTAAAAGTTGCCCTTGGAAGTATAAACATTGTTTTCAAAAGTGTCCTTCATATAAAAATGAAAGCAAAAACTACCAAATTCTCCAGGAAACAAGGTCTTTTTAGGCTTCATTTTCATGCTTCTGCTGGTTCATCACAACAAACGTCACAAAACAGTCATAAATGCACAGTTTGCTTTGCTCAGGTAATGAAAAAGGGAACTAACCTGCAGTTTTATTTTCGTAACTGGGGGTTTCCCACAAATTGAAATGTTTGTGTGATTACATTTTGTGAAAATCTCACAACCACATTCTATTGTGCCATCCTTATTTTCGGGTTTGCGAATATTGAAAATTAGCTTATTTAAAAAATTTGAACCAGTGACCCCAATTTAGGGCGAAGTTGGCACTTTCAATAATTGCCTTTCTCAAAACCCAGAGCGATACCTATAGGCTCCTCTAAAATATGCCATTAGCTACTATTCTACTTTCGCAACTCACGCCATTTATTGTAATAATTGTGAAATTCTTTGACATTGGACAGTGTTGGAGGTGATACTAAACCCAGTATGTTAACGCATGTGAGTTTATCTACCCAAAATCGGGTATTTGAGAATGAATTATAATGTAATTATATAAACTCTTATTCCCACCTCCTGCCGTTAACATTTATGTTGCATTGGCGTATATAGGTTTATGCAGTGTTTGCGACTTTCGTGGCAATGAAACGCAATGAAAGTCCAGCATCTTATTTGCTATTGTTAGTAGGTAGGCCTATTGCTGTCAATACTAATACAAATCCTTTAATCTTCTAGTCTTTGCAAGTAAATATATTTATAGCCTACACATCAATAGTTTGGTTTGTCATGTACACATTGTTTCTAGAGAAAAACAAGCATACTATTGAAAATGTTGACGGTTCGGGATATTAGGGTTGGGGTGTGTAATTGGAATACATCATAATTCAATTGCAGATACCCCATCTTGCTATTCCAGTAGGCCAAGCAAATTCACAAATATTGTAAAATTTACAGTAGAAAAAGAAACTCTTGGAAACCAATCCAAAACAGTGAAAAAAAGTGAAAAGTAGAAGTAATTAGCAAAATCACAGCATGGTCAAAGCAAATAACATATTTACAAACACAAAACATCAAAAGCAGACTTTTTTAGAATATTGCTGTGATATTTAGACCATTAAAAGTATATATTTAGAGTAAGATATTCACATGAGTTAAATGCGTAGTACTTTTATTGAACACATGTTGAAATAATTATATTCCAAAGCTATTTGGCATCTACAAGTTACTGACAAGTTTAACAAACATGTCATAAAACACTACACATCAACCACTATAAAAAGACACAATTGTTTACAAAAAAATAATTGGTACTGTAGTTAATTAATTCTATATATACATATAGAACATAACTATTGAAGCATCAATAAAAACACTTAATACTCAAGCAATCTTGTACAGTGTCAAGTTTGGTAAAATTTAAAACTTGGCATGCAAGTTAGTGCTGTGTGTAGGAAAACATGAAGGCACAAGGCAGTGTTAAAATTCTGCTCCAGTCCATTTCTCCATTTTCAGGTTCTGGCAAAACAATTTATTACATTTTTATATTGGTTAGTGCATTATGCAAACATTAAGTATAGGAGCGACTTTCCCTAAAATTACACACATATACCAAAGCATATTTGGGGAATTGTGATATATTGCTTACTGATTATATTACATTGAGTTTCATATTTTCTAACTGCTTTCTTCATTAATCAACCATATCATAAATATTACAAACAGTATTATGAGGTGATAATATTCTAAAACAAAAAAACAAACATGTGACAATTGTCTGTTAGTAATTACTGTTCCAATAAGACAAGCTACTACTGTGTTGTTGTTTTTTGAAAAAACTAGAGAAATGACTTGAATAATATCCAACTTAATTACATCACGAACATGAAAACTGCTGCAAGCACATTATCAAATAATTTCAACATATTTTGTCAAAACAGAATTTTGTCTTTAGGTATTAGATGGAATCAAAAATAAAGTTTTTGTCAGGTGTGAAATTTTTGTGAGTCTGTTTTTTCAACGGGTAAGCATGTGAAATGGAAACACAGGGGACAATGCTATACTGCCTGTGTTTACCAAACTGATGTTTCCTAAATTTACCTTGTTGTATTTGTCCCTTGCGTTGGACAAAGCAATTTGTTGCAAGCTATTTGGTTGGCACATGCGCCCAGACTCAGGATTTGTGAAGGCTCCTCGCAGTAGCAATTTATCTTTAATGCATGGAAGTAATTTTACAAGTACAGGGATGTGTTCATCAGTAAGTTTGTTGAAAGACAAATCCAGGACTCGGATCTGTAATATAATACTACATATAAATGTAAAAAACTTAGAGTTTTTTTCATTGAGCATTGATAACAACATACTGCAAAAATTATGAAGTCCATATGTAGTAAGGTTAAAGTATCCGAAAAACAGATAAATGAAGATGTTTTGCTTTTCGATATCTTCATGTACACAAAACATGGAATAATACCTGTTGCTTCATTTTTGTTGTCGAAACACACAGGCTCTCCAACGAGGATGGAGTTGGATAGGTGTTTCGTAAACCCAAATATTGTAGCTCATTTTTTGTTAATTTTAGGATCCTTGAAAGTGCATAAAAAGCACTGGCTCCCATCTTTTGATCATGAAAATCAGCATGTTTGGGAAATGACTCTGAATACACTTTCACCCATTTAGCCTCACACTCCAACAAGACGACAAAAATATCCAGCAACTGTGTAAAATCCTTTTCTGAAATGTAAAAGTTGTGGTATTTAAGGAACTGTACTGGTAAACATAACATTGTTAAGACAAACCTCTAACACACTTATCAAAGCTTCGCTTTATCTCCAGGTCCAGTTTCTTCCGTTTACGTTCAAAGTCAGAAATGTCTGTACATAACATACCAAATAATCATACTAATTCATAAAATACTAAATTGTTTTACTTACTTGAACTGATGAACTTGCCAGATCCAAGGAGAAGGCCACAGACAAATCTTTTAACCATTGCCCAGTTGGATTCGGTAACTAGATTCTCGACCACATCATTAAACATTTCTATTGACATATGGTAGCAACAGTAGTATGCAGCAAAAAACTCCTGCCAAGTTTGATGAACAAAAAACAAGATTTCATTTCCTTCAAATAGGGTCTCCTCTGCACCTCCCAAGATAGTAATAATAAGATCTTGAACAAGGTTTTTTTCTAGCTTAATTTCGATTATGTCTTCTCCAGTAATGACCACTGACTCATCTTTGGTTTTGTTGTATGCCAATAAGCTTATTTGATGTAATAATTCCTTATTCACACGATGCCCAGTGTGATGTGAGCGGCTAAATTGCTGTACTAACTTCATAAACATGTCAGTCATTGTGCGCACTGCCTGGAACTTCATTATACGATCCCCGAAGGCAGCTTTTACCATAAATTTTAGCATTAAAACATTATGACAGAGACTGAGAAGCTGTGGGGAGTGTGTTTCAAGATCCTTCCAAACTTCAGTCTGTCTGGAAGGGCTGGCAGGAGAGAAAGAGTGAAACAAAATCTTCATATCTTCAGGGTGCAAGTCTTGAATAAAAATCACTAGTTTAGGTCTGAGATCATAAGGAAGACAATTAATGGCAAATGGTCGTGATGTTATTATTACTGTAGCAGATTTGAGAAAATCACCACAGCACAAACTAGCCACCAAATGCGATACAGACATGGGAGTTTCACAGTTATACATTGGAGGAGTTTTAATCTTTTGAGGAGCCTGATCATACCCATCTAAGATAATCACACATCTTTTCTCATTTGACAATACCCACTTGAAGGCTTCTGTTAGTTTTTCACGTGACCAATCTACAAGTTGATTGTCAATAAGAAACTGTTTCAACGTAATCTTATCTGGGTAATCTAATTTTCTAAATTGGAAATAAAAGCAAATTAGTCCAGGGGACATTGCAAGGCGCATAGAGCATGTAGTCTTTCCAGATCCAGGGGGACCAATAAGAGCTATAAACCGATGCTCCTTTGCTTCAGTAAGAAGATTACTAAATTTAATTTCAGGGTTTGAAATTTTATTTTCATGATTTTGCTGGCTGGATGGTTGGTATGTTTGTGATACAAAATTTTTGACATCAGCTCCTTCATAGTAGTTTGAAATGGTGTACAGCTTTGGACAAACATATGTTTCTCCACTTCCGTCAGGAACCCTATTGATCCCAAGATCTTGTTTGTTCAACTTTTGTAGCAAGTATTTTCTCATTTCTAAACTAATGTCTTCACCAGAACCTTTGAAAAAAAATGCAACAGTTTACTCTGATGATAAATCTAAAAAGACAGCAATTTGAACATATTTATTCCATAATATGTATCTATAAATTATAGTTTAAATTTTTATAATATAACAAATAGTTATTTGCCAATATTCATTTGCAATCAAAAACTAGAAAAGTGGCTTTCTGATATACTTCCATTTTATATGTTCTATACGACATTTACCAACTTACTACACTATACACAATTTATCTATATATATGATTGTTTTTGCAAGCAAAAACGAATGGGTCCCCACACACGCATTTATGAGGATTTACGGTAAACCTATGTTTCGGTTATTTTTAGATTTTGTAGATAAAAGCATTAACTTAACTTTAAAAGTTTTTGTCCATATTCTTATTGCATCATTATTGTCATATAATTACAAAAAAACAGTGAAAAAAAACAGGAAAAATACTTTCAATTTAATCTCTTGCTTTGACCTTGATATTGTCGTTCAAGTTCAGTTTTTAAACACAAATTTTCCTAGAAAGCCTTAACTGTTATATTAGACACTATATAAAAAAGTCATTTGCTACAAAGGTATACATAACAACTTGTTTTTCACTTAACTTTGTTTCGCAAAAACGACCGTTTAATGACCTTTTTACACTGTTTTTAACAGCATGCAGTCCTCAGTGTTCAACAATACTGTTTAGCCTAATTTATACATGACTTAAGTACTGATTCTTGAATTGATTTGTCAAAAATAAAGAAGATATGTTATGATGAAAAATTCGTAACTGTGTTGTAATGCCTACAAGTTGACCTTTAGTGACCCGTGGCTATGTGACGGCTAAGCTGACAACGAGAATTTAAAGACCATTTATCGCGGCGTACGAAAAAGTTAAGTTTATTTTTTTATATTATGTTGATCAACGACGTTTTGCCCGACATAAACGAAACCGAAGTACGTTTATTGAGATTAAATTATGTCTTATGTGTAAAACCTTCACCAAAACTGAAAATGCGCGTAATAACTCAATAAAACAACACAGCATTGCTACACAAAAAAACAGCTGATTTCTAATCACCCAAACGACTGTCTCGTAAAACACGTCTGTCCGGACGTCAAGCTGAGCTCTCCCGCCGTAATCGTAAACCAGTGAATTCCTCCCTTGGGACTTATATCTGACTGATAGCGTAAACATATTATGGGTTGTAAAGGTAACTGGCAAAATTTTAAATACTAAACGAATAGCCTGCTTAAACAATTGTTGAAATGTTTAAATATTTCTGCACCATAGGGCTTGTATTCCTGGCCTAAAACTAAAACCGATTATTTCGGGGTTTAAAGGGTGAAAAATCGGTGAATCCGAAAAAAAGATACAAAATTCTTTAAAAAACCTTACATTGCACCAAATAACAAGGCATGAAACTCCAAGATGCTGTACTTTAGTCAGTGCAGCCGTTTTAAAAATTCAGGGAAGGGGACCCATAATTACATTTAAAGAAACATTTAAGGTTAAACAGTTTGCTCAATGCTTTCTAGAGTACTTGATTCGGCTGCACATAAAGCATTAAGAGTTACATTCACAACATCCCCATTGCATATTCACAACAGTATTACGTAGTTTAAATCTTTGTTTAATTTCTCAAGCATTTTTATATAAATTTTTATATATTTTATATTTATATATATATAAAACAAACATTTAAAAAAAACTCAGAACAGATTGAATAATTAAAAACGAGATTTTTAGCATAAATGCAATTGCTGCAATATAGATTTTGGAGTATCAGATATTTAGTTTTTTAAATAATTTGCTGTCTAAACAATTTTATATCTGTTATACTTTCAACATCCAAAGTGTCAAAATTAACAAAAAAACAAAAATGTTTTGTTTTATAATTTGAATAAACGCCCAATGATTTATTTTGTTGGATACCCTTTAACTTTTGCATAGTAGCACTATTTTGTTAAAAGCACCAAACAATAGCAGTACAACTATATTTAAAAAAGCAACTTGTTAAAGCAGTTGGTAAGACCATTTCATGACCTTTACTTTAAGTAATAATAAGTATATCTATCTTAAATTATATTTAAATCAGTATGAAAATACAAAAAGTAAATATAGCCACAGATTTGATTCAAATCACAAATATTAATATAACAACAAAACAGCTATGCTTCTTACTTTCGTTACTGTCCATTTTTATTGCATTAAAATCACTTGATACAGAGCTTTCTTGCACTGTCACAAACTTTTTTTTCCTGCAAAATATAAGTTATAGCTGTTGCGTTTGTTTTATATTCGCACTGTTAGACAAATAATGCTCTAGGCAATTGTGTGAAATAGACATTTTGAACTACTGTTTCATATTAATCATATGCATTTTGAACTACCAACGTGGGTCAAATACAAGTTGCCTACATTTAAATACTGTATGACTGTATATGTGTGAAAAAATGAAAAAAAAAAGTTTTGTGTATATATATGAAGATTTTTATTATATTGGTATTTATGAATAATACGATGTTTATTCAGTTTTGGCAAGGTGAAACAGGTTATTTTTTATTGAAAAAGATATTGTTATGTTGGTCCATGACAATTCAAATGCATTCGAAAGAAAATAGTTGATTTTGCATATTTTTTATTAAAGTGTTGAAATGTATCAGAATCATGAATCCCAAACTGCAACCTTTCCCTTGTTAAAAATATTACATATATTGCGCAACTTCAGGCATACAAAGTTTGGTGCAACATGCTGGTCAGAAAAAGAGAAAGGCTTTTCTAATGATGTATTGAAATTGCCATGTCTGTTCCTATGCTGTAACTTTAGAGATATTATGCTTTGGGTTTTGTACATTTTAATCGAAAATCACCTTGCAACTTGATGTATGTCTGCTACAACTGATCGCTTTCTTGCTCCATTCTACACGATAAAAATGGATGTTATTAAAAGTGAAACTAAAAGAGTTGCCTAACCCAGTGGTTCTCAACCTTTTAAGTTTGCGGACCGGTAAACTTTTAGAACAAATTTTGCGGACCGGTGGACTTTAAAAAGTCAACTCAAAATGAAATCACGACAAAAATATACAATTCAAAAACAGTACGAAAAATTCAATTTAATGAGATGGTGCTGCTGTCTGTTTGATATCATATACGTATTAGACGCGGTTCTAATGTTTCTGTAAGGCGAAGTAGCGCGTTAACTTCTACACGGTTTCCCTGCCTTCAACATCTGACATTTTGCAATTAAGACATAACATTGTAAAATATTTGGCGGACCGGCAGAAAAGTTGAAACAGACCGGCACCAGTCCGCGGACCGGCGGTTGAGAACGACTGGCCTAACCCATATTGCTAGTGCACATACACTATGACTTATTTTAAAACATATACAAATTTCCTACACTTATTTTATAATGGGTCCAATGATAGCCAATGTTTTCATAACTGTTTGTTTTCGCAAGTATAAACTAATGGGCGTCACACATGCAAAGTTGTAACAAAATTTGTCAATATTCTTTTTGCATTGTTATTGTCTTTTTTATTATAATAGTAGTAAAAAAATGGAAAAAAAAACTTTCAATATTGCTGTCAAAGATCAGTTTTTAAACACAAATTTTCCTAGAAAACAGTTGTATTACGGACACTATAATTCAAGAAGCTATTTGCTACAAAGGTATAGTCTACATAACACTTTTTTTAACTAAAATTTGTTGGTTTGGATAATGATAGCTTTTACTTTGTTGGTTTTGTTTGGCAAAACGAAATACCATTGACCGACTGTTTACTGACATTTTGACAAGATTTTCAATAACATGCAGTCCTTAGTGCTTTGCTTAATTTATACATGACTCAAGTATTGTGGATCAAACTTATTTGTCAAAAGTAAGAAAGCTATGTTGTGACAAAAAATTATTCTTAACTGTGTTTACAATACAAACAAGTTGACAATTATTTAACCATTTATTGACCAATTGTCGCAACTTTCGGATATACCAAGTTCATGTTTTAACCTTTATATTGATTAGGAACATTTTGCCTGACATATTAATGGGAAGCACTCTTTCTTGACTAAACCCGTATTACAAACCAGTGTAAGACAGCAGAAAAATGTGAACAAAACAATATGTGTCTCCCTCAGGGAAGGTGACCCTTAATATTCCTGGGACATGAAGTACTAACCTAACCAAATCTCATCCATTCAGCTATTGTCAAACAAATTTTGCCATTTTTCAATCAACATCCTACAAATTGACAATCAACACCTAAAAGTGGCATATTCTGCAAACTGTCTAAATTTCATCAATTTAGGAAAAGTTTACAAATATCATTCATTTTAGGGGTTAGTGGATAAATGGTGGGGCTGCAGAGCAAAACTTAACAATTGACACCAAAAAATGGTGTATTACAAGCTGTTAAAATTTTAACCAATTGAAACACTAATTTTACCCATTTTAGGGGTTAAAGTGATGGGTGGTGTGGTTACAGGGTTAAACATAACAACTGACTCTACAAAACTTTGTTTTCTAAACTGTCAAAATTTTATCCAATTTGGACATTGTGTAAAAATGTGAACCTGTGGGGTAACTCATGTGGTTTTGTGTCAAAACCAATAAATATAAAACCACAATGACCCAATGAACAGTCCTGTAAAATTTTATCTCAGATGGACAATGTTTACAATTTTGACTACCAGAGGTGTTTTGAGAAACAACTGTTTACACTTCTGACGTCATATGGTTTTACTCAGTTGGGATTGGTGGGGTAACAGTCTATACCAGTGGTCTTGAACCTTTTTCAAAAGCGACCCCAATTTAAAATAATTAAATCAGCATTTACATGCGACCCCCTTTTTTTCGATAGGGAGGAAATTGTTTGAAGTAATGCCGAAGCTGAAACTATTTTCATATTTCGAAACTAATGTTTCATTTAATTTGGCCAATCTATTCGCGGTAAAGCTCACCAGTTTGCAGAAATCAGTAAATTTATCCAATTTTACCTGAACACGCTGTATTACTTTCGACACCGTATGTCATTCAGGCTCTATCACATAACAATGGGTAGGATAACTTTTGTTTAGAAAAGATTATTGCATGATTGGATTGTGACACGAGCTATCAAACAGTACAGCAAAACATGAGCAAAGGTTGCGAACTAGAACAAAAACGTATCATTTTTTGGTAATAAATTTGAACACCAATAAATTGAATTTATGGCGACCCCAGAAAATTTTTAGGGGAAATTGCCATGTCTGTTCCTATGTCATATGTTTCATATCCATCTGTACCACCCTACCCTCTGTAAAATTTTATTACAAATCTAACAAAGATTTTGTGGCAAAAGTGCATTGACAAACTTTAAAAAAATAAAAAAAGGTGAAATCAAGACGTGTTCCCTTGATGGACCCATAATTATCGCAATTTTAGTTGTGGTGTAGTTTGAAAGACTGTGTGGTGCATTTTTCAGCAGAAAAGACATGTTTTAAGATTTAACATTGTCTTGGTCAAAGATTCGGTGAAATATTCCATAGACCCCCTATTTCTTGGGGGACATATCTTGATAGCCCCCCTTAGGGGCCCCCTATTATTTGGCTGAATCCTCTACTTTTGCAAAGATTTTGTTTCTGATAAATATTTTTTTGCAACATGAAAGATTAATATAATTGAGTCAGAACGTCAGCCTATCTATAGTTAAGTAAACAAAACTTTACAATGCTAAACCTTAAATGATTACCCAAAACTTCATCTTTCAAAAATCAGTTTCAACAAAAAATGTTTAGCCAAATCCAACACCACCAAAACCAATGACACAAAACATACCATTGATTTTGCATCTTCACTTACAGGATTTGAAGACAATTGAGACTGAAGGAAATTGCAGATATTTTCATCTGCAACAAAAACATTTGACTAACTTTTACTGCAATTCCATTTTTTGTACTGAAGTTGAAAATTTTTTCAACAGAAGGATAGTACATATTTCCATTGACTTTAGAATATGGCCTATTTCATTTTTTGTGTAAGAAGGTTTGGTGCTATAAAGGGCATACAGCAATTATATTTTCTCACATAATCATGCTATAAGAGGTACAAACGATTGTTAAGGACGCGGCTTTTTTGTATCATTTTTAGTTGTGTTTGTGTTTGTGAGAACTGTCCAACATAAGAAATATGTGGTAGATACATGTTTTCAATGCACAGTAGTTTTTTGAGACATGCTATTTAAGGGGTTATACATTTAAAAGGGTTAAGTTAACACAATCTGTGTTCTCAATGGAAATTAATTTGTTAAGACATAGTCTTCAATTTTTACCTTTTCTTTTCGGCACATTCTGCTGTTGTTTCATCAAAAGCTCCTCTATTAACTGACTAATGTCATGTTTTACTGTAAAAAAATGATCAAAAAATGATCATGCAATGACATATAGTTAAGTTTTTATAACTAGAAAAGTGGCTTTCTGATATACTTCCATTTTATATATTCTATACGATATTTACCAATTTACTATACTATACACAATTTTATCTACATATATGATTGTTTTTTTATCTACATATATGATTGGCAAAAACGAATGGGTCCCCACTAGGGATGTTCAAAGTAGAATATCGAATCTTGGGATTCGAATCCAGTTAGATTCGAATCCATTTTTGCCGTTTATATCGGGTAATATGAACCAATATAAATGTGTGCTCTCGTCGCTGGCAAAAATGTAAACACATGTGTTACGCTTTTAAGTGGTCGCCCCGTCATTGTACCAGTTGCAAAGATGGCAAGTGCATCGTCGCCGTCAAATCAGTGAGCGCTATATAACGTTATAACGCCAAGTCCCAAGTCGCTATAACACAGCCACAACGACGGTTGTGCGTTGGAGGCATAATTAACGATTAGTGCATTTGTTCCGCATCTGATCACGTGATTATGCTTATGCCATTAAACATCGTACCGGCGACTTTTTGCAATGTCTTACCAGCATCTAATTGTTTCAGACTTTTTTTTTGACACAACAAAAATTTAACGGTCATGGCGATAGGCAGCGAATGGAAGAATGGGATTGTCTGTTAATATCGCAAAAACAGTGATGGAATCCCATAACATATGACGTTTGCATCATTTTTTAACCGCATACAAACATAAGAATGCAGTTAGTGCACGCTGCAAAGTTCACAATTTGTGTGGTAAAATCGCTGGTAATTTAATTGGACTTTAAAATTGCCCAATGTCCCTGCTTTACATCACCCAATGTTTTAACTTTTTTAGGGTGCCTGTTTTTGCAGTTGTTTTAGGTTAACAAACGTTATATATTAGTACACTAGGGAGTCTACGTCAGTCCTCGTCAGTCTATCAACAAATCAAATTACCACAGCATGCTTACAACATAGTTACTTCTACTGAAGGCAATAATAATCACCAAATAAAATTGTAAAAGTTATTTTTAACCTTATGCTAATTTTTCTGGCTTAGTGAATTTTGGGTCATTTAGTTTCAATGCAGTTGTGCAAAGTTTTTTCCCAGTGTTTTTCTTTGTTTTGGCTGGTTCTTTTTTTACATTATAAATGAAAAATATGTTTTATAATGTATTAAACTGGTCTACTTTAGTTGTTGTCAAGATTATTGATTGCTCAGTCAAAAATAATATAAGAATTGGATTCGATATTCTAGATTCGCATCAATTATTCTAGAATACCCAATTATTTTACTTTGAACATCCCTAGTCCCCACACGCGTGTTTATGTGGATTTACGGTAAACAAATGTTGCGGACATTTTTAGATTCTTAAGGACAAATTTTTCACAAAGCATTAACTTAACTTTAAAAGTTTTTGTCCGTATTCTATTTGCATCATTATTGTCATATAATTACAAAAAATGGGTGAAAAAAGAACGGGGAAAATACTTTCAATTTAATCTCTTGCTTTGACCTTGATATTGTCGTTCAAGTTCAGTTTTTAAACACAAATTTTCCTAGAAAGCCTTATCTGTTATATTAGACACCATATAAAAAAAGTTGTTTGCTACAAAGGTATACATAACAACTTGTTTTTCACTTAACTTTGTTTCGCAAAAACGACCGTTTGATGACCTTTTCACACTGTTTTTAACAGCATGCAGTCCTTAGTGTTCAACAATACCAGTTAGGCTAATTTATACATGACTTAAGTACTGATTCTTGAATTGATTTGTCAAAAATAAAGAAGATACATTATGACAAAAAATTCTTCGTTACAACTGTGTTGTAATCCCTACAAGGTGACCTTTAGTGACCCGTGGTTATGCGACGGCCAAGCTGACAACGAGAATTTAAAGACCATTTATCGCGGCGTTCGAAAAAGTCAAGTTTATTTTTTCATATTTATGTTGATCAACGACGTTTTGCCTGAAATAAAACGTTTATCGAGTTTAAATTATGTCTATGGACTAACACCTTCGCCAAAACTGAAAATGCGCGTGATAACTCAATAAAACGACACAGCATTGCTGCACAATGAAACTGCTGATTTCTAATCACCCAAATGACTGTATCGTAAAACGTCTGTCCGGACGTCAAGCTGAGCACTCCCGCTCTGCCGCCTTAATCGTAGGGACTTATATCTGACTGATAGCGTACACATATTATGGGTTGTGAAGGTAACTGGCAAAATTTTAAATACTAAACAAATACCTTGCTTAAACTAGAAGGGTGGCTTAGCACATATTGCCCTTGCACATACACTATGATCTATTTTAAAACATAAATATAATTCCTTCACTTATTTTATATTGGGTCCCATATTAGCCACCGTCTTTTAAAACATTAGTTGTTTCTGCAGGCAGAAACTCATGGGTCCCCACACATGCAAAGTTGTAAATACTGCATTTCAAGAGATAACCATGTGAAAGTTTGGTGTTGTAAGGTAAACGCAGTGATCGGCACTGGGCTTAAATAATAATACTATGTAAAAACATAACATTTGAGTATGTTTAATAAACTTTGCAAAATTTCATATAATTAGAATGTTTTTTAAAAGTTCATTTATTTTAGGGGGCTAGTTGAGTAAATGTTGGGGCTAAAGGTAAAACACATCAACTGAAACCTTCCATTAGCATAGTCCACATACTAACCCAAATTTTATCCAATCCCGACACTGTTTAAAAAACTGACCCATTGTAGGGGACTAGTGGGATAACTAATGGGGTCAGACACACAAACTAAAAAAATATGAAATCTCAATGACTCAATCAATAGTACTGCAAACTTTCAGCCCAATCCGCCAATGTTTAAAATTTCGACCACTAGAGGTGTTTTGAGCGACAACCGTTAATGTTTCAGATGTCATAGGGCTGTTAACAACCCCCTAACTAACGTTCACCAAGCAATCCACAAAGTCATAAAAGAGTAACATACAACTGCTTGCCCTTGTAACACTATTGAGCAACAGAAATCTTTCGTTTGTGGTGCCCAGTAACATACAAATACGTTTTACACTTTAGGGGCTTGTGGGGTAAATGATGGGGCTACATGGTTGAACACATCAATCGACATCTATAAATGGCATACTCTACAAGCTATCCAAATTTTAGCCAATTCTGACACTGTTGAAAAACTCACCCATTTTAGGGGGCTAGCGGGGTAAATACTAGGGTTATCAACAAAAACAAAGTGGGATGCACATCTACATAACTACATCTACCATCTGTGTAAATTTCAGCCAAATCCATCAAACATTTGATGGAAAAACGAGTCGGACAAACTTTGGGGAAAAAATACCCATTTTAGGGGGCTAGCGGGGTAAATACTGGGGTTATCAACAAAAACAAAGTGGGATGCACATCTACATAACTACATCTACCATCTGTGTAAATTTCATGCAAATCCATCAAGGATTTGATGGAAAAACGAGTCGGACAAACTTTGGGGAGAAGAAAAAAAAAGAAAAAACAAACAAACAATTTGAGTAAAATCAATATGTGTCCCCTTCAGGGAAGGGGACCCATAATAAAATCTCCTGATTGTTTAACTGTTTATTTATCCTTGAGCCAACAATACTTTTTTAATGGCTGAAACCTTTACAGAACTGAACAACTACCAGCAAAATGGCAAGATCACCTATCAAAGTGAGGTTAAAACTAGAAGGGTGGATTAGCACATATTGCCCTTTCACAATCGGGTCTGCATTTCTGACTTTTACAAGAACAATATATGCCCCCAATATAGTTTACAATAGGTTTAAGTTATGAATACCGGTAGACATTTTTGGCCGAGCATTTGGTTCACCATTCCAACACTTTTTGATTATTTCTATCAGTTGTTTGTACACTCTGGCTTCGGTGCTGTTTTTGCTGTTGCTTATTAGGTTTGTTAATTCTGACTCGTGAGGCCTTCCATCAAAAAGAATGTAATTCTTCAATTGATTTAGATGGGCACCGGCATAGACAACCACTTGTGTAACAACTTCATATGCAAGCATTGAAAACCTGTACCCAACAATACTTCATTTACATTAGCACTTTTTTATTTCAATTACAACACAACATAAATAATTGTAGTCTTCCTTTAAAATTGACTTTTTATTTTACAATACTAGAAGGGTGGCTTAGCACATTTTGTCATTGCACATACACTATAACCTATTTTAAAACATTCATATATTTACTCTGCTTGTTTTATATTGGGTCCCACATTATCCATCGTCTTTTATAACCTTAGTTCATTCTGCAGGCAGAAACTCATGGATCCCCACACATGCAAAGTTGAAAATAATGCATTTCAAGAGATGACCATGAGAAAGGTGTTGTAAGATAAATAATAATACTATGCAATCACAATAATTCAATCAATAGTACTGCAAAATTTCAGCCCATTCCGACACTGTTCAAAAACTCACCCATTTTAAGGGGTTAACAGGGTAATAACTGGGGTTATCAACACAAACAAAGTGGGAAGCACATCTACATAACTAGGGATGGGCCGAGCCGAGCCAGAACCCGAGTACTCGGTACCGAGCATCGCTGTTTTTGCTGCTCGGTGCTCGGCCGAGCAGTTGCACAAACTGAGCCGAGCGTTAAATTTGCATATTCATGCCCTGCTAACATATGTAACTAGCGTTCTAAAGGGTGTCTATGAACAAAAACGAATGATTTTTTAAATGTATTAGATAGTGGAAAAACGTGTACTTAAAGGGCATGTACAGCTTAATAAAACACCGCCGGTGACGTAAGAGACCTTGTAGAGCTAAAACGTAGAAAGGGGATTTTTTGTGACGTCATAATGCACCGAGCGTGCTCGGCTGAGCACCGAGCATTAAAGTGAGATGCTCGGTGCTCGACCAAACAGAACATTTGCAATTTTGGCACATCCCTATACATAACTATATCTACCATATGTGTAAGTTTCATCCAAATCCATTAAACATTTGATGGCAAAACGAGTCAGACAAACTTTGGGGGGTAAAAATTTTTTTTAGGGGGCTAGCGGGGTAAGTACTAGGGTTATCAACACAAAAAAAGTGGGATGCACATCTACATGACTATATCTACCATCTGTGCAAATTTCAGCCAAATCCATCAAACATTTGATGGAAAAACGAGTCAGACAAACTTTCGGTGAAAAAAAAACATTTTAGGGGGCTAGCGGGGTAAATAGTGGGCTTATCAACACAAACAAAGTGGAATGCACATCTACATAACTATATCTACCATCTGTGTAAGTTTAATCCAAATCCATTAAACATTTAAAGGCAAAACGAGTCGGGCAAACTTTGGGGTAAAAGGTGGCTGGCGGGGTAAATACTAGGGTAATCAACACAAACAAAGTGGGATGCACATCTACATAACTATATCTACCATCTGTGTAAGTTTCATCCAAATCCATCTAACATTTGATGGAAAAACGAGTCGGACAAACTTTCGGTGAAAAAAAAACATTTTAGGGGGCTAGCGGGGTAAATAGTGGGCTTATCAACACAAACAAAGTGGAATGCACATCTACATAACTATATCTACCATCTGTGTAAGTTTAATCTAAATCCATTAAACATTTAAAGGCAAAACGAGTCGGGCAAACTTTGGGGTAAAAGGTGGCTGGCGGGGTAAATACTGGGGTAATCAACACAAACAAAGTGGGATGCACATCTACATAACTACATCTACCATCTGTGTAAGTTTCATCAAAATCCATCTAACATTTGATGGACAAACGAGTCGGACAAACTTTGGGAAGAAAAAAAAAGAAAACAAAAAAAAAATTTTTTTTCAGTAAAATCAATATGTGTCCCCTTCCCATAATAAGATGTAACAGTACAACAAATCGACTATAATCAAGATGTGTCGATAAAACCTTAAAATATCAACAGCTACTTATTTTTACCCATAAACATCCTCCATTGTAGACCGTTCAATAGTGCTATCCTTCAAAAATTCAGGTGCAGCATAGGGAACTGTGTGTCCGGATGAAGGGTGATCCAATGTTGTGCACAAAGAGTTGGCTGATTTTAGAACATTGCTTTCACCAAAATCAGCAATCTTAACCAAACCATCTAACGTCAGCAAAACATTTTGTGGTTTTAGATCACCATGAACAATAGGCTCATCTTTTTCATGCATGTACTGTAATGCATCAGCTATTTGGTGAAGTATTTTCAATTTTTTTAATAATTCAATTGTTCTTTTAGGTTTGAGGTGAAGAAAATCCTCTAAATTTCCACCCCTGGCATATTGCGTGACAATGCCAATAGATCCATCTTGAAAATCAAGGGTTTGGAAAATCTTTACAATGTTGCTGTGCTGCAAACTTTTCAAGACTTTCACCTCCTTTCGAAATCTTATTGACAAAAATTGACTTCATTAAAAACTACAGCTCAACTATTAAGTGATGCTAATATTTTATAACTTTAACACTAAAGCTGTCACAATCAGGTTGTTTTAAAGGTTTGGTTTGGGTGACTGCTAGTAGTTTTAAGAGACCGCAAGTGTTTCATTTAAATACCAAAAAATAGCCATATCCAAATTTTGGGAAACCGCTGGAGAAATTTGGGGGACCGTTTTGGTCCCCCAAAACACCTTAAAAAAACACTGGTCACAATCATACATTTTCTAAATTTATATGTACACAACTTTAATCGCTACATACTTTTTTCTAATTTCATCTTTTTTTTCTTCAGTTCCAGTAAGTAATATTTTTTTTACTGCAACCTTGCCCAAGGTTTTATGTTGTGCAACAAAAACATCACCACTTGCACCATTTGCAATAATTTTTAGCTCCTTAATGTCAGATTCTTTAATCTGCAAAAAAATGTAATGATTTTCACAAAAACACACACACACACACTAACTTAAACATAAAGTATTATTATTTACAACTAAGGAAACAAGCAGTGAAAAATGCCCTTAAATTTTATCCAAATCAGTTACAGCATTTCCAAAATACAACAGATATGTAAGCCTACTAAATCACTCTACAGAAGACCCTTTAAAACAGGCCCTCCAATGCGGCCCACGAACAGTCAACAACAATTGTAGTATTTTGTCAGACTTTTATCTAATTACACTAAATTTGTCTTACTTTTCAAGTTGAAAGCTATTATTTAAACTGACGTTTACCGAAACTTAATTTACACATACAAATTCATATGTTATGAATAGAAACGATAGTAATTGAACCGTTCCTTAAAGTTTTAGTCAAGGGTGTACAACCTGCGGCCGTACGGCCACATTGAAATATATGTACTGGCAGACGTGATGTAATTAAAACTTCTTTGCCAAAACTTTTGATTTTCAAACTGCCCTAAACAGATTTTGTGTTACTGAAAAGAGTATTACCAGCCTAGTAGCCATATGCGACAGACTTTTTGTAGGCGTATTGTGTGCAAACAATGCGAAAAACAGGTACAAAAAGCGTCAAAATATAGATTATGACATAATAATAGAGTTAAAACTGCGGGTCTTCACATTGTGGAGCTTAATCTGTACAATAAGTTGGAAATTAATCTGGGCTTTTTGGGCGTCAATAGATGGTATATATATGATATAAACCTTTTTCTTGTAATTTTTGAACAAAAACAGCAGATAATTGGCTGCCGTTGGTGAAATAAGGATCTGCAATGCGGTCGTCGTAGCGAAAAGGTTGTTTAAGTGTATACAACCAGATTAAAAATCACATGCGGCCCACAGCATAATTCCCAAACTGCAATGTGGCCCGCGAACCCCACGAGTTTGACACCCCTGCTTTAAAAGCTAAGGGGTGTCTAGTAGAAAAGGTATACTAAACATAAAAAAATGTTTACAAACTTTTTGTTCTGACCAAACAGCAACATAAAGTCTAAAAAAAATAGTCTTTAGTGAGTGTATTAATGAGCCACTTCTGTACACAGCACACAGGTGGTTTCATAAATTTGTTTTACCTGGTAACAAAATCACCCAAAAAACTGCAACAAAAAACCCTACCTGTAATTTCATCTTTAATGGATGGTATCCAATAACTCTACTCAACTGCTTTCATGATTGTTTTCGATAAACAACCTAATACATCAAAGCTGTAAAAATACAAAAAACAGACAGTTTTATTTTTCCTTAGGTATGCAAAACAACTTGGATGGAAATCAATGGTTACAGAACAAAAAGAACAAATGAATAATGCCTTTACAAAATGCAGTCAAAAATGGCCTGCAAATAAAACAATAAAAAAACAGTTCATGTGTGTACCTGCCATGAAGACTGGGTTTAAATTTTCAAAACATTATTAATGGAAATAATTTTAAAAACAATCCCAAAGACCTGAATTATAGCATTGTATAGACTAGTTCTTAAAATGAGGTGACACTTTCCTTGGATATTGAAACAAAGGGGCAAGTACACAGTAACTTTGCATTGTTGGTTGCAGGCGTTGCAGCTGAATTTGGGATAATTACTTGAAACAGAAAACAATAAATGGTAAATATTTAAATAAAAATGTGGTCACGCAAGTCGCAAACCCGAGATATCGTCAGAAAACAACAACCTAGTTGCGCACGTTGCTTCCATAACCTTTTTCATTTTTAGGGAATCCCCCTTCAAAAAAACAAATCTCCCGCCGTTCACCATTTTGTAAAACTGTAATTATATTGTTTGAAAAATCACCGAAAGGCCTAACTACGTTTAAATCCAATAGTTAAAAAATAAGATCTGGTCATAAGTTGGCCATCTAGCAAACCTGGTAAGCTATTGATAAATACAGCCAGGATCAGCAGTTCAGTTATGACGTCATAACCGAGTATAAATTTGATTGTTGTCTTTGTGTATGAAAAACGTTTATGATTTGCATGTGGGATGTGGCTGAGTTTAATTACTGATGTTTTTTACAGTAGGTTGGTTGAAAATGCATCTGTGAAACCAAAAAGTATTGCAAATTACAATGTTCAACCTAAAATATTTGTAGTATGGCCCATGGGTACAAGCGCTGCGGCCTGTCATTGGGCAGTTGTTACTAAAAACGTTTATCCTAACTTTTATTTTTGATCAATTTAAAAGCAAAAATGGTTTGAAACTGAACTGTAGATAACAAACTCACTTATCAGGAAAACTTACACCTTTTGTAATTTAACCCAAAATATTTGGTTTGTGTGGGGCAGCTTAAAACCATTCTATTTACATTCCCATAAGTTAGTTATGCTGCAATGTAAGAATGAAGTTAGTTATTTCAGCTGAAACTTTACCATCTCATTTTTGAAAAAATGGCAACCATATTATTGACATACTTTAGGGAGTATTTAATCACATATATCCCTGATTTTTAGACTGCCCATAATGATGGACCAAATCAAGTCTTTAGATGCAAAATATATTTGGGGGTTTTTAACCAGTGTCACATGTGGAATAGTAGTTGGTTGGATATTAAAGGGGATTGCCTCTAAAAAATCGTACTTGCCCACTTTGCAGCAGAAGTCTTCCAACACTAATTTGGAAGGAGACTTTGATGATGAAGACTTCAATGAAAAAAATCAATTTAAGATGGTAATTGCTGTAAGACAGGATCTCAAAATGGGCAAAGGAAAAGTAGCTGCCCAATGCTCTCATGCTGCTGTTGGTGCATACAAGAAATTGAATGCCAAAAATAAATCACTTTTAAAATGTTGGGAATATAATGGACAACCAAAAGTTGTGGTCAAGTGCCAGGATGAAAATCAGCTGTTGGAGTTGTTTCATCATGCCAGGGCCATTGGACTAATCGCAACAGTAATTGAAGATGCTGGAAGAACCCAGATCAGTCCTGGCTCCAAAACAGTTTTGGGTGTTGGACCTGGCCCAGAAGATGATGTTAATAAAGTCACAGGACATCTAAAACTGTTATAGGACAGTATTTTCACTATTTAAATAATCTCACTGATTTATTGAGCGTTGCAAACCAATTTACCAACCAGCTTGGACATTAAAAATGCACTATTAAACACCAATAGTACCATGTTGTTACATGATGTAAAGTAGTTCTAATAATGCCATTTATGTGTCTAGAGTTTAGTCATGCAGTTACCAGAAGTAGGTGGTTATTTATTGTGCACGATCACTGGTTTTGGTTTAGGATGTATATTGAGAAGACCTCAAAATTTAAGATATATAGGCCAACTTGCAACTAAAAATTGCAAAATGGTAATGGTTGTTCGAAATGATTTGTCAATGGGAACTGGAAAAATCGCTGCGCAATGTGCCCATGCCGCTGTCTCTGCAGTTACCCAAATACAAAAGACAGATAACAGTACACTTCAACTGTGGCTTTTGGCAGGACAACCCAAGATTGTTGTCCAATGCAATGATAAAAATGAACTGATGAATGTTGTGATAAAAGCCTCAGAAGCAGGAATTAATACTGTTTTTGTACGGGATGCTGGACGGACTCAAGTTGAAGCTGGGACTGAAACAGTCTGTGCTGTTGGTCCT
Source organism: Phallusia mammillata (assembly GCF_965637545.1). Classification (NCBI taxonomy): domain Eukaryota; kingdom Metazoa; phylum Chordata; class Ascidiacea; order Phlebobranchia; family Ascidiidae; genus Phallusia; species Phallusia mammillata. The sequence goes on along the minus strand of NC_137258.1, from coordinate 15,897,399 downwards.
GCTACCAGTTCAGAAGTTAACAAAATAACTGGAAGACTAAAGCTGTTGTGATGCACAGCAAAAGTAAAATGATACATACACAAAGTACAACACTTTATTGATAAACAACCGCATGGTAAAAAATTCTATTGTCTATGTGAGTGTTCCTCCACCTGGATATAAAGGTTCGCTTGGCATAAACTTTTTAAGCCAAGTCAGTGTTTTTCTGTGTGGGTATGGTTTTAACACTCCAAGTTTTTCATATTCTTGTGGAACAAATTCATAGACTGGCTCTGCCATATCTAAAAAAGTTGAATATTTAGGATGTTATGGCCTATTTTGAAATATATGTCTTATTATGGGTCCCCTTCCCTGAAGGGGACACATATTGATTTTACTCAAAATGTTTTTGTTTTTTTTCTTATTTTTTCTTCTACCCAAAGTTTGTCCGACTCGTTTTTCCATCAAATCCTTGATGGATTTGGCTGAAATTTACACAGATGGTAGATGTAGTTATGTAGATGTGCATCCCACTTTGTTTTTGTTGATAACCCCAGTATTTACCCCGCTCGCCCCCTAAAATGGGTATTTTTACCCCCAAGTTTGTCCGACTCGTTTTACCATCAAATGTTTGATGGATTTGGCTGAAATTTACACAGATGGTAGATATAGTTATGTAGATGTGCATCCCACTTTGGTTTGTTGATAACCCCGTTAGCCCCCTAAAATGGGTGAGTTTTTAAACAGTGTCAGAATTGGCTGAAATTTGGATTTCTTGTATAGTATGCCATTTATATGTGTCGATTGTTGCGTTCAACCCTGTAGTCCTAACATTTACCCCACAAGCCCCTAAAGTGTAAAACGTATTTGTATGTTACTGGTCACCACAAACGAAAGATTTCTTTGGAGCAATAGTGTTACATCGGCAACCAGTTGTATGTTGCTCATTGGTGGGTTGCTTGGTGGTCGTTTTTGCACCATGGCAGTTAGGGGCTTGTTAACAGCCCTATGACGTCAGAAACATTAACGGTTGTTGCTCAAAACACCTCTAGTGGTCGAAATTTTAAACATTGGCGGATTGGGCTGAAATTTTGCAGTACTATTCATTGAGTCATTGTGGTTTTTACATATTTTTTAGTTTGTGTGTCGAACCCAATTAGTTGCTCTACTAGCCCCCTAAAATGGGTCAGTTTTTTAAAACGTTAAATAGGTCATACTTCAAACAATATCTGGGGTGAATCTAATTTTATAGCTTGTATTCTACATAGTATTATTATTTAAGCCCAGTGCCGATCACTGTGTTTTACCTTACATCACCCGACTTTCTTATGGTTATCTCTTGAATTGCATTATTTTCAACTTTACATTTGTGGGGACCCATGAGTTTTTGCCTGCAGAAACGACTAAAGTTATAAAAGACGATGGCTAATATGGGACCCAATACAAAATAAGCATAGGAAATATATTTATGTTTCAAAATAGGTTATAGTGTATATGCAAGGGCAATATGTGCTAAGCCACCCTTCTAGTTTTAACACATACTTAATTTATTGTGAAAAGTTTCCAAAACGCTTTCATCCCACTTTGATTGAAAAAATCTAATTGAAGCCGGTGTTAATTGGGATTGAAGTTCATCAAAAAAGTCTTTCGTTTGAAACCAGCGGTCACGTAGTAGCAAGCTGAAAGTGAACAAAACACTTAAAATAGTGCACACACAGTTTTCAGTTAACTTACCAAGGGCTATCTTTTTGCCATTTGTCATAGTTTATTTTTTCTTTTTGCTTGTACAATACAAATATCATTCTGTGATAACCAGTTCCACGCATCGGTAAAGGTTGAAGGTAGTCCACAACTACATCGCCTGACGCCACCTCATTTCCTTTGATATTACCACTAAGGAATATTGTATGTAAAACTAAAGTCCTGTACCAATATTTTAGATTGCTGGGTACTTACATAAACCAGTGCACATATTCTGAAGTGGTAGATTCTAAATTGCCATCTGGGTTCACCAAAATCAATGTCCAAAGTGAATCAGGATTTGAGTCGAACATAATGTTAGGTGGAGAGGCTGCCTGTCACATAACAAACTTTTTTTAGTTAACTACAAACAGTTTACTTGCCCCACTTCATGACATTTTTAACTACAGGTTTCAACTTTTGTACTGTTTGCAGGGAAAAAAGCAACCCCAATCTACCCTATCTAAATAATCAATACATACAATTATTCTAAATTTCCAGCATTAAGTCATAGCAATAATCAACACTTACTGCAGAAGGTGAAAGACTATTCCCATAATAAACTGGACTGACATAATCTGTTGCTTCATATTCCACATCCATATGAACCACTGGATAAAATATTTTATCACAAAACAAGTCCCTGTAAATGTTGTAGTGTTTTGCTATGGTACAGATTTCTTTAATTCCTTGAGAATCCCGCTCCCATTCTTCCATAGCAGTATCAACACAAAACGTTTCTGCATAGATCCAATTAGATTAAGATACATATATTTATCTAAGGCATGTCACATTATTCTTACAAATTCATTAGCAAATATGTCCAGTTTAAACGTTTAGTCTTTTTGTTTTCAAATGCAACACAAAACTTAAATGTATTTTAAAAGTTATCTTCTGGGATAAACGATGAAGATTTAAGTACTCATATAAAACTTAATTTTTAAAACTAAACAGTAAACATGACTGTTACCACCGGATCAAACATTAAAAAGCAATGCTTAGGTACTCCCAATGCTGCAAATTGTAATACAGTACTGTAAAATGTAGACCTACTATGCCTTTTTTGTGCATCTTTTTGCTTTTGTAGATTATTTTTTAAATGTAATATCACTTTCCGACGCTCTTTTTTTTCCTTTAGTGTTAGCTTAGGAATGATAAGTTTAAATCCGACGTCTGTGTAGTTTGGTTCATCTACAACAAAATAGGACATTTGTCTTTTAGTTGAGTTTGTTTCGCTTTATGAAAGAAAACATGTTCGCAATAGCATTAAAACGTTTACCAAGTCAGAAATAGCTGCGAACTGTTGCAACATTATTGGGCACAATTGGTGGATCATAGCTAACCTGTGCAGCTACACAGGTATTTCAAGCAGGTTGATTTTCAAGCTGCTCTTAAGATTCTATTTGAATAAGGTATACATATGTATAAAACGGTGGATGACTTCAGACTTTTTAAAGTTTTCAGTCTGTTTTTTTAAAGACAGATGTCAAACCAGTCAATTTCTAACCAACATGAATTTACTTAAATTATGACAACACCAAAGTACCTATTAGAAATTTAAGTTAACCCACATAAGACTATGTGATTTTAAAACTAGAAAGGTGACTTTCTTGTATATTTCCCATTTTATACATTGTCTTCCTTTTATCGATTTACTATTCACACTATTTGATCCACTCGCATGATTGTTTTTGCAAACAAATGGATGCTCAAACACATGTTTATGCAATTAGTCATGGTAAAAAGATTTGCAAATTCTTTAATTTTAGTTTTTTTTAGAAGGAAAAATTAGTAGCAAGTATCAACCCAAACTTCAAAAGTATTGTTTATTTCATGTTTATTGTCACATATGATATATATATATTTACAAAAGTATATATTTGAACAAACATAAAAAAATACTCCCAAACTGAGAATTTAGTCTCTAGATTTGACCTTGATACAGCTGTACAATGCCAGTTTTGAAACAGTTGGATACGTTTCCTAGAAAACAGTTTATTGACCTTTTGACATGGTTTTCCATAGCACATGGGTATTTTTTAAAAAGCTACACTGTAAGAAAAAAACATTTGCAACTGTGCTCAGCGATACCTACAAGTTGACCGTCAGATTTTGGGGTTGAAGGGCTAAAAAATGGGTGCATCCAATTAAAAGTTACAAAATTGTTTAGTACATCTACATTGCACCAACTAAAAGTATGAAACTCCCAGATCATGTACTTTAGTCAATACAGCTGTTTCAAAAAAATATGTTTTGGTGGCCTGTGGGTGAACCACTGGGTCATTCAGGTTCGAACTTTGGAAGGATTAAATTTGGATCAATAACGCAAATTTATTCATGTAAATTTGAAAAAAAAAACAATATGGGAAGGGGACACAAAATAATTACACAAACCATTTTGTATTTTTTGCCATTTGTCTATCGTTTTCCAGTGTGTGTCACTTTCCCTCTGTTCCTTTCTTACAAGCTCAGCATGTTTTACATACCTAAAACAAACAGGATGTACATTAAAAGGCATTTTATCTATCTATATCTTTTTATAACCTTATTTGGACTTTGACTTACAATATGTTTACCAAAATCACATCTTACTTATCATAGCTGCCATACTGTGGAATGTTGGGTGTGTTAAAGTACTTTTCATTAGGTAAAGGAAGTTTTTTCTTTCCCAAAATATCATTTACTGAAGCTTTTTTAAAGACTCGTAACTTTGATGGTCGCTTGTGAAGCATGCTCCTTGTAACCTTTTCATTGAACTTTGCTTCATCTGTAAATGCAAAGGATAACAATGAAAAATCTTAACAGCAAAATTCAATCTTTCAAAGTTTGTATAAGTTTGGGCACAAGCCTCAACTTGGTTCAGATATTTACAGTAACTAATAACATGGTCAAAAATATCATAGCAATCAGAACAGCAATATTGGTGAAGTTTAAGTTAAAGAATGTGTCTACTGAGCTTGGCAGGCAATATTACACAAATTATTTGAAGTTAACACAAAAATATGCACTTGAAACTGAAAATGTAGCAGGTTAGCCGAAAAAGCAGACAATCATTGTTTGATATGTCAAAATACTAAATACCTGTCATGTTTTCCAAACATTCCTTTCTCACTAAAGTTTCTGGTGAAATACGATAACCACTGGCATAGTAACGGTAATGAAGTCGCCATATCTGTCCAAAACCTTCACTTAACAAACTAACATCTCGAGCAAACGACATTGTTGTTTCAAAAGATTCTGACTACATTACACGCTGCAGATTGCTATAAAGCTACTCACATAACAATTAACAACTAAAATCCGTCATTAAAAAAGTTTAGAAAGTAGAATGTAGAAACCCCTTGAACAAATCAAATCAAAATGTGCACTTTTTTCAAAAAGATAGAAAACATATTTGCTTAGTTCGATTTCTATGAGGGGAATTATAAACAACGCAATGGCATGGGCTTTGCATGGGCCACAAACGACGTGTTAAACCAGGGGTGCACAAATTAGAAATCTTCCACCAACGGCCGCCAGTTGTTAAATGTTTATAATTTATTATAAATTATAAATTACCATAATCAGCATTAATTTCACAAGACCCGTTTTCCATCGTGTCCCAATTCGCCTAGTTGGTATTTATCTGTTACTAATTTGTCTATTCTAGTAGGTATGCGTTTGTCTACTTGGTGTGAAACATACCTTTCAATCCTTTCAGACTAATGTAAAAAGCCAAGGCCGCCAGCACAATTATCCTAGCAGGCCTTATAGATTTGAGAGTTGCGCACCCCTGGGTAAAGGTCAACCCGTCGAAAGCATTTTTTAAAGTCGCCAAATCTATGATTAGCGAATGTTACCGACATTCATTGCGGAATGGAATCTTTGGATTTAGCTTAGTAGTGAGCCACAGTTGTATTTTTGCAGGTTCAAAAGCAAATGTCGAGTGACACGCATCAGTATGCAATAAAGTTGGCTGACGCTATCATACATAGCCTATATAACGGTGCTTGCAATAAATGCTTGTGTTGAATGCAGTGCTATCAGAAGAAAATGTTTGAATTTGAACTTTCCTTTTCTTTTTCGAGAGCTAATTAACGGTCATATGACGTCTACGCTTTACTGTGTTTTAGCTGTTTATCTTTATTTTTATAGAGTTTTCATGTTTTATCGTTCATTGTGTCTATCATCGTTCATTACCTACCAAAAAATATGTGTAGTGGGCACTATAACAGATGCGTCTTTTTTATTCTTCGAATAGACATTGACAAAAAAATTAACGCCAGAAAAATAAATTAACAACCACGGTGCATAGGCAACAAAGAGTGCTTAAAACCTTGACAAATAACAAAATAAAAACGTTAAAGCAAGTAGGCTACAAGCGCAAAAAAACAATAGTATGGTTTTTTATTATTTTTGTTGAGTTGTGGATTAAATAAAATATATGGCAAAGATAAATTAGATAAAAGGGTTTGGCAAAACTCACCAAGTGCTAACCGATTTCCAATTAGGCTATGTACAGTACATGGTAAAATACATTCGGCAAGCGCCGTTAAAAATGCCCAATTTATGACCTATATAAACATATAACCGGACCGGTTGCGTACTGATCTTTGTAATGCCCATTTGCAACTGTGTAAAATATGTTTAACTCGATATTACCTGTATCAAAAACAGCCTTTAGGGGGCCATGGTACTTCACCAAAACGAGTTCAAGTTTGAGGCAACATGTATAATTATTGAGTCTCAACGGGGCATTGATGAACAGTTACCCCAGTTTTAATAATTGGCGTGTTAGTCAAACATAAACTTGAAGTATTTTTTCCTGCTTCGGATCGGGATCTAATTGAGGTACGTTGTTTGCTTGTACCGCTGAGTTATTGTTTGAATTTCTCGAGTGGCCGTTTGTCTGTGCACCGTAGGTATTAAGTTCTAAGTTTCGTTTTGCTTGTTTCTTGGAAGATGTTCGCATGGTTGAGTAACGGAGCATATCTTCAGCTGATTTCCACCTCACTGGCGACTCTTCGGCCTTTAAACTGTCGATGTCAACTACTTTGTTTATTTGGCCAGACGAAACACTCCGACTTGCCAAGTAACCCGGATTTTCCCCTTCCCAGCTAGAATGTTTAACAGGAGGCTCAGTTTGCGTTCGTTTTCGCTTCGCCTTTTCGTGGTTGTGACGAATTTTTCGCAGGACAGGTGTACGGAGAAGATCAGGAGTTCGGTAGCCCCGTTTGCGGGAACGAGCTGCTGCGAACTCAGCAGAATGAACACTGAGACCCGAACTTGTTCTTGGACGACCATCGCCTTCCTCACCCGATATAGGCAACTCATCTTTGCCACTGCTTGAACTTGTAGTGCTTGTCTTTGGACCTCTGTTACCTGCAAGTGCAGAGCAATTTATTTGTTGAGAATTGGACATCTTAAGCTGGTGGTTCATTATCCCCAAATGTTTTGATTTAAACATATTCTTTTTTAACCTACGAACATGCACGTTTTGCAAGTACATATTTGTTTTTGTTTTTACTTTCATCTTCCCACCAATTGTGCCCTTACCTTTGTCGCGCTTTAAAACGTGCCAACGTTGCGCAGCTATTTCCGGCTTGCTCAATATTTTAGCGCAATTGTGCTGCTACGATTTGTATCATCAGCGAAATGAACTCAGCTCAACACTTTATTTAGAAATTGGTGGGCAACCCCAAGTTTGTTGGCTTGGATAATAAAATGTTTCAGGAATATGTCCACAACTTACTAAGTGATGTTATGATTAAAGTAGCAAACATGGATTGTAAATTAATTTTCCGATATTTCTTAATGTTTAAGTACTTTCAACTAGGGTTCGTTTAGGTACTTAAAATCAAACCATGTTTTGCTGCGCAATAAACATCGAGTCAATGGTTCTCACAAGACAAAATAAAATATACACGATAGTTTTACTTTTAGGTCGAGAGGCGTTAGTATAATTACTAAGCAAAAAGCCTTTTTTGCCCCCCACATTATGCAGTATATTAATAGATAACAGTACTGACTACACTCCTTTTCAACAAGTTCTTTATAAAGTATTTTAAATAACTAGAAGGGTGACTTAGCACATATTGCCCTTGCATATACACTATAACCTATTTTAAAACATTAATATATTTCCTATGCTTATTTTGTATTGGGTCCCATATTCGTCACCGTCTTTTATAACTTTAGTCGTTTCTGCAGGCAAAAACTCATGGGTCCCCACAAATGCAAAGTTGAAAATAATCCAATTCAAGTGATAACCATAAGAAAGTCGGGTGTTGTAAGGTAAAACACAGTGATCGGCACTGGGCTTAAATAATAATGCCATGTAGAATACAAACTATAAAATTAGATTCACCCCAGATATTGTTTGAAGTATGTCCTATTTAACGTTTTAAAAAACTGACCCATTTTAGGGGGCTAGTAGGGTTGGGTTCGACACACAAATTAAAAAATACATAAAAACCACAATGACTCAATCAATAGTACTGCAAAATTTCAGCCCAATCCGCCAATGTTTAAAATTTCGACCACTAGAGGTGTTTTGAGCAACAACCGTTAATGTTTCTGACGTCATAGGGCTGTTAACAAGCCCCTAACTGCCATGGCGCAAAAACGACCACCAAACAACCCACCAATGAGCAACATACAACTGGTTGCCCTTGTAACACGATTGCGCCAAAGAAATCTTTCGTTTGTGGTGCCCAGTAACATACAAATACGTTTTACACTTTAGGGGCTTGTGGGGTAAATGTTAGGACTACCGGGTTGAACACAACAATCGACACCTATAAACGGCATACTTTTCAAGAAATCCAAATTTCAGCCAATTCTGACACTGTTTAAAAACTCACCCATTTTGGGGGGCTAGCGGGGTAAATACTGGGGTTATCAACAAAACAAAGTGGGATGCACATCTACATAACTATGTCTACCATCTGTGTAAATTTCATCCAAATCCATCAAACATTTGATGGAAAAACGAGTCGGACAAACTTTGGGTAAAAAATACCCATTTTAGGGGGCTAGCGGGGTAAATACTGGGGTTATCAACAAAAACAAAGTGGGATGCACATCTACATAACTATATCTACCATCTGTGTAAATTTCAGCCAAATCCATCAAACATTTGACGGAAAAACGAGTCGGACAAACTTTGGGAAGAAAAAAAAGGAAGAAAACAAAAGAAAAACAAAGAAAAAAAAACAAAAACAATTCGAGTAAAATCAATATGTGTCCCCTTCAGGGAAGGGGACCCATAATTACCTTTAAAGACGCCGTTGCAGAAACAATTATGGATATTTTGCATTGTAAAAAAAAACTGTCACCCAAAAACTGATTTACTATATGTAAGTCAGCAAGAAAAAATCTACCTTGTGGTTTCGCATTTCTGTGTTTCCTTCCATCAAAATCATGCGAAGGTCGTCTTACATCTGTCGGTGCTCCGAATGTTTTGCCAGCCTTTACTAATTGAACTGGTTTGCGAATTATTTCTGACCCGTCCGTATCCAAAACCGACAAAATCTAGATTTATAGATTAAAGGTTGGTGTTTTCAAAATGAAATAAAAACAGATTTATGAGATTTAAACATCGAAAGCAACAAATTCTAAAACTTAAAGTAAAGTTATCTTCCCAATTTAAACAACACTTGGTATTGGTTTACCACTTGTGGTACGTTGGAATGCTTCCTTGTATCTCCGTTTCTTCCAGTATACGGTGACAAAGGTGGGGATCCATTTAGCTTGTCACTTTTAGGAGATATTGGCACCTCATCGTAATCTGCCAAAGTGCGGTATAGAAGTTTATAACATGTAAACTAGCTGGTTTACAAGTCGCAAAGAGTTAAGTATCAGCAAAAATCTGGTAATACTCAATAAATTTGGTTTTGAAATATGTAAATATGCGAAACATATCGGTACCTTCACAACTCTTAGCGAATTTTGTATTAGAATTTTTCGCAATTACGTTTTTAGATCGGTTAATACACTGTGATAGTGATATTCCCTAAAACGGACGCAATTACAAAAGGCATAACAGTATGCCAGAAACCGCTTAATTATACGTGTTTGCTTTGCCGAGCACCGAGCGTTTAATGTTATTAATCATTTCTTGATTGAGCAAGCCTTATCGAGCTTTAATAAGATAAGTCTTTCTGTAACAGTCACCACAGTGTGTTAAAAAAAATTAACAAAAGATCGTGGTGTATTGTGACAAATGTGCGTCTCAAAGTCCACACACACCTCGTTCTAGCATTTTCATCTTTTCCAACTTTCTCCGTTTTTTGACTTTCTTTTGCCAACAGATTGCAACGCCCATCACAAAGATAAGAAGTAAAGAACCACAAACACACACAGCAATAATGCTGGACGATGAAACTCCAGCTGATGCAGCCTGACATACGTCACTGCTTTCTACACACAAAATAAGTTGTTTTGTATCCAGGTAACCAAGACAAATTTAAAGTGAGCAAAAAATCAGAGCCAGTATTTGTGTGCGAAATATGACTACTTTTCGACAAGTGCTATTGTCATCGTCAGGTCATCAGAATTAAAAGCAACAGAAGGCATGCAACTAGATGAAGTCATCTTAAGGCATGCACAAATTGAAAGTGGGTTTACCAGTATGCCGAATTTTTTATAAAATTTGAAAAGCATGCAGTGCATATACGAAGTGTTTACCGCAGTGCTCTGCAACTGTTATGCCACACACATAACAAATTTTAAAGCGCTTCACAAAAACGTTACTATTGCTTTTATTACACTAAAGCGTCGAATTTCGCAGAGTAAATATAAACTACTAATGTTTGGATTACTACATAAAATCGTAAAACCCACCATATCCAGGAAGTCTATTGTCTTTGACACCGTTGTAACATTGCTCTGATTCTTCGCAATATGGCTCCTCTAGTGGCTTTCCGGATTGAGTTTGGTGACACCAAGCGCATCCAACAACACCAGAACAACTTGTACTGTTAAACTAAATCAAAAACATTAATAAAGACAAGATTAGCATTGCCGTTTTTGATCACTCTATATAGTACTATAGTACCACGGAAACGTCAACTGATGTGACTGTTCGAGTAACTTGGACCAAACATTACATGTTTTGTTGAGATTTTAGATGCAAACAATGCGGTTTAAAAAACTTTTCACTTACGGATTCCTGGCATTGAGGTTTGTTGCACTGTGGTAAATATTCTGGAATGCATTCCTTAAAACTCATAAGTTCTGGTCTTGGGGGAAAACATGTTGGGACATTTTCCTCTATCTGCAAGTTTTAGTGGTTAGCAAAAGAAATTTGCTGTTTCACAACTACTATAAAAACTTTACAATCATTTCATCTGCACAGGCATCCAACTCTATGGGTTCGCTGCACGGACAATTCCAGGTCGCATTTTTGCACTGATATTTCTAAAAAAACAAACAGCAGTTGGGTCGACGTATTTAAGTTAAACCAATCAGTTATTTTTATATGTCACTTACCGAGTCGTGTGCTGGACAATCGAAATCGGAGCACCATGGGAAAATACGTCTGGCAAGGAAGAATATGTTTGTGTTAGGGACTGGCTCCATGAAGTATTGTGAACATCTGGGAGAGTTTCTGCGAGCAAAAATACATTTCTTCTATATTACGAATTACCACACGCCCTGGTTATTTGGTACTTTCGTAATCAATCTGGTACCGCTTCTCAGTCTTTTTTTGTAGCAACCCGAGAGTTAAGCTTAATTTCTTAGCGAAGGTGTGGTGACCCATATTTTTCCAACAGCTTTTTTTAAACACGGAGTATTTCAATTGTACTAAGGAATTTGTCCAGTGGCACCTTCGTCAAGGGAGTATGCATCAATGACGTCCGTAGGTCTATTTAGTTATCAACAACTTTGTCTATCAAAAGCCTTTAGCTACCGTCATCATCGACGCAACCAATAACGCAGTTTGAGGTTGCAATTCAGGGGTTGAGAAGCACTGCTGTGTGTTTATACACGGTATGGTATTGCTTACACAATAAAAGTCTTACACAAAGTAACTTTCGTTGATTTGTGTTTTTGAATCCAGCTTATACCAATTTCGGTAAACTCCCTGGTCAAGATCAAGACATTTCATCCTTTTGACAAATTTTTGTTCATTCAACATTGACATGAGAGTGCGGTCGCCTAAGTACAAATTGTCATAGTAACGAAATACATTGCCAAAAAGCAAACGAAATGTTTTGTTTAACCTACTAGAAATGTGTTTCACTTTAAGTCTATTTTGTTCGTTGTTGTCCAAATAATCCATGTGAAGAATAATGTTGCCTCGATCATCCACCAAAAGGCAATTCCATCCATTTGTCGAGCTTTGTATGTTTTACCAGTTAATTAGGGTAACACAAAAAACCCAAAAATTTAAATCTATTACAGTGGCAATTTGTACCAATTTACATGTTAAAAATTTTGCGGTCAATCTTACAGAAGTTTGCACTGTTTAATTGAGTGAATGTACCTATCCAAACTATGTTTGCAGTTCGGGTAATGATCCAATAAAACAGAGTAAAGAAAGTTCAACGAGAAATCAACTCCCATCACGCCAATCACCTTCCTTTCCTAAAAATAGTCCGAGTTGATTATTACAAAAACAAACTATATTGCTTAAGCCTATGATCTTTGCATTTTTGTACACTTTAAGTACCTTGGTTGAAACTGGGGTCAATATGGCATGGCTTATACTGATAACATTTCCAACACCTGCGGCATCTTTGTATGGAGCAGAGAAGATTGCTTGATTAGGATTCACAACAGCTAACTCGTACCTTTACATAAAAAAATCGTTAACTAGTTTAGGCCAATTTAGATATTGTGGGATATCAGGAGTATATTTTTGGTATAATAGTCAAAACAAGCTTAGCCAAATTTTAAAAGAAACAAATGTACTTTATAACTTTGATAAAAACGCGCCATTATCAACCCTTCATGTTATTGCCACACGTCGTTTTGGTAGACTAGCAACGGTTAACGACAAGCAGCTATTCTAGACTGGCAAACATTTTTGACGCAATTGTGCGGCTACGATTTCACCTTTCCAAATATATTCAGCTTAACTTATTTTGATGAGAAACTTTGATCCTAACCCCGACAGACCTAACAAAAGCATTCATTCATACACATTTCCACAAAAACAAACAAATCGGGCATATCTCCAAAACATATGGCATGTGAACTTTAAAAACCCAACAATGTGACACTCGAATTAAATTCGTTGGATAAAAAACAAACAATATCAACCAAGTCTATAGGTTGTACAAAAACGTCTAATGGTGTACGCACCAAACTCTTTTTGTGACGTCAAAATCCATGGGCAGTCTTGTCCCCGGCCACAATCTATCGACACCTGTCGCTGTTCCGATGAAGCGACGTGCAACGTGATCGTCCGTCTGGTTTACCCAAATCTTATCAACCATCGATGACCAGAGAACGTCAGCAATGACGTCGTCAGCAAATAAGTCTACATTAGAATATAAATTTGCTCAAACTTTACAATTTCTCAGTTAGCAACTGTTTCAGAAACCCCGTAATTTCGTTGAAATTATTGGACGGTTCGGAGTCTACTGGATCAGTCATTTTAACCTCAATTTCTTAAATCAAAATAGTTTGATGTAATTTTTCGACAAAATACGGAAGAATTATTAGCGCAAACGTAAAATGTATTCCACTGAAAGTTCACATTCTAGAATTAAACGATATCAAACAGCAAAATCGCAACTAATACACTTTATAAAATGATGTCATTTTTAGTAGTTTTAGCACGGAATCACTTTAAACAAAGTTGAAAAGTAATCTAAGCAAAAACACAATCTCTTTAGTTGTGTCTTAGAACCAATGATAACATTTTAGGAGGATAGTGCGGAAATTGCAAAAAAGCTCTACAGACAAACAAAAAATATACTAAAATCAAAATGTGCCCCAGTTAGAAAGCATAATTACTATTCTTTGACATTGTTGGGCGTCCTTCAACAGGACGGGCAGAGGGCAAATTACCTGGACACCCAGTAACAGAGGATGGACGCTCATTAAAAAATAATGCCTTCAGGCTTTTGACTCTCATTTCTAGGATGTGTGAAGATTATAAGAAACAAACATGGATATTCAAAGATCCATTTCGCCTCACACAACACTGATATTATTTGTTTGGACGATGTAAAATAAACAGGTTAAAAAATACGAAAACTATTAACCGCTTGTGGGGTGAGGTTGTGGGGGACAGTTCAATAGCACAGTTATTGAGATTGCTGTAAATACCTGCTGTTCTAGAATGAGCTTGTAGTGCAACGTTGATATCGTCAATTGAACGGGAAGCGAACAAATCATCATACAACCTGTAATATCTTGCTACAGATGCCTCAGTCTCTGTGGTTGACTCGTAAACTAACGGGGAACGAAAACTTCGAGGGGCGAAAAGAACTGTAGATTGGGATGTTGTAGATTTCTGTGACAAACAACAACTTAATAGATCGTGATAGGCTTTTCAAGTATCTAGAAAATTATTGTTCGTTTTTACAGAGTTGCTAACAGGCCGCTGGTCATCTCATGTGTAAATAGCCTGGGCGTTGGACTATTTTGCTAATGCTTTCAGAAGCCCTACCTCTTCCACGCAACATATATCATATTAAAATCAACAACGCAACTTAATAAAAATTATAACAAGTTTTTAAATAGATGTAAAAACTATCTACTGTTCTGACTTACATGGTAAAAATGTCTGCAGATATCTGCACTTGTATCCAAGCTCAGTCTGTGATAACGGAAACTTGAATCGGGTGGAATTATTGGCAAAACATCTTGTGGCATGATGCCAACTTCGTATTTGTCATTTTCAAGGACAAAACAAACTGAAAAATTAGCGCCCTCTACTGGCCGCCAGTAATACGTGACAGTTACCTAAAACAAGATAATATTTGCAACAAGCAATCGTCAACCAGGATGTTTTGCTTAACAGTGAAACGAAGATAGACTGTTCACCTGCGTTGTCTGCACAGCAGTTCCTACAGGTAAAACCTTTTGAACAAACAGAGTTTTATTTCCACTTTCCCCGGCTTGCATAGACGCGATTACATCTACAACCCCTTGGTGGCGCTCGAGTTCCAAAATTTCAATAAACTTTGGTTGATCGGTGTCGTTTGCGGGACGGGGCATTAGCGGGTGAGTGATAACTCGACCATTTCCATCTAAACCATTAAAATGTTTTCTAGCTTTTTTGGTACAGTTGTGCTCGCACGAAAAATCACTTTGTACAACATGGCGGACTCAGTATGAGCATAAGTCAGTTATGCAGGCGTTGCCCGCCAACCGAGGACGAAAGCGAAACACACATAATACAGACGATTTTAGTTGCGAATAATCATACCAAACTGAATCGTTAGTTACAGTAAAATCGACTTCGCCTTTATTAATGACATTCTCAATTCTCTTGTTCAGGGTCCACAATTTCGTTTCATTAGATATCGCTGCATGCTTTCGTAAAAATTGACTGTACATTTATATTAGGAATTATTGAAAGGTGTAATTAAACTTACCAATCACAAAAATATACGAGTCACCGCCGCTGTCGAAGTACATCGCATCAGTAAATACCTCCTGCAGTGTGATATCGACTGCCGCTACCCCAAATAAACTTCGATCAGATTTGAACACCGGCAAACCGACAGTAAAAATGAGACCTTGAAATGAAAAGAAATCATATAAACCAGCGGTTCTCAAACTGGGGTCCACGGTCCCTTAGGGGTCCGCCACGCGATTTCAGGGGGACCACGAGGAGCTTAAAGTATTTCTACAATCTTATGTAATATGAGATCTTGCGAGGGTATAAGCAAAAATTAGAGACAAGCGAGTTTTCTACGACAAAAAGTGGTTCTTTACTTCATTTTGAAGTAACAAACAGAGGCAATTGTTCGCGCACTATATTTATATTGTTTTAGTCTTGTTTGTGACGTCATAAATTGCCTTTGAAACATTCCCACGCAAAGTAATTTTACGAAATTGAACCAAATTCATTCTGTATGTTGTTGTGGGAATGCTTTCGGAAGGAATAAATTAACTTTTAGTTTGGTAACTGGACAGTTTTATTTTGCCCAGGTATTCTAAATTTTATGAATATATTTAGCTTCGACCGTGAGTGCTCGAAAAAATTGCAAAGGGACCGTTATGACAAAAAATCCAAAAAGTTTGAGAACCGCTGATATAAACCAATTATTAACTCACGAAGCATACCAATACGCTTTACCTAGACCGCCTGTGTCAACATAAGGAACTGAAAACGTGGTCTGGTTTCGATCGTTCTCTCCTGTATAGGTGCGGTAAAATGACGTCAGTTTGTTCCGCAACATTTTTGGGTCAGTGATGTAGAACGAAAGGCCTATCATACAATTTTACTTCGTCATGACAGTAGTATGAACTTCTTAACATTTTTCACATGTTTGCTCTAAACTAAAGCTCTATTTACTACTTACTTATAGTGGTAAAATTTACACATATGCCTGCAGGCTTGAAAAGTTTACTTCACTTGAAAAACTAAATACAAAAGTACGAGTATTTTTATTAAATCGATTTTGTACCGATTAATTTTCAGTAAAAAAATTTCCCTCAAATTATTTGGTCCTAGATATAAAAAACTAAAATTGTTAAGCAATTTTAAATAATACACTGTGAAGATGGGTTTGTTGACGCAGGGTTCGCGTTTCATTTCAAAACAAAATTATTTCTAAATAGGTTTCATGCACAAGGTGCTTACCTTCCCGTGGTGAATTTGTGGTGTTGTTCGGGTTTTCAGCTTTAAAACCGAATCGCTGCGATGCGATTTTGTCAAGTACAGTCATGTTTACTGCAAATAGATAAGCTCTGTTATTACCATCATTTAGCGACAATGTTGTACAAGAACAAAAATGTTAAAATATTTCCAAGTGCAAAAATGACATCGTGTCTAATACCGTCTCTCCCAAGGCCGTATGTGTATATAACTGCGGAATTGTTGATTTTTCTATTGCCCTCCTCTATGGTTCTGTACACTTCGTCCAACCTGCCATATGATTCCTTCGGTTCTCCGTCGGTAATAAAAAGAATCACCACGTCACCTGTCGCAGACATGTTTTAGCTTACGAGGTTAACCATCAGTTTATGTGGCTACCGTTGCGTGTGTTGTTGACATTCTGTAGTGCGTTGGAGTGCAGCAGCTCAAATGCGTTTTTGAAAGCAACTGTGAACGACGACTCCCCTAAACAAATATAATGTTTAAGTTTACTAAAGTTGGGGCCAAGAAACGTATGCTGTAAGTTTGCATTTATTTCAAAAACCTTGTCACAAACTGTTATGGTTAGACAGTGTACAAACATTGATAAGAAATCTCAAATTTTACAATTACTTTCTATAAAACTGTTTTGACAAAAACGGGATAAGATACTAATGGTCGACGACCCAGCTCCATCAGCTTATATTCTCCAACCTGTCTGTTTAAACATTATCTTAAGTGTGCCTTTCACGGTGTTGCGAGGTTACCAAAAAATATCGATATCATACTTAAGAACTCCCACCATTGTACCGATGGTTAAAGAATTAAAAGTGTCTGTTTTTTTTAACACAGAGGCTCCATGGTCACAAATGAATGCGGTTTAGTCCACAATTCCAGTAGCTACATTCTAATCTAAATGATGAATGCGTGCTCAAAGTGTTTTTAAATCATTTACCTTGAGGTTGAAGAGTTTGTAAAAATGTTTCCTTGAGCAACCTGATGTTGTTGCTGGTGGCCAAGGCTAGGTCGTTTTGAAAACACCCATCCGGTCGGTTTGCCACGTTGTTAAACGTCACCATTCCAACCTATATCAACACAGCTAAGCTAAATAATGTAAAAAAGACACTTGCCTACTTAACTCTTTAGGACTTTCAATCAAAAAGTCAGACAACATTTTTTTACGCAGTTCATCACTGAAAATGAATCGGTTTGATATGGTGTATCAAAACGCATCGCTTATTTACAAATTGATTAAAGTGTGCAACCATACAAGGTGAACATAGTACATTACCAAATTTTCAATCAAAAACTAAGTTACGTCGGACAATCAATCATGTATACCTCACGCATTTGTATTACTTTTTTGATGGGTCGAATTGGGAAAAAAAGGAATTGTGTGTAAAAGGAATTAAAACTTCGTGGGATAATATATTGTTTCCTCATATCTGTGTGACGTCACAATACCCCAAACCTGTTCGACAAACACTTGTAGTTTGTCGTATCTGTGCATACGCATAAGCTATTAAAAAACACAGAAACACAAACTATGTTCGCAAACTGTTTTTAGCGCCCTGCTATGTGACAAGCACGTTGGGAGGTTTATATCTACCACTTCACTGTGGCTATTGTGGATCAGACCATATTATTATATCAGAGCAAATATTCGCGTTTTCATAAAAGGCCCAAAATCTGAACGTTACGGGAAGAAGGCATTATTCAAGCACGATTTTGACACTACAAGAAAGGTCTAGTAAGTCAAAACAAACAAAAGTGTTAGAAAAATGTCACGTTGGTCGTTAAACTTTTCCCGCATCGTTTATTTTTATATTCCACACCTAATCACGCCAACAACTTGGTTTGGCGAAAACCGGTAAAGTGTTTTACCACAAAACATCTGCACCTTGACTTTTGGTGCAAGGTATGGTGGGAGAAAGTAGGTGTTTATTTTGATTTCTGATGCGAATCGCCTGTCATGTTGGGAGGTGACAAGGGAATGACGCAAAACTCAACAACAAATAAATAAGCGAGCAAGAATGTGGTGCAAAGTGGCTGAAGAGAAATCTGAAAAACATTTCTTTTTCGTTGTTCACATAACTTTGCATTAACCTTGATAAAATAAAAACCCTGCCTTACGAATCCTAATATAGCGCATCTTGTTATCGTGGAAATGTTTTGTTTAAATATTTGCAGCAGTCACGTCACAGCACAATTGGTAAAAACTAGTGATGCACCGAACCCGCCTAAAAAGGTTCGGGCCGAATAATTTCGGCCGAATCAGGCCGAACCTAAAATCCCTGTTTCTTGGGATGTTTTCAACTGAACCTTCTGTTGTTGATGCGAATGACTTCATTTTTGACAAACTAGAATCATTTCGCAATGCGTAAGCTTTGCTAAACAACTAATATTTTGCAGACAACGTGGCTGGTAATTCATAGATACAACAAGTAGTTAATTTATGATGTTTCGTATGGGCGTAGATGAAATTTAAGGCCTTAATTCAATGCAATAAAAAAGTTCGGTTTCGGCCGAATTTTCAAAAAAGTTCGGGCCGAAACCGAAACATTGAAAACGGCGGATTCGGCCGAAATGTTTCGGCCAACCGAAACTTCGGTGCATCACTAGTAAAAACTGTGAACAAGAGACGGACTTGTACCCCTATACTAAAAACAAAATTGCCAGCGATGTTGACTAAAATGTATGGTAAAAAATTTTTTAGGCAAAATGTTTGCATCATATAGGCTATGAATTTTACATTATACTATGACTGCTGCAAATATTTAAATAAAAACATTCTTCTGAATAAATACAAACGAATTATTTATCAAAGCATCCCTGATTTTCCTCGATAGGTTATGGGGGTTCGAACCCAAGAGCAAACATGGACTTGGAGGGCCTTATTTACGTTTGTACAACGTTTCGATAGGCCTGGCGAAGCATAATTCGTCCAAATAGCATTAAACAGTATTACAAAAACTTACCCGGTCTTTGGGTGTTAAAGTATCAAGAGTTGAAATAATAGCCGATCTCGAAATATCGATCAAGCGATGACTGTGCAAAGTTGCTGACATGGATCGTGAGTTATCGAGCAGGATCAGAACGCGTTTCGCATACGGACGAGCAGTTTCAATGTACCACGGCCTGCAAAAGTTATGGAAAAAGGATATATTTGCCATTATTTTTAACTTAAATTTTTAAACAACGACGACTGGTGTTTGTTTAGGCGCTTTTGATAAGCAGAGAAAATACAGGGCAACGTAAATGCGGTAATAATGAGCACAAAAAATAAACACTGACGGTTTCTCCTAAAAAGTACCGGACATAGCTAGACGTTGATCAGAATATTTCAAGAAAAAAATCTGCTTTGTTTTAAAATCGTGCAAAAATGAAGAATCTAATGAATTAAATCACACTGATTATGAAAATACATTAGTTGCCAGAACGATGTTTACTTCCTACATTCTTTGTTCAACTTTTGTGAGATGTTTTAGCCAAAAGCGTTTGAAACAGCGCTGCCTATATACACAATGAGAAAGCACTTTTACTGCCAAAACCGTGCCAGAAAAAATGTGCGTAACCAAACACGCCACAGTCGAGCACTGTTTCGTTTTTACCCACCTAAATCTTGGATCGGTCCTTCCGCATTGTTCCACTTTTAAAGCAGGATAAAGAGAAAGAATTCCTTCCTCTGTGCCGATGTACTGCCACTTGATGTCAGGCACGAGCTCTCGGTTTCGCTTCATTACATCAAGGACGGATGGCGCAGAAGATTGAAAAAACTCATGGGCGGTTGGAGCTATTACTTCGCATAGTTTATTTGGATCAATCTAAAATGTTTGTGAGGATGATGTTGCGTACCGATAAATCGTAAATTTTCAGTTTAGTTTTTGATGTATTTCCAAGATATCTGAACATGAATTTTAAATCATAGAATTTCTTATCCACCCATAATTCAAATATAGAATAAAACCTTTAAAACAGTATCTGCATTCGCGAGAGTTAAATTAAAAACGTACATTTGTTTTGTAATTTTCGTTCTGTTGCAGCAACGATTCTTCGTATATACAGCACGCGGGCCAATAGTAGCTTGCCACGTCATTGATCGTGGCTTCCAAACTTCTCTTTAGTTGGCGAACCGCATTAACTCGGGATTTGATAGCAGCTGAAATCTTTTCTGTTAACTGAGTGCAAAGTGGACATAGTAACTGCGATTTAGGTTTCTTTTTTTGCATGGCGAGATTCACATGGTTCCGGAAATAACCATCTATCTTAACGAATAAGTGTAACTTAAGTTATTGTTTTACTTCCATCTATTTCGTTTTGGTGTAGAACTATGATCTTGAGTAAATCATCAAAGTGGGAAAACATACAAGAAAGTGAGGTACAATAAAAAACAAATGTGTTTTCATATTGGTAACAGTTTAGATGACTTACGTTGGCAACGAACGCGTTTCCATCAACCTGAAACCTCTTGAATGAAAGTGTGTTTACTGCTGCCTGCAACATAAACCATATTACTGTCGTTAAACAGTGGATTAGATACGGAAAAACGAGTTATGTTTCGTAGAAAGAACAAAACATGACATGAAATGTAGTTTATTGAATACAATTGTGGGGGCTCTTGACGAACAACTTCAATAAACTGTGAACATTTTTACATTTCTCATACCAGACAAAAACACACACACACACACAGGAAAACTATTTTTAAGTGAGTACGAAAGTAGCATAAACCTGAACGCTTGAAACTCCAAGGGTCGTGTTCATCAATTTACCCAAGTACGAAGCAATAACAGTGACGTCAGCATCGATGTCTTGTGTCCACACAGGTGACAATGTCAACAGCAGAAGGATGAATGTGAACCCAGTCCCCAGCACAAGTCTTGCCATCATCGGCTTAATTACCGACTTTTTTACATTTTTACATAATAAATCACGTATATCATGTTTTCCTTATGATTTCAGCACACATATCAATATTTCTAACAACAAGAGTAACTGGGTAAACATTGTTATGCTCAAGTTGTTTTAAACATTCGCATTGCATTCCTTCTTCCAACTTTGTGGTATTTGTGTCAGTTGCAATCTATTCTTAAAAAATATCATAAATGATTACACCTAACAAAATTTAAATTTCATTTCACAAACAACTTTAAAATGGACATTCTCCCAGCGAATTATAATGTCAATAC
Source organism: Phallusia mammillata (assembly GCF_965637545.1). Taxonomy (NCBI): domain Eukaryota; kingdom Metazoa; phylum Chordata; class Ascidiacea; order Phlebobranchia; family Ascidiidae; genus Phallusia; species Phallusia mammillata. The sequence goes on along the minus strand of NC_137258.1, from coordinate 15,875,748 downwards.
CCTCAAAAACTTTACCACCACCTGAGTTCAACGCAAATATGTTCATCGAATTTTTAGACGTATAGAATATTTTTAAGATGGGTAATTTGCATGATATATAGAGCTAAGAATATATACGCAACGTTTCAGAAACCCATCAATAATTTACGGACATCACAAACTGTACCGAACACATGGGCGAAAAACCACACAAACTATCTGTTCGAAATGTAAAACTTTTTAAGTAAAACCATCTTTGGATTAGCGCAGTGGTTCTTAACCTTTTTGGTGTGGTTTCCCACTAACGTCAATCACCAACTTCGAATTTCCCCCTCGAAGTTATTTGTACAATGATGTTTTGTGCCCTACGTTAACAAAAAAATATTCTTTAAATGAAATAATTTTGTGGAGCGATTTGGTCTGGACCCTAAAGGTATACTGCAATCTCATTTAGTTTAAATAGTGCTTCTGTGAGAGATTAAACTTTTTGGAATACTGAAAAGTCTGCTCTGCTTGCATTATTCATTTATTGCATCACAATCAACAAAGGAAAGGCTTTATTCGCGCACAATAGCAAAGTCATTGATGGTTTTAGTGTTGTCTGTGATGTAACAAACGGCCTTTGAATTTGTATGTGTCTTGTAAACCTTAGTAAAATTAATCTTACATGTTGTTGCAGAAAATTTTTAGTAAAGTAACTTTCAATGGTTAATTCAAAGCCGGATTCGACCCTCGAGCGCGAGTTTGCTCTTTTCAAGCTTACATAATTTCCCACTAGTGGGAAATTTCCCACCGCTTAAGAACCACTGGATTAGCGGATGCGTAAATATGCTAATAGCAATGGCAGCGCTGCCTTGCAGAAAATTTGTAACAATCATTATTATATCAAAGTACCCTTTCTAGTCAACGACACATCAGTTTGACTTGTAAATTGATATTCTAGCGACTACAAAAGTTCTGAAACTAAACCATTTTCTCTTTGTACGGAGAGAAAATAAGGGATGACTTAAACACAATTTGAGTTGCGTAATGGGTTGAAGGATGCACGAACCGTAAACACCTTTACCTATAAATACGCCAAACGAAATCAGCCCTGCGGTTATGACTGCTTTACATCTTGAACATTTCTGCTTCACGCCAGTAAAATGTACGTCAAGTGCGTGTAAAGCCTGATTCGAGGAACCAACCTAAGTATTTTATGCCCTCTACATTTTAATGTGTTGTAATGTCAGAGAAAGTTTTTTTTTTATGACCACGTACTGTTTGGGGAAAAAGGGCCCTAAAGTTGAACGTCAAAATTACTTTCCACGTGATCTGTGACGGAATTGGTAGATACAAATCAGCTATAAATGCATATGTATCTGTTTATCTACAGCGTTTAAATATCGCTGAGGCAAAAGAGCATTGAAAACAAAACAACTCATCACTTCGCGTTTCTTAACGTTCATGATCAAAAGTTGTTTGACTGCGAATGTATTTAGTCTTTGAGCTGCACCCAGGTATATTCTACCACGGCCGTCACCCAAACATTGGCGATCTGTAACGTTTTAATTCACACCTGAGTTCAAGCTCAGCTTGTTTTACAGTACTACAAACGTCTTGTAATCCAAATTCGGTCCTAACTGCCAAAAACTTCAATATATTTTTAAAGGTTTCGTATAGAACCGATAGTTTTCACTGGTCAAACGATTCATCACCTGTGCTTGATGCGAGTGGTTTCGCAAAAAAGAAAGTCACGCACTAGAATCTTTCACAATAAATTGATTCGTAAGTTCCCCACTTTCATAGTCGTGAAGCTTTTTATACACAGGTAACATCTACCTACTTTTCAACACGATACAGGCTAGCTAGACCATTTGACTGAAATTCCTATCACCAAATTAAAGATCTTTTGTTTAGTGATCACTTGAAAGCACTTGTTTATGTTTCCGTGTAGAGCCTGTTCTCGTGTTCAGTAGCCAACATCTGATAACTCTCCTTGTTCTCGAATGCTAAAATAAACGGACAGAAACTTTTTCTTTTTTTGGTTCCGCATCGTCTGTTTTTACACCGCGCAACACCTGACTGGCTTTGCTCAAATCAAACGTCAGTCTGGCATATTTCATCTCGTTTTGAGTATTTTTATCCGGCACGTTGTGACTAGACACGGTTTAGGTAACGTAACTTTTAATCTTCTCTGTGGATAATTTTGTCAGCAAAATTTTAAAGTGTTTTGTGGGTTACAAGTCGAGGTAGGCTAATTATACCCAAACGTTTATCTGTTCCAACTATATAAGCATTTCACTTGTAATTTGCGAAAAAAAAATTTTCATCAATTGATTAAGTGTTACACACAAATTCTATAAGATGTATCTACAAGTTTCACACGCAATTGTGACGATGACCAAGCATATGTTATCCTACCGACTACTGTAAAAATGCCTTTTTGGTAGATGTCCTCGGTGACAAACGTCACTTATGACAGCATAAAGAGAGAAAAATGGCAAATGTATAGTAATACTAGGTGTGGCATTATTTTACGTTGGCCTTAAACGTACAGACGAAATGGTCGTACCTAATGGCCAAAGGGGCGAAAGGGAAAAAATCCAAGAAGTCTGGATCTGCTAAGAGCAAAAAGTCACCAGCAGTCGAGAAAGAAAACAGTAAGCAACATGACAAAAATCATTTATTGTAACGTACAGCAAAGTGTACCTATATGATGTATTACTTCGACTTATCCAGTCAAGCACCAACAGAAACCGTTAAACGGTACGATGTGTTTCAAGAGATTCTGCAAAAAACATACCTTTTGACAATTGTTACGTCATTAAGCTTGCTGGGTGCAATGTGAAGCAGCCTGTTTTTTAAGTTAGGTAACTATGACAGTGGTACATAAAAATAACAACAACACATGGAGCATTGATATTTTATCTTGTGTTTTCGCTAGTAAAATGGTATTGCCGAATTGGCAGTGTTTTATATGCCTGAATGGCAGTGTTTTATTTGCCGAATTTGAATTTACCGCATGTAACTTAATTAAAGCAAGTGATTTTCGGTCCTTCCGCAGCACCCGAGGATCAATCGCAAAAACTGTTGCACAGTATCTTACGATTAGGTTTGCATTGTAACAATCGTTTGTTTGTTTTCATTTTCCTGACTTCTTACAGAAGAAAATGATCCCGCCGAAACATCAAGTACAAGCGGGAAAAACGGATATTATTGGCAAGAGCTTCGAAGACAAGCAAGCGTTCTACAAATCAATCAAATGATGAACAGGTTATGACTGTGTTCACAAAATCCGGTTAAATTTTGCTAAACGCCTACCTTTATAGGCCGGTTGTATTTTCCTACTTTGCTGTTGTTCCGGCGTCGGCATACAAATATCCAATTGGCGGAAATGCCGGTGACGGAGGGGCCAATAAAAAAGGAAAAAAGAAGAAATAAAGACACTTGTTTCAAAAATAAAACGGTTGCCCATAAAACAGTTGTGCTGGAGGCAGTTGCATATAGGCAGGGTTGCCAAACCAAAAATAAGGACAACCGAAACATTATTTTTTTGTACGAAACAAAACAAACGTTTTTGAACAAATCTTTGCATTTATACAAGCCGTGACATATCACATGCAAAATTTTGGCAGAAACAATCTGTTCCAGCCACTACTTGTTCGTAGAAAATACTTCTCAGGTCTAAGATTACTTTTACTCGAGCAGGGATTTGTCCAGTAATTGTTGAAAATAAGACAAAACAAGGACTCAAGTCAAAAATAAGGACATTTCTTACAAATAAGGACAATGAACTTTTCTGAGACACAGCCCTTCAAAATAAGGACAAATCGTAGAAATAAGGACGGTATGGCAACCCTGCATATAGGGGTATCGATAATTGCAAAAAACAACAACACCAAAACGATTTTCTTTTTTGCATGTGAACTGCAATTTTATTCGAGAAATTGGGCGATTGATAGCCCGCCTACAAGCCACTAAATAAAACTTTTTAACAAGCTTTCTTTCCTTATAAATTCACCATCCTTATGTTGCTTTGCCTGTTTTTTGGCGGTGTTCGCACATTCAAATACATGCATATTGCGACACGCACAGGACTTGTTCAAGATAAACAACCCATAACGTAGTTTACGACGTTTTATTTCCACTTTCTCGTTGCGTGCTGGAAAATGAGTCTTCACACCAAAGAGGAACATATTTTGTGCTTTAACTAACTTAATATGACACCGGACTCGGTGAGCTTTGAAAGGCGTGGGTCGTTCTACCCATTGATTATAAAATAAGAACTCGCAGCGAAAAAGAACAACATCGAATATTTTGTTGGTGAATTTTAAACTGTCCACAAAATGGAGCACAAGAAAGCAAATTTCAGAGCGTAGATTACATGCTTTTCGTCGAAGGCGTCGGGGTTGACGATGAGATATGACATAATTAAGAAGTTTATTTGATGCACTGACTTGCTTTACACTCTCATCTCAGTTTTCATCTAAATAAATTAGCTACGTCATCATGTAACATCTTAAGCTTGTAACATCTTTGTACTTTAAAGGCGCGAATTTTCTGCCTATTTAACCACCAATTTATAGCGCATTTTTTATCAATATGTGGACTATGCTGCATTTCAAGCAGTAGTTACACGAATTTGCCTTGTGTAAAATAAGTCTGAACAATTACTTATTGGAGACCTTTACGTCAAGCTTCAAAAATAACAAAAATATAATCTAATTTAGCTCATTCAGCATACATTAGCAGCTATTGTGTGTTTTTTCTAGTTACATGGTGAACTCGGCAAATTATTTGAAAAATTTATGGTTCGCAGATGTTTTTCTAAGAGATCTTAAAAGAAAGTTTTTTAAAAAATGGATAAAACTCTGACTTATGGACGCCAAAGGTCCGTAAAATTATGAATACAGGCTAACGACAATATCAGACTGGTAGTTTTTGAAAACTCATTTAATTCGTAGTTCGTAATTTTGCATTTTGCGGTAAACGATCACCTAACGAAGGTCTTTGTCACCAAATCCAGTTACCCGCCACGAATATAGCTGGCAACCAATGTATTAGGCAAAAAATCTCCTGCAAAGTTTTTCACCTCAAGACATTTTCGACGATTGTTCAAATAAACTATTTTTCACAGTTGCTACGTTCTCTGTTGACTTTCTGTTTTTTGCTGCGTCATATCAAATACTTGAATCGGTTCGGCTGATGATTGTTTGTTTTCTACGGCAAGTTTTGCTTTTAATTCTTTTGCGTAAATTTCCAAAAGTGGAGTCTGAAAAAACATAATTATGTGAAAATAACTAATATTTGCTCATTTCCATCTGGTCAGACTAACCCAGGGGTGGGGAACCTGCGGCCTTTTAGGGCACAAAGTGCGGCCTTCGATGTCAAAATACATCTTTAGGATGTTGAAATTACGGACTGCACCAGGCGCCGAAAAGTGGACAGAAAGGTATTTTTCGATCTTTATGCCACATTACTATTCGATTAGTTCTAGGGCAGCGGTTTTCAAATTAGAGCCAAACGGATCCCATAGTGCAGATGGGGGGGGGGGGGGGGGGGGGGCAGACCTGCTTCATGCTCGCGCCGCATATCACAAAACTTAGACCATTCTGTACGTCACAAAGTTTGATCACCTCTGTCATTGGCCTGGGAAATAGTCCATGCGGCCTAAACGACTATTGATAAACCGTTCCGAGGCCTTTATAAACAAAAAGGTTCCCCACCCCTGGACTAGCCCTTTCATTTTGTTACCAAAATCACTTTCTATTGTCTTTTATGTTGGTTCTGTACATAACACTGAAGATTAAAAAGCAACATTTTCACTTACATGTAAACCTTTTGACTTTTCAGCTTCCCACTGCTTTTCCATTGCTTCAACCAAGGTAAGGCCTGTCCATTCCGCTTCCTCCTCAGAAATTACATGCTTCTACAACACAAAACCAGAAAGGTGGCTTTCTAATATATTTCCATTTTATACATTCCATATCCTTTCTAACGATTTACTATACACATCATTTGCTTACAAGCAAAGTAACTAAAACCTAAACATGGATAGAAACTTGCCTTGTATTTTTCATAAATAGATTCCTGCTTTTGGGGGTCATTTGGGAACAAATCAGTTTCTTTCCTCGCTAATTTGAGCAGCATTTCCCTCTTCAAGGAACTTCCAAATTTTTGCAAAACTTTTGAGTGTGTCTGAAAAACAAACATAAAATGCAGTTGAGCATAAAAAATTAAAGCAACATGGTTACATTGACCCTGAAGAATCAAATTTTTCCGTTAATCTTTGGGCCCTATACTTTGATGCATACTTTTTTATGGTGTAATCCTTTCATGAGGTGATGCAGGTTTTTAATTCGACTTTGTGTAAGAAATTGGGCAACGGTCAAGGCTACACTGTAAAACACCGCAACACACATACTGCCTTGCATAGTTCACAAATGGTAAAATTCTTTGTTATTTGTTTAAATGCAGTTTTTAGCACGTCATAAATACATCATTTAAAAAAAAACTAGAATTATGGCTTTCTGATATATTTCCATTTTTTATATTCTATACGATATTTACCAATTTACTATACACATCATTTGATCTACACATATGATTGTTTTTGTAAACAAAAACTAATGGGTCCCCACATGCGTGTTTGTGCGATTTACGGTAAACAAATGTTGCGGTGATTTTTAAATTCTTAAGAACAAATTTTTAGAAAGCATTAACCCAACAATAAAAAATTTTGTTTGTATTTTTTTTGCACTATTATTGTCGTATAATTACAAAAACATTAAAAAAGAACGAAACAAATACTTTCAATTTAATCTCTTGCTTTGACCTAGATATTGTCGTCCAAGGTCGGGTTTTAAACACAATTTTTTTCTAGAAAGCTGTAACAGTTGTGTTACAGACACTTTAAATTAAAAAGCGATTTGCTGCAAGTGTATACATAACAAATTGTTTTTCATTTAACTTTGTTTCGCAAAACGAGTACCATTGACCTGTAGTAACCTTTTAGGGTGCACACACCAAACGACTGTTTGACCTTTTGACACCGTTTTCAATAGCACGCCGTCCTTAGTGTTCAACAACACCGTTTGACCTAATTTATATATGCCGTGAGTATTTGATTCAAAAAAAAAAAAAAAACGCTACGTTATGACGAAAGAAAGTTCTGATCTGTGTTAGTAATACCTACTAATTGACCTTAAGTAACCCGTGGTCATGCAGCGGCCAACCTGACAACGAGCATTTAAAAAAACATTTATCTTGCAAAAAAGTCAAGTTTATTTTTTCATATTCAGTTTGATTAACAAAGTTTTGCTTGACATATACGAAACCGAAGCACGCTTATTAGGTTTAAATCACGTCATATGTGTGAAACCTTTGCCAAAACTGAAAATGTGAGTGATAACTTAATAAAACGAAATAGCATTGCTGTGCAAAAACAGCTGATTTCTAATCACCGAAACGACGTCTAGTAAAACGTCTGTCCGACGTCAGCTGAGCCCTCCCGCTCTGCCCTATTATTCGTAAACGTACACTCTTGGGACTTCTGCCTACAGTGTCTTTCTTGACCAAACGAGCGTTAGACACAGTTACGTTTCGGGGGCCTGTGGGTGTACCGCTGGGTCATTCGGGGTCAAATTTCTGGAGGATCAAGTTCAGATTAATAACTAACATATGTCCAAATTTGAATCAATTTGAAGCACTCTTTCTTGACCAAACGAGCGTTACAAACCAGCGTTTAAAAATTTTACGTTTTGGGGGTCTATGGGTGTACCGCTGGGTCATTCGGGGTCAAATTTCTGGAGGATCAAGTTCAGATTAATAACTAACATATGTCCAAATTTGAATCAATTTGAAGCACGCTTTCTTGACCAAACGAGCGTTACAAACCAGCGTTAGACAGAAAAAAGAAAAAAAAAATACGGACAAAAACAATATGTGTCCCCTTCAAGGAAGGGGACCCATAATTACCTGTAAAATAAAATTATCAAAGCCAAATGCTTCATCAATTAGATCTAAAGCAAGAGATGAAAATTTTGTTGTAATATGGCGATCCAAGATTTCGCTATAAAAAGTCTGCTTTCTTAAAAGTGGTCTCCATGTTCTAGGAAACTTGACGGGATTTTTCTGTAGAAAAATCCGTACTTTAGAATATCTTGGTAGTGATGGTTTTAAAAAGCACATATTATCATCTTACTATATCTCCTTTTGCTGGTTTGTAGCCAAAGATAACTGCTTCCCCAGCCCAAATTTCCTTTTCAGATTCAGGAGGATAAAACAGTTTCACAGGAAAATTGTACATCTGTTTACTTACACCAGTGTGGTCTTTGTGCCATAACCCTTTAAAACAATAAATAATAAATATAAAAAAAATTCCACATGTGTTCTAGGCCTTTTGTTCTACATGAAGAGGTGTGTTCATGTTTTTAAAGAACATATTTACAAACCTTCATGTTGTGGTTGTTTGCTGCCTTTTATGACCTTCTGGTGGAGCAATGGCCGCTTATACTCAAATTCATCTCTCCAAAATTTTGGCAACCTGAAAACCAACAAATGCAATAGACAAAAAATACAAAACATATCACCTTAAAGGCTTAAAGTGTATGCCCAAGGTGTTTAAAATTTCATAATGAATAATATGACAGAAATTATAACAATAAACAAACTAGAAGGGTGTCTTAGCACAATTTGCAATTGCACATACACTATGAACTATTTTGAAATGTTAATATATTCTCCACACTTATGGTATATATATGGGACCCCATATCAGCTACTGCCTGGTTTTCAACCTTTTGATCCTGCATCCCCTTTCAGCTGTGCAATGTAACTGACGACCTCCTTCAAAAAAATATCCTATTATTTGACAACAACTAGATTAAAATTTGACTTTAGGCCAGCGGTTCCCAACATGTGGGTTGCAACCTGAACTGGGGTCGCCTGACAATTTGCCTGGGGTCACCTAAGGCAGTGGTTCCCAACTCGTTTTAGGCCATGAACCACTAGCCCCAATAAAATAAACTCATGGACTTAACCGGTATGGAAACATTACAGTCAATTTTAACTTAGGGCCTACTAATTTTATCCTTGGGGTCACTGCAACTTGGCAAATGTTATCAGGGGTCACAGCACCAGAAAGGTTGGGAACTGCTGCTTTAGGCAAAAGGGAAGTTCAGCTTACTATTACTAGTTTTTTTACACAACTAGTTAACCTGGCATACCACACTGACAGGCTTAATAAGCTATCCTGTGCTGTCAAATTTACTGGCTGTTTTAATCTTCCCCTGGCCACACCTCAGCAGTGGCATGTTTATTGAGCCAATTACCTCGGGTATAGTCATCTCGGGTATAGGGCACTTCTTTTAAACCTCTAACTCTGCAACCATGGTTGGTCTTGTAAGTAGTTCAGGTGGTAAAAATGGAAAACAAAAAACCTAGAACAGTTACCTGTTATATATGGGATATTTTACAGCAGGATTAAACAACAGTTCATTTCTTGGCAATTCATGGACAAAGGTTCCACGAGTAGGTTTGTACACAGGCAAGTCTCTTTCCCTTGCAGGTAAATATTTTGAATGCAATCTGCAAAAGTAGTATAAAAGCTGCAATTGTCATTTGAAAGACAAAAAATGTTTTAACCTAGTAAGTAAGAACGTAATTTTGACAAAACATTTCATAAAAAAATTGTCTACAAAATACAAACTCTTTTGTTTCAAATGCAACTTAATAACACTTGTTAAAGTAATATTAAATTCCAATACAAAAAATCACCTTGGAGGGGCATTATATCCAGCCTTCCCATATATTCTTGCTACTTTTCCAGCCATTTTCAAAATGTATTAATTGATTATTGGTGTTTAGATTATATTGCAGCATACAGACCAACCAAAAAATCTGTAAACAAATCCTTGACTTTGTGTTACAAAAGTTGTAACAGTGATTTGGACCTTTTATTAACAGTCCGCTCACAAACAAAACATGAGATATCTTTTGATTTAGAACAGGTAGAACGCTAAAAATCCACACCTGTTCTTACTTCTAACTTGGGCCGAAATCGGGACATTCTGATTTCTGCCCCAAAACTCAAATCCGATTGCATTTTCAAAATTCTACATTCCCGAGTTAGCACGTGTGAATTGTTAGCGTCATAGCGTTTCTGCGTGTTCAAAAACAAGTGCGCTGTGTGTGCCTCAGACTGGCAAGAATGGCATGCCATTGCAATGTTTTGGATTTTCCCTGGTTATCCGTGCCAGAAATGGTGTCCGCGAAATTTCGCACAGCTCCCATAGCTAGGCTCTAATAGGTGATTACAAAATTTGTTAATGTTAAATTTATTATTTATACACGTTGGACAATTAAGTTCTTTGTCATCACAACTCGCAATCGCAAACATAACTCCACGTAAATTAGTCAAGCACATCAGAACTTAGCAAATCGTCACGCTTGAAATAACAACGTACCGTAATCATCAAAATTCAAAAGTGCATTTTATCGGTATTCTGGTTAGGTAGGTTATGACATTAAAAGCAGAGAGTCGAACCGGAGCTGAACCCGAACCGGCTAACCGGTTTAAGCGGTTAATTTCATTAAACCCGAACCGCTAATTACGTTTCATAAAAACCGTAACCGGAGTTGAACGACATGTTTTGATTGGCGCTGGACCCGAACCGGAACCAAACCCCCCCCAAAAAATAAAAATATAAAATAAAAAAAATAAAGATTGTTTTATATTTTGTGAGTTTTTTCAGCGCACTGAAGAGTACGCGAGATAACACTTAGAGGGCGTGACAAAAATAACAGTTCACAGTCAAGAATTTGAAAGAGTTTGAAGGCCAGGTAGCCTAGCCCTAGATTAGTGGTTCCCAACCTTTGCACACCGTGGGACCGGTAAAAATGTAAAAAACATTCCACCGACCGGCAACAAAAGATCGTAGTGAATGCAACAGATATTCGTAAGCTTTTTGTTCACCAAAGTTGTCGTTGTGCATCATAATGCAAGATTTAGGCATTGCCTATGTATTTAGGGCGTAAAATTAAATTCAAACGGCAATCAACTCAACTCAAACAACAAAACGCCAATCTATTTACATACAAAATCAATGCTATCTCAAATCATTTCAAAAGCGAAGAATAACTATGTTTTACAAAATATTGTTGAATGCTAGACACAGTTTGTGACAAAACAATCATAAACGTCACAAAAGCTTTGTTAAACAATTTGCGGGTATCAACGGTGGAGAGCTATCCCAGTTTTACAGCCAAGCGTAAAATGAATTTCGGTACCAACAACTTTGCAATAGGCCTACTTGTCATTGTATTTTAAAAAGTAGCTTGGCATAAAGTAAGATAATTTGAGGAACGGCAAAATATTTACACGGACCGGCACCGGTCCGCGGACCGGCGGTTGGGAACCACTGGCCTAGAAAAATAAAACCGGTTCAAAAACCGCAAACCGGATCAGACCGGATAATTTGCCCAAACCGGAACAAAACCCGAACCCCAAAAAACAAAACAAACTGAATCTGAACCCATATGATAAGCGGTTCGACTCCCTGATTAAAAGTGACTGCCGGCAAGTTACATAAAATACTAGAAAGGTGGCTTTCTGATATACTTTAATTTTATGTATTCTATACGATATTTACCAATTTACTATAGTCTACACATCATTTGATCTACATAAATGATTGTTTTTGCAAACAAAAACGAATGGGTCCCCACACGCGTGTTTGTGCAGATTTACAGAAAACAAATGTTGCGGTTATTTTCAGATTCTTAAGGACAAATTATTAGAAAGCATTACTCCAACTTTAAAAAAGTTTTGTCCGTATTCTTTTTGCATCATTGTTGTCATATAAATTAATTGTTCTTCAGTAGCCTATTGCGGTGTAGTCGCCGAACGACCGTTTAAAGATCTTTTGACACGGTTTTTAACAGCAGGCAGTCCTTATAGTATTTAACAATAACGTTTCTCCCAATCTATATTTATCTTACGTATTGTTTCTGGAGTATATGTGTAAAAATTAAAGAAGCTACGTGTGACAAAAAATCATTCTCAACTGTGGTCTGCATTTCCCACAAGTTGACCTTCAGTCGTCATAGGTGCGGCAAATAAAAATAGGTAAATCATTTTTTAAGGTAAAAAATTCTTTAAAATACCTTACATTGCACCAAACAACAAAGCATGAAACTCCTAGCTCATGCACTATAGTCAGTACAGGCGTTTTTTTGAAAAAAAAAACGTTTTGGGGGACTGTGCTTTGGGGTAGCCTATTCGGAGACCCATAATAATTTTTGTGTGACAAATAATTACCGATAATTTAGAGCAATTTTTCATTCATAAATTATCCAAAAAGGAAGAAAATAGTGGTACGCGAAGGTTTCTCAGGTGGTAGGCCTACGCGAGCAACTTCCGTTTTTTCACAAATACCTGGATTCACGACTTTATATTTTGTTTACTGTACACAAAAACTATTAAAGTTAGTTGTGGTGCTTGGCAGTAAAGAGCATCCAAGTGGTACGAGATCTTAAAAAGGTTGGGAACCCCTGGTTTAGGGAAAATCTACTTACACCTACACACCTATCGAAAATTAGCTAAATATGCGGCTGACGTGAGTTATGGTGTAAGTATATAGCTCTACCAGAGTTTAGCAGAGCAGATGTGTGCGCAATGGAGCAAAACTGGCAAAGATTCGTTGTGTTTATTTATGCCTGATAGACTTGCAGACGTTACAATTACAAACTAGTTTGGTTAGTCGTTTAATCCACTTGTCAATCAAAAGTCAATCAGTCCGCGCAAATCCGCGCAGATGTGTCGTAACTCCGCGCAATTGTTTTGACAAAAAAACTTTCCGGTGTCGAGCATGCCGTTGATTTAAGTGCAAATAAACTGAACTTGAACTTGCCAGGCAATGTGCACGCTGCTCACGTATTAGGTAATAATTGACCAGCTTATCTATTCTACAATCTACTAAAACTAAACATGTGATATGAGTATCTTAAAAACCACGTTATAAAATCAGTTTGTGCAGTTGACAAATAAAAACACTTCGAACTTGTTTTGCTCACCGCTTGTAGTGATGCGGCACAGGAGACACCGATGGACCGTCCCCACTTTAAAACAGGGTAAATTTTCAACAGAATTTTTTTCTTTTCCACTATGGTTACTGTTGTGAACAAAGACTTAAGGTTGCGATTTCGCGAAAATAAAACTCGTCACATACTCACATTTAGTCTACTGTAATGTAGCGGCACGCTGTTCTCTCATTTCTTTTTTTTATTTATTTATATGTAAGTAAGTCGCAAACTTACACCAATTTCAATTGCATCTGAGTTTTTAGATATAGCCTATAGCCAGTGCCGGATTAACCATTAGGCAAAGTAGGCACGTGCCTACAGGCCAGTCAAAAATCCAGGCCAATTTACAACAACGATCTTTGTGACAATGATTTGGAAACACTGATAATATTATTTTTTTAGTTGGCAACCCTGATTTTCGGGTCACTTATAAAATGTGTCTACAGGCCAGCAGACCCTTAATCCAGCACTGCCTATAGCCCTAGCCCAGGTGTCGCCAACCCGCAGCTTCAGAGCCGCTTGCGGCTCTTTGATCCCTCTGATGCGGCTCAGGTTTTGAAATTACCAAATGTTTTGATTACACTTTCTGTGACGTATATGCAAAACATAAATGTCGAAAATGAAAAATTGTAGTGCAATAACAGGAGCGAACCCGCTTCTAGTAGCTACAATTAACCGGAGTAACCGCGTCTACACCATGAAACGTAAATTTTGAAAGAGGCAAACTGGCGGCGCGCAGGTTAATACACAAAGTGGGATTATTGTTTCGGTTTGCAGTGTATGTGCGTGCGTAACAATACCTATATCTGGCTTGCAACAGGCGTTGAACAAAAGTCAGCGTCTGAAGAAAACAAAACATTTAATGCTACGTGAGGGGTTTCATATGGTTTTACTGCTGACGAGACCGGTTGAGTACGTGTGCCTAATATGCAAGAAACTACCCAACAACAAAAGGTCAAAAGGCTTGAGACAAAAAAGTGGCATTTCATTTGAAACTGCAAAACGGCTTTGTGGCTCCCAGCGGTTTTTTTTACAATGTTAAACTGATCCGAATGGCTCGCAGAGTTGTAAATGTTGGCGGCCCCTGCCCTAGCCTAACAAAAAAGTACCGATTTTTTAGTTGACACTTCGCTTCTGGTAAACTCTGTTCAGTTTTGTTAAGTTGAGTTTATTTTGCTCGGTGAAATAATCGCAACAACATACTGTACTAAGATATTCACCATGCTAGAAAAAACTGCGCAACGTTGGGACGTTAGGGTGGAGTTCGACAGGAAGTGAACCATCCAAACAAACATATCGGATAGTTTCAAGCTGCAGAAGAAAGGCTGCAGAACACACATCATAATAATTAATACATAACATTTAGTCAGTGCCGGATTAAGGGTCTGCTGGCCTGTAGGCACATTTTAAAAGTGGCATGGCACCTTGTCCCCTGGTTTTAGCCTAGTTTGCACTACACAAAAACAAACCTTCCAATTAGCCTGACGTTATGAATTTGATTTTTGTGTATATTTTTGCGGCTCATATTATTGCAACGTTGCCTTCTATAATAAGGACTATAACAATGTTTTTAAAACCCTTTTGGATTGTTAATTATTTTAATATTTTATCAACAAGAATGTTGCGCTGTCTTTAAGTATCGAAAGGCGTGACTCCATGCGCCTCCAGACAGCACAACAGGGGCGATCGCTTGTGTTCCTAAAATTGTCTTTTTTTTTTTTTTTTTTTTTTTTTTTTTTTTTTTTTTTTTTTTTATTGCGCATAAACATCACGACAGAAAGACGATTATAACGAGCAAACACATATAGCCATTAGCGCAGGTGGGCATTCCACTTCACTCTATATTTCCATATAGTATCATTTTTTCGAGAAACAAATTTTTCATTGCACTTACAACGTTTCATCTCATAAACAAACATTTCCACCTTTGGCCTCAGTTTTTGAATCTTACTTTTGTAAATAACAAATCTAGCAATCAAAAGCAAGCAGTTAATCAAGTTCAAAAAACCTTTTTCAAAGCATTCAGTGTGGATTCCAAAGAGTTTTATACAATTGTTAAGGTCGATTCGATTACACATGGCACTGTCAATCCAGGCACTTACGCTTTCCCAGTATACCTGGACATGAATACAATCACAAAATAAATGATACATGGTTTCTCTGCACACACCACAAAATGTGCACACATCAGCCTCCGCAATCCCAAATCCATAAAGCCTATCGTTTAGAACAATGGCTCTTAAGTTGAATTTAATTTGGAAGGAGCGCAGTCTAGTTTCCATTGTACATTCGTGCAAGTTTTTGTAGATATCTGACCAGTTTAGGGGCGCCCCTTGTAGAATTAGTTCCCATTTTTGTTGCTGCTTGATCGGTTGCTGTTTATTACCCGAAGCAAAGAACTCGTACGCATTTTTGGCTGTGGATAATTTGTCTTTTATTCCTGTCCGTATTTTGTCCAGGACTGTTTCTCTGTCTGGTTTGTCAGGTGTGTATGCTTCCCAAGCTGTTGGAATTGCCGCAATAAGGCACTGGTAGTTTGCATGGTTTTGATTGTTGTTTATCAATTGGTAATTTTCGCAAACGCTTTTGAAGCTGCGATAGTCTAAATTGTTGTCTATAATTTGTTGGTACTTTAGTATACCAGCGTTTATAAAACTTTCGAAGGCGATGGGTTTTCGTTTGAATAATACTTTGTTGTTTAACCAGATACCGTAGTTATAAACTGTGTTCTGCTTCCAAAATTGGGTTACACATTCCTTCCATAGGTCAATCGATGACCAGAATGTCGAGAGGGGAGTTAGTTTAGTGACCTCTTTGTGCGAGAGTTTTAAATTGGTGGCTGCAATGCAGATCATGGCGTTTAGTGAAGTAATACTAGTTTCAATTGTTTTCCAATAAGAAACATAGTCAGCATCAAACAGTTTCCGTATCCAGGAGAAACGAAGTGATTTTGCATAGGCTTCTAGGTCTATCATTTCCACGCCACCGTCCTCTATTCTACAATACAATATTTTCCTGCCGACTCTCTCCCAGTTGGAGCCCCAAAGAAAAGTAAAAAGTTTTCGTTTAATTTCTTTCAGAAATTTTTGCGGTATACTAATGGGCAAAACGCTCAGTTTGTACAGCAGTTTGGGTATCGCAAGGGTTTTGATAATGATTACTCGTCCTAATAACGAGAGTGATCTTGCTAGCCATGGTTTTGTTACAGCTTCAATTTCCTTTCCTATAGATTCAAAGTTGAGTGAAAACAGATTGGTTTTGTTTCTAATCACTGGAATTTTTACGCCTAGATATTTTATGAACGTATTTGGCCATGAAAGACCTTCCGAAGAAAGGTGGTGATTGGCGTTAGGTTGTCTTTCGCCTATATACATGGCGCATGATTTCGCAAGATTAATGTTACAGCCAGTGTGTTTGCCAAATTCCTTTGCTTCTGCAAAAGCTGCACGAAAGCTTTTTTCTGAACCGTCTAGAAAAAGTAACGAGTCGTCCGCAAAAAGCGAAATTTTAACTTCCTTTGCACCTACGTTAATTCCTTTTACGGCTTTGTTCTGTTTAATAGACAAGGCCAGGAATTCTATGGCTATAACAAACAACGAAGGGGACAGCGGATCCCCTTGTCGAACGCCTCTTTCTATCCTAAAAGGGGTAGACATGTGGTTGTTATTAATGATCAAGCATTGTGAGTTAACATAGAATGTTTTAATCCATCTGCACATATCTTTTCCAAATCCAAATTTGGAACAAGCTATGTTAACAAAGTTCCAATCCACTGAATCAAATGCTTTACATATATCTAAAAACAGTAGGGCCCCATGCAATCCTTGCTCAGAAATATGATCCCAAATGTTGAAAAGCGTTCTTATATTATCTCCTATGTATCTACCTTTTACAAACCCCGACTGTTCAGGTGCTATAATCGTGGGTAGTACTTTTTTTAAGCGACTGTCGATGGCTTTAGAAGCTATTTTATAATCTGCGTTCAATAGGGTAATAGGACGATAGTTTTCGGCGTATAAAAGGTCTTTTTCTGGTTTGGGGATTAAAGTTACGACCCCCCAAGTCATTTGCCCAGAAAAGGCACCTGTTTCAAACGCATGGTTAAATGCATTAACCAACGGACATTTTATATCTTTCCAAAATACTTTGTAAAACTCCGCCGGAAAGCCGTCTAGTCCCGGGGATTTGTTGTTTTTCATTGTCTTCAATGCTTCATAGCATTGCTCAACAGTCAGTTTCCCTTCACACGCGTTTGCGTTTTCCTTATCTAATCTTGGACACCCTACACTGTTTACGTAGTCGTTCATTTCATCATTTGTAGTGCGGCACGGGTTTTTATTTGCCCTATACAGCGTTTCAAAATGGTCTTTTAGAACTTGTAGAATAGTCTTTTGGTCTGTTTCTATTTTGGAGTTTGAGTTTAATCTAGTAATGGCCTTTTTCTCCATTCTTCGTTTCTCCAGATTTAGGAAGTATGAGTTGTTTTTGCCACCATATTCTGCCCACCGCGCCCTACTTCTTACTATTGCGCTTTTGCTGTATCTTTCAATAATATTGTCGTATTGTTGTTGGGTTATTGCGATTTCGCTCGTCGTGCGTTCGTCATGGGGTTGGGGTGATTTTTGCATTTCTGAAAGTTT
Organism: Phallusia mammillata; assembly: GCF_965637545.1. Lineage (NCBI taxonomy): Eukaryota > Metazoa > Chordata > Ascidiacea > Phlebobranchia > Ascidiidae > Phallusia > Phallusia mammillata. The sequence continues at coordinate 15,858,064 of NC_137258.1, read as the reverse complement.
ATTTTCTAGCTCTGTTTGTTGGGCTTTCAATTTTTTTCCCTTTTCGCAAGCGTATTTGATAATAGATCCCCTTAGGTTGCATTTTAGTGCTTCCCAGAGGACTTGGGGAGATACAGACCCATTATCGTTAGTTTTCATAAATTCGGCGATCCATGTTTTAGTTTTTTTTACAAATTTTGCGTCGTCCAACAAGGACGTGTTCATCTTCCAATACCCTCTTCCCCTAGGTATTTTATCCAGATTAATTACGAGTTTGACGATGGAATGGTCTGATTGTGTGCTTGGTTCTATTTGAATTTGGGTGGTCCTGTTCAGAAGTGTATTTGTGACGAGTATAAAGTCTATGCGACTTGCTGTGTGTGGGTGTTTTTGTGTGCGAGTGTATTGTTTTAGAGTCGGATTTTTGATGCGAAACACGTCGTATAACTCAAATCTTTCCATCGCTTGTAAAATTGTATTTTTCGCGCGGCGGTTGCTATGCGTAGTTTTTCCTCCGGTTTTATCTACTTCATCATTAAGTACGCAGTTGAAGTCCCCGGCTAAAATAAATTCATCTGTTCCGCTTTCGGCGCGTTGCTCCTCCAAGCGGCTAAACAGGTTGTCGTAAAAATGCGGGCTGTCTTTGTTAGGTCCGTAAACATTACATAGTGTTACACGTTGGTCAGATATTTCAAGGTCTATGATAACAAAGCGCCCAAGATTGTCAACTATCACTTTGTGTTTTAAGTACGATAGATTCTTGGAGAACAATACCGCCACTCCTTTGCTTTTTGTTGTGCCGTGCGAGGCTATAATTTCCCCACCCCATTCTAATTCCCATTGTTTGAGGCAGGATGCGGATGTGTGCGTTTCTTGTAGACAAATTATATCAATTTTTTTCTGACGCAGAAAATAAAACACACTTCTTCGTTTCTTGGGGTTTTGCAACCCAGCAACGTTGTAAGTTATGATAGAAAGCGGCATTTAAACGCGTTCTACACCTATTTCGATGTCAAATTCATATTCAAAGCCGCATTCGCAAAGATAGGGTTTGTTAGGCCCCAAAAGTTGGCAGGTTTTCTTCCCACAGTTACAATTAACAATTGTGTACTTGCAATAGTTGTTTAGACAGTTGGTCGTCATGGTTCGTTTGGGTATTGCGTTAACGGTTTTACACACACAAAACATCGCGTACCTTTCGCATTCCAGACATTCGAAAGTACCTTCGTCGGTTTGATACTCGGGCTGAAACTTGTGACAGCAGGGCATTTTCCTCATAGGTTGATTGCAGATGGTGCAGTTCGTTGTCACCTCCTTATCCGGGACCAGAAATCGGTCCAGTTCGTTGCAGCACGCTGTGGCAATGTTAAACTCCGACGAGCATTTCCAACAAAAGAAACTGGTGTGTTTCTCTGTCACGTATCCATCTTCATCGCATACTGGGCAGGAAATGGGGATTTTTAGCTCGCTAAGGCTGATTGATTTTGCTTGGTGCAGGTTTGGTTCAGTTGGGCTTCTTTCATGGCGTTTTCTCGACGAACCCTGCTTTAGTTCCATAGGGGGCTTGCTAATTTCCTTTGGTTCAGGCAACCTTGTTTCTGTGTTGCTTATCTCAATTTCACCCGTTTTGGTGAAGGTGTCGGCGGCGTCCAAATCTAGCGGTTCCCCAATCGGCTTGTCTGAACTCTTATCTTCTCCAGCGCCCTTGTTGCCACTCTTATCGGTGGCGGGGCACTCAACGCCTTTCGCGGTTACATTTTGGCTTGTTTCCAGTTTCGGGTAGTCTTTTATTCTTTCAGGGCAGTTTTGTTGTTTGTGCCCAGGTTTTGTGCAGTATTTGCACGTTATTTGCTGCCCGTTGTACGTGCAGTAAAATTCATAACCGTTCATCGTAACATAGCTTGGGATTGGGTTTTTCTCCACATCGGCTCTGTCAAGAGTGAGAATTCTCATTCCAGTTAATAGTCCTTTTTTATCTTTCCGGTGTTGGATATTTTTTACATCACCATATCTTTTCTCAAATTCTTTTTTAATTTCCTCGTTAGGAAAGGGTATAGGTACCCAACCCACCGCCACATTTAAGTTGTCGGATTCATACAGTCTTACCGAATATACTTCATCAACTTGTACTAGTTTTTCATACAACTCCAGTACAGCTTTTCTTGTGGTACACGTCACGTCCACTAAATTTCCCTTTCGTTCAGATATTCCCACCAGCTTCTTTATTGAAAAGCTTTCTTTTTCTATCATATTGACAACATCTTCTCTTTTGCTTTGACTTCTTGTTTTAAAGCTCATGCAAGTGGGTCTCTTTAAACGTTCCCCACCTCTTTGTTGTATAACTTGCGCAAAACTAGGACCTTTTTCCATTGCTGCTTGCGTCCGCTCGCTACGAGCGCCAACATAGAAATAAAATTGTCTTTAACGCGCCTTTCCTTGCGCTCAAACTCCAAGACGCCAGCAGCTATATAACGAACTCTTTATTTTACAATATAGCCGAAAGATGGCGCTCGAGAGTATGGCAGCACGGCGAGTACAAGTGGTCAAAAGGCGGTTTCTACAAAAAATGTTCAAATTAAGACAAGGCAACAGAAGGAGAATTTCAATGACATTTACGCTTACCAAACTATTAAAGGACTGGAGTCGTTTAAATGCAAGCGATCAGTAGAAGGTCTGTAAACACAGCATCTAATAACATCACATATAAACATCATTTAATCACACTAGTGACTGACGGCAAACTTAAGCAACAATAATCTTACCGGAATAACACAGTTCGGTTCAGAATAACACGGGGTTGGACGACGGCGGAATTCACGTCTGAATACAGGTTTCATATAAATTCAAATCCAAAAGGTCACAACAAGGTTTAAACATATGCTTACCGATCACTAAATATACAAGTCACACATTGGACGATTCAGTTTCTAAACAGCATAATTTTCCTGTTTGTTACACAAAAAACAAACATAAATGACCAGTTAAAAAACGCATGCAGACGCTGTAAGTTCCAGTCACTAATAAACACGAGGCGGTCTTGCTTACAAGACGTGATACCAATAAACAATGTCCAAGTTGTGACATCACAATCACCGATAGTGTGCCAGACAATGTATCAGGTTGCACAACACTGCGTCATACACACGAATCAAGGCTACTGGCGGGAAACACAGAAAACATAAACATATGTACAAGGCGATGTAACACTCCCACCCAAAATGTGGGAACAACGTGACACATTTTTTTCAAACACAACATCGCCAATCGGGCGTGCATCGCAATGAGGCGATGATTTCTTGTCGGACAGTTATTGTTATGAAAACTCAATTTGGCTTCCATCTAGCAGTCCGAGCTGCGAATGCTCGGTGAGGTCGGTGTTAAGCTCTCGTCAGAATCAACGATGCGGCAAAGCTTGGCGATCGGCCGTTGGAGCACACCACCGCTCGTCCGTACGAGCACAGTGCGTACCTTTTGAGATTCGTCGGGATAAGTTCGGACAACGCGTCCAATCAACCACCTTGAACGGCATTTTGAATCGTCAACCAGTAGAACGATGTCGTCCTTCTTAAAGTTCGGCTGGCTCTCGTGCCATTTGGAACGAGTAGCAACGGCGGGCAAGTACTCCTGCACAAATCGGCGCCAGAACAGGTCGGCTAGAAACTGTACTTGCCGCCAACGACGTCTTGTGTAGCAGTCCTTCGCATTGGTAATTGTCGGTGGCATATTCGGGGAACCTCTCATCAGCAACAGATGATTCGGGGTCAGCGGTTCTTCATCCCTGTGATCAAACCTAACAGGTATCAGGGGTCTAGAATTGATTATAGCCTCAGCTTCCACAAGCAATGTCTCCAAAGCTTCGTCGGTCATCACTTGGGAGGACGTAATTGAAGACAGGATTCGGCGAACAGACGGAATCATCCGTTCCCATGCACCACCCATGTGGCTCGCAGCAGGGGGATTGAAAGTCCACGACGTTCATTTCTGGTGGAGAAATTCAGTTATTTGACACTGGTTCCAGTCTCGTAGTGACTCTCGCAGGATGCGCTCTGCGCCAACAAAGTTTGTACCGTTATCGCTGTAGACGTGAACGAGTGCTCCACGGCGCCCGATGAAACGACGAAGAGCAGCAATAAACGAATCGGTAGACAAACTGTGGGCGACTTCCAAGTGTACAGCACGGATTGTAAGACAAGTGAATATGCAGCCGTACCGTTTAATTTCACTGCGCCCTTGTTTCACCAAAAATGGTCCAAAATAATCAATTCCGACATTTGAAAACGGAGATTCAGCAACACCAAGACGAGCCGGTGGTAGATCAGCCATCATTTGCTGTCCTGGTCTAGCACTGCGACGACGACAGGGCAAACATCTTCCGAGAACGCGACGAACAGCAACGCCGCCCTTTGCAATCCAGTATTTTTTTCTAATAGATGTCCAAGTGTGCGCTAAACCAGAGTGTCCAACGCTTTCATGGTGCGCCTGAATCAATAGGTCAGTAAGATGTGAAGAATCAGGCAGAATTGCAGGGTAGCGGGAATTGTAGTCAACAGGAGCCTTTGCTAAACGCCCTCCAACACGAATGAGTTGATCTTTGAGGATAGGGTTTAGCTTGTACACTGCGGAACTGCAATCGGACCTTTTCGGACAGCCTCGTTGAGTCAAAGACGATAGCCGTGAGCCGAAGTGTTTCCGTTGCACATACTTGACAAGTTCCAATTCAGCATTTTCAAGTTCAAACACATCAAGAGCAGTGCGTTTGATTGACTGTCTCATCCCAGGACTCAGATAAGCCTTAAATCTGATCAACCAAGCCACTGCTTTCTTTAGCCGATGCAGATTTGAGTAATGCTCGACAATGCGATCAACAGAAAAAGTCGATCTTGAAACATCGACTGCAAAAGACCCAGCAGTCCTTTCGATAAGAGGCTTAAATTCTGCGGGAACTTCAGGGGTTGGCACTGATTGCACAGGCCAATTTTCTTCCGACTGCAAAAGGAACGACGGCCCTTTTAACCAGCGACATGACCCGACGAAAGATGTGGCAGGTAATCCTCTGGAAGCATCGTCTGCAGGGTTTTCTTTAGTTGGAACGTACCTCCAGCGAGAAACGTCAGTCAACCTCTCTGTCTCGGCCAAACGGTTGGCTATAAACACAGGAAAACGTTTCGTAGCATTACGGATGCTATGTAAAACAGCAGTGGAATCACTCCAGAAGGTTGAACGGGTAATTGGCAAGTCCAGTTCCTTTCTCATCAAGCGATCAAGTTTTGCAGCAAGCACAGCGGAGGTCAATTCAAGTCGCGGGATTGTCGTGGTACTCAGCGGAGCCAGTCTGGATTTTCCAATAAGAAATGAGCATTTGACTGCTCTGTTCCCGTCTACGATTCGCATATATGACACAGCGCCGTATGCTAACCTCGAAGCGTCGGCAAAATGATGCAGCTCGTATGTGAGTGGTGTCCTTAAGACCAATGTCTTAAAGCAGCGTGGGATGGCAACGTCACGCAAATTCGGAAGGTCATCGAGCCACTTTTTCCATTGACATGAAACCATTTCAGGAACATCATCATCCCAATCCAACTGCAGTTTACACAATTCCTGCAGTAGCAATTTTGCAGTTAAAACCACAGGAGCAACAAATCCCAGTGGATCGTATAGTGAACTGACAGTCGAGAGAATTCCTCTGCGCGTATGTGGCCTCCTCGGTAGTTCAATTTTGAACCCAAATACATCATCGAACGCGGACCAATGCACCCCGAGGACTCGTTGCTGCGTCGTGTCGTCAAGGCAGTGTAATTTTACAATCTTCGCACGATCATCCTCGGGAATCGAGTCTAAAACCAGAGTTTCGTTAGAAAGCCACTTCGTAAGGCGAAATCCTCCTCTGGATAACAGATCCTTTAGCTGTTGACGAACAACAATCGCAGCATCTGCACTGTCAACAGATGTTAGACAATCATCAACGTAAAAATTACGCAGAACAGTCGAACGAACACGACTGTCGAAGTCACTGCCAAATTATTCCCCAGTTTGCCTTAAACAGAAAGAAGCGCAGCTAGGGGACGATGTCGCACCAAACAAGTGCACTTTCATCCGATGAGGTGTCGGGGAGCAGCTCAAATTCCCATCAGGCCACCACAGGAAACGGAGAGCATCGCGATCAGTGGGTTCCACGCGCACCTGATGGAACATTGCCTCAATGTCGGCAATTAGGGCAACGGGATGTGTTCGAAAACGGGTCAGAACTCCTACCAAGTTATTCACCAAGTCAGGACCCTGCATAAGACTGTCATTAAGGGATACTCCTTTACTCTGAGCAGCACAGTCAAAAACAACACGCAGCTTGTCCGGCTTATGGGGATTAAACACGGGATGGTGTGGCAAATACCAGATGTGCTTGCCAATTGATATTTCTTTTTCAGGGACCTCTTCCGCATAGCCTCTTGGTATGTAGGTCTGCACTGTATCTACATACTTTTTACAGAGGTCTTCGTTGCGTAACAACCGTCCTTTTAAACTGGCCAGACGTTTGTCAGCCATTGTGCGGCTGGCTGGTAGCGTTTCTACCCCAGCCTTCCACGGCAACGGAAGTTGAAAATGATCATCGCGGTGTTTGACAGACCTTTTCATTAAGTCGTATGCCATCCGATCTTCTCTGGATGTAGGCGCATCGAATACCGAGGTCCCGTCACCAAATTCGTTTTCCCACAGACACTTGACCTCCTGTTGGTGCATGACCCGGGCCACTTTCATGTATCGAACGTGAGCCTCATCTGTGGCGGACGAATCAAATGTAGGACCAAAGAGTGACCAGCCAAGAGGGGTTTTTACAGCACACGGACCCCCCCGTGGGTCTGAACGCGTACACAGCACGTTAAAGGCTGCAGGAACATCAGCGCCTATGAGAATCGTGACTGTTCCTCCTTCCAAATAAGGCAGGTTTAGATTTTGGAGATGTGGATATTTGTGAAGAACATTTGGCGTAGGGAAGCAATTTGGCGATACAGGAATTTTATCAACAGGACTTCGTTAAGGACCAGAGGTTTTCCTCCACCAAGCGGAGTAACAGTGAAAGAGATCGTGGAACCTTGATACACTCGAGATTGATCGGTAAGCGTGCTTAAGCATATTTTTCGACCCTTACACTGTAGGCCGAGTTTGTCAATTAGTCGTTGTTCGCAAAATGTTGAAGTAGAGCCTTGATCCAGGAAGGCATACGTATTTACCTCGATACCGTTATGTCTGACTTTCACCGGCACGACGTTGAGGTAGACTCCGCAGTTACTGGTGGACGCCTTCATACTAGAAACCGTTTGGGTAGTCGTTTCCATGACAGGGTTCTCATCATTTCCGACGACCTGTTTCCTTTGAAATGCACCATGCAGCTTCGTATGATGAAAGGTGCTAATGCAACCCTCAACGGAGCACGATTCTCGACAGGGACAATTTCCGCAACGATGCCCTGAACAAAGACATTTAAAACAAAGGCCATTAGAGGTTACAACCTCGCGACGTTTTTGTAAGGTCATTTTGTCGAAGTCCGGGCACGTTGACAAATCATGTGATAGTTTACAACAGACACAACACGGAGCGGGAACAGGCGGTGTGTCAGAACGTGCCCTGTTAAACTTAGATGATGAGACGTTGTACGTAGCGGCTCTTGAACTCCGTTTTGGCTCGATTGGCGTTTTTTCGCGCACGACTTCGTAGACCGCTTCGGACCCAAACAGTGAATTGGCAACACGGGCGCACCGCACAACGAAACTTGTAAACGCAAGGTATCCAGCTTGTCTCCCGGTTTCCTCAAGCACCTGGAAAGAGTGTTCCACCCATCTCTCTCGATGCTGAAATGGAAGTTTCCGGATGAGTTGCTTCAACGTATCTAGTGAGTTTAAACTTGCGAACTCTTGGCTGTCTTCCAGAGAACTACGGCATTTTTCAAGCAAGTCAGAAAAATCCATAAGTTCCTTTGGTCGACCTTGTCTAACGGGCGGAAAAAGCTTTAACCGGCGTTCGCAAGCATTGGCAACAATATGTGGTTGACCGTAATCATAATACAGTCGGGAACGCGCCTTTGAGTAACCAGAGACTGCATCCTTGCTGTAGATTTCGAGCTTGTCAGCAACAGAATCTTCATAGTATTGAAGCAAGCAAACTAGTCGCGATTCTTCGGATTTTGTTCTGCGATGAACATGCGACTCAATGGCTCGAACAAACGACCAGTAGTTCAACGGGTCGCCGTCGAACTTCTTGATGGCCGGCTGAGGCAGGACTATTTGTTGTTGAACGAAATCGGTGTCGGGAGCACATCGAGGCGGGGAAGAAGCACGCGGTTTGTACATGTATGGAGGATAGGAGTCGGAATCGGTACGCGACCCTTCGACAGGTGGAACAACAGCAGGAGCAAGTATAGGCTTTATATCCATTTTCGAAATTTGCGGGCGTGACATTTTTACGGGATTTGTCGGAGTCTGGGCCCCAGCGGATGAACGTGGTGGAGAATATACGGGCTCCCTGGAACAATTGCCAAGTGATGCAACCGGTGGCGACAAGTCATTAATCTGTGGTTTGTGCACGACCGGTCTACCTTCGTTCTCCAACTCTTCGTCCCAAGCAAGGAACTCGGCTTCGGCCAACGCGACTTCATTGTCCCTATTTTTTATTCTTCGTTTGGCATCGATGGCGGCCTGCTGCTTTTCGAAAGCGGCTTGCATGTCAGCTTGTTGGGTCTCTAAGGCGACATCTTCGTCGAGTTGCTGTCGCGACAAGCGAGCTACGCGCATCCGTACACTGGCAGCTTTTCGGCAACTTTCCGTCGAACCAGACGTGCGAGTACTTGCCGAACCGAGATGGGAGCTGGACGTGTAACTCGATCGAGTTTCGTGGCGACCCATGGATTTCTCGACGTTTACGAACCATTCCTGTACACGGGAATCCAGTTCACGTTTATCCTGTTGGCATGCCCGTCGTGCTTGAGACATGGCTTCGTTACCTTCCTCAAAGGGGGCATACGCGGCGACGAGATCGCTGAAGGTTCTTTCAATCACTAGAACAAACTCCTTTACGAGGGTGACATTTTCGGTTTTTAGCATTAATTCTTCAACTCGCAAACAAGCTTGTTGCCAAGCGTATGTATAACTGGAAATTTTGTCTTTGTCAGTGATTTCGACAGTGGAGAGTGAGTCATGTGACTCAGGCGCAGGAATGGCGCCTTTGTCAGTTTCCATTGTGAAGTTTTCCATGCTTGACGTCAATCAACAAGCCGTGGGTGTTCAAGTGTCCAGAAGTTTGAAACGATGTTGCGCTGTCTTTAATTATCGGAAGGCGTGACTCCATGCGCCTCCAGACAGCACAACAGGGGCGATCGCTTGTGTTCCTAAAATTGTCTTTAACGCGCCTTTCCTTGCGCTCAAACTCCAAGACGCCAGCAGCTATATAACGAACTCTTTATTTTACAATATAGCCGAAAGATGGCGCTCGATAGTATGGCAGCACGGCGAGTACAAGGGGTCAAAAGGCGGTTTCTACAAAAAATGTTCAAATTAAAACAAGGCAACAGAAGGAGAATTTCAATGACATTTACGCTTACCAAACTATTAAAGGACTGGAGTCGTTTAAATGCAAGCGATCAGTAGAAGGTCTGTAAACACAGCATCTAATAACATCACATATAAACATCATTTAATCACACTAGTGACTGACGGCAAACTTAAGCAACAATAATCTTACCGGAATAACACAGTTCGGTTCAGAATAACACGGGGTTGGACGACGGCGGAATTCACGTCTGAATACAGGTTTCATATAAATTCAAATCCAAAAGGTCACAACAAGGTTTAAACATATGCTTACCGATCACTAAATATACAAGTCACACATTGGACGATTCAGTTTCTAAACAGCATAATTTTCCTGTTTGTTACACAAAAAACAAACATAAATGACCAGTTAAAAAACGCATGCAGACGCTGTAAGTTCCAGTCACTAATAAACACGAGGCGGTCTTGCTTACAAGACGTGATACCAATAAACAATGTCCAAGTTGTGACATCACAATCACCGATAGTGTGCCAGACAATGTATCAGGTTGCACAACACTGCGTCATACACACGAATCAAGGCTACTGGCGGGAAACACAGAAAACATAAACATATGTACAAGGCGATGTAACAAGAAAGAAAAGAAAACCAAATAAATGACACGATCCTGTTTGAGTTTGATTTTTTGTTGTGGAACTGTTATTTAGACACCATGGAAGTATGCGCACAAACTTATGTGCAAGTCCTTATCTTTGAACGAGACCACCATCCAGGCCCACTCAGTTCATTTTAATGCGACTCACGTTTTTAGAGACAATTTCCCATCAAGTTTGGGAACTATAGGCAGATTCGTGCAATAACCGCTTTGGACACGAGGAAATCCGTTTTGTTCTTATATTCACGAGACGAGAAATTGGATGCATATTTCCAATAAAAGAACAGCAGCTACGTCGCGTTGGAGTGTGTTTTATCGCCCAACTTGCTCCTGTTATTGTGTGTCCTATATAGGCAGGGTTGCCATACCGTCCTTATTTCTAAGATTTGTCCTTATTTTGAAGGGCTAAGTCTTAGAAAAGTTCATTGTCCTTATTTCTAAGAAATGTCCTTATTTTTGACTTGAGTCCTTCTTTTGTCTTATTTTCAAAAATTACTGGTCAAAATCCCTGCTACAAGTAAAAGTAAACCTTGACCTGAGCTGTTGTGAAATGTACGAAGTATTTTCTACGAACAAGGAGTGGCTGAAACAGATTATTTCTGCCAATATATTGCATATGATATGTCACGGCTCGTATAAATGCAAAGATTTGTTCAAAAACGTTTGTTTTGTTTTGTATCAAAATTTAATTTTTCGGTTGTCCTTATTTTTGCTTTCAAGTCGATGGCAACCCTGTATATAGGCCAAACCCGACGCAGTCTATGCACACAAATAGTCGAACACTCAAGAAGGACAAGTCATACGTTCGCTCGCATGTTCCAGCTCACCCGACCCATCGAGTATATTTTCTAACCCCGAAGTGTTGGGCAGTTTCAATCACATGCAAGTTGATGCTGCTCAAATCTTAGTTCACACAACAATACAATAAAAAGTTAAACAAAGCGCCGGAATCCACGCGTGTTTTTTGTTTAATGCTGTTCAGCGTTCGTTCCAATACCCCAGATACCACAGAGTCTGTATCCAATTTGCTTGTAATTTTTCCGCCGCTTACCTGCTTTTATCTGTCACTCCGTGTCGCTCTCTTTCTTTCTCGATTATTATGCGGTTCGTCCCTTTCTATTAAGTTTCATTTCACTTCATGATGATGACAACATATTGTCAAAACGGTGTTTTTTTGGAACAATATACACGGACTTGAAAAGTAATTTAATCATAAACATTACTGCCAAGGTAGTGGTGTATAAAGAATACATCGTTCAGACGTTTCAACAATCTCTGTTGTCATCATCAGTGTAGGTGTTTTTTATTCGTGCATATATTGGCTTTAGATGAGTACATTCATACAGAGATAAGCCCTGAACTGTCCATGGAAACCAGCGATCATTGCACACTCATGTATAAATCATAATACGCCAGGCCCATTAAACGCTTTATACCCAGTCAAGCCGGTCTCTCGAGCATTTTCGATACGGCACAGACCAGGAAAATCTGACCTGCGGTTGGATTCGTATCATCGAAAGGAGTCTTTCCGGAACTCGCGTTCTAAGCCAACTGAGCTACCATGTTCAGTGGTGAACTTTTCGTACGAAGCTGCAAGGGCTACGGTGCTTGTGATTTGACATTCGGTGGGTTTCTGGTAAGTTATACCTGGCTCTGGCTTTCTGATCTACCTGGCTCTGTAGAAACGCAGCATGGTGTTTGGATTGTCTGCATGATATTTTGATATTTTTTGTTCGCTCTTTTATTTCATGCTTGTTAATCGGATAGGAGGGTGAAAAAACAGTTTATGGCCTAGTTTGTAGTGGTGCAGTTTAGTACAAATCAGGAGTGGTTTTTGGTGCAAAAGGCACCTCAACAAATACCGTATTTTGGTGAATATCTTGCTTGGTTAACTACTCGTAGTAAATAGTTATTAGTTGTTAACTCTCCAACTAGGCTCTCACTCAACCTCGTGATAATTTTTGCTTCGTTTTTTCAGTCACTATTGGTAGTTTTGGTTTAATCGCCTCTGATGCCTTGTTGCGCTCATAGTCCTCATTTTACTCTCTTCCAGCCACTTCTGTTCTAACTTCCTTCTCCGTTTACCAGTGAAACGGCACGGAGGGTATAACGAAAGAGCGCTCTTCTCCTCTAAGGTAAAGCCCCAAGCTTCGCACCCCGGCACAACTGCCTGCAAGGCGCTCCTTGGTTTCCCCCCTCTTTGCTTGCCAATCAACCCTTGCTTGTCGCTTAATCGGTTGATTGTTATAATTAGGTCGTTTGAGACTTTCAACGTTAGTCCACGCTAGTAGATGCTTTGCCTCATTTGCCTTCATTATACTTGCACTTCCCACATCACCAAATCACGACCAAAACCTTTTTTGAAGAAATAGATCACTGAACATATATACAGGTCACCATGGTGACCTAATTGCAATTTATCTATAATTAAGACCAGTGGTGGCTCGTGCCTAAAATTTCTTGGGGTGCTGCTCCAAATTTTAGCCTTTATTGGACACATATAAGTTGGCAATATATAAAAAAGCCACATTTCTAGTTTTCTAGCCATTGTTTTGTTTAGAAAAACAAGTAATACAAATCTTACTTGGCAACTCCACTGTGACGCAATGTTTGTTACGCAAGACCTTCAAATTGGATCTTTTCTTAAACTCTGGCAGTTATGGGTCTCTACATCAACAAAAAAAGGAATTTAAATGTGCTCGATGCATAAACCGAACGGAACTTTTCTTTAAAGCAACAGTCATTAAACAACATATCAAATACATAAAATCCATAGGCACTCCTTACTTAAAGATGGATACGAATTCTTTTACGGAAGCGAGCCAACCACCATATATTTCACTTTTCTGTCGAAAAGCGCCTGACTTCTCGCACAGTATCCGGTTTGTATGGCCTTGTACCATGGAAAGCTAATATTGACAATCCGTTTCTCGGGCCGTTCGTTTCACAAACAGTTTTTCTTGGCCTTGTTGCCTAATCGCAAAGATCAAAATGTTGTAACACACCACATTTAGATTTTGACTGGTCGATTTGTATGATGATTTGTTCTAGAAGTTAGTTTAGAGATGACAGCGGCGTTGTTCAGAAGAACCTGTTCGTTCTGTGGGATTTTGTTTTGTTTGAAGTTTATGGAGGAATTGAACATGATTTAGGTATGAAAATTACATTGCTTAACTTTTGCCAAAAAGATGGATACGAAACATTAGCCTACAGTCAGCCTAATGTAAATCGCAATGACACAGCTAGCAGCAAAGTTAAGCAATGAAATATAAGTTGAAATGGTTTGTGACTTGTGACATAAATAATATCAACAACCACCTGTGACGTAGCAGTAAACCAGTAATGGATTCCAGGAACTTCAAGCCACTGCATACGTGACTACTGACTATTCTCATCAGCAAGGCAAAACAATTATTATTCCTGACTTTTTGTTTTGGCAGTCCATTGCAACAATACAAGTAGTTGATTTTTTTAAGCATGGTAAAAATGTGTGATAGCTTTTGCCGGAAAACCCACGTTTGATGACGATGTCTTCAAGTCACTCATGTTTTAATAATCCGCGTAGTCTCCCGTTGTAGTTAAGATACCTGCATATAAATGTCAAAGCTGGAAGTTGCGCGCCTATTATCACATATTTTAACAAAACAGCCAGTTTTTGTCTTTGGATACACAAAATCGAAGCTAAAAACACCTTGCTATGATATCGTGTAGTTGCTATAATAAGCATTACTAATCAAGTTGGTGTGTGAGTCATATATTTTTATACGTATACTCGGAAGCCTACTTGTCGTGTTAAATCTACTTCGCTTCCCAAACTCGGGTCCGAAGGCTTCGGACCGAAGCCATGTAGGGATCTGCAAACCATTTTTAGCAAAACGACCACCGAAATCGATTCGCTGCAATTAAAGGTAAAAATTGCAAATGTATGAAAGTTCCATTGCCGGCCACCTTTTGCACACAAGTGTGTGGAGAATGCTGAGACTATATGCAAACGTACGATTATTACGGTCTCATCAGTATCACTACAAAACCGTTAGTCTTTGCGTAGAAGTGGCTTAACACACGCAATAAGCAAGAGTCATGTTACCAGCGGCCTATTAAAAAGTGACGGGAAGCAGTGGCCTCACCGATGCTACGCTGCCCACGCGTTACTGAAAGTTTGGACTGGATAATACATCAACTGGACGTTTAGTTGCTGCAGCAGAGCTAGCAGTAGCGAAAATGGTTAGGTTTAGGTGTCGATTTTGCTATATTTAGTTTCGAGGTATGCTGTTATAATTAAACAAAAGCTTTAAAGTTGTAATTGGTGTGAAGTCATATTCAATTAAATTGAGCCAACAGTTTAGTGGTATATATACGTACCAGGTCAGTTTAATATCTTATTGGACTATTTACCTTAATTTAAAAAAAGAGGTTGTGCGATCGGAGTAAATTACTTTGTCACACAAAAACGTTAGGTGTGCCGAAATGTATTGTTTGTAACCTTATCCAACACAAAAGAGGAAATTTGTCACAAAGGGGGGTTCAGAACTTTAAGTCAAAAGACTAGTCCACATTGCGATTGTTTTTTAAACCTGTAACATTAATACATAATTTAAGTGCTTAACACTGACAATATTCACTGTTAACTGCCTAAAACCTACATTACGTTTATAACTTTCTGAAGTTACCAAAATGGCCTCAGTGAAATCGTCCATCTTAAGCATTGCAATATTATTCAAGCGTTTTGTGGTGATTGAAAAATAAAAGTTGTTTGAACCAAACGTCAGGCACAAGTAGGCTACTTACAATCAGCTTACAAAATCGTAAAATCGTTCGACGTTGATGTGTAGTTTTAAAGAAATATACGCTTAGTGGGAATGTTTTTGAACATTTTATAAACAGTGGGAGTATTTCTTTAACACACTACATAAGTCAGGCCCATTGAAGGCGTTATACCGAAGAATTTGCGTTTATTTTATTTTTTTACTAAGTTAGGGTCAATTTGTTAGCACAACAAATATCTGCCCGAATAGCAACCTGAAAAAATGTTCGTTGCGAAGTTATCGTATCCCCACCCCCAAAACCATAACCCTTCCACATCTATAGTGATCATAAATGATAAAAAAAGTATTTACTGTTTCCACATTGTAATCGTCACGTTTATAGGACATAAGCCACGTTGTGACAGAAGTACATCATACTGAACTGCAGCAAATTATACCCTATGTACGTTATAAAATTGATGTTTCTACTATAACCGCCGTTTTAGATGGGCTTATACATAAAGCTTCCGCTGCGTTATGCACCATAAGGTTGCTAATTTAAATGCAAGCATTTTTTATGGCAAAATTTGCAAATAAGAACCTAATGCATGAACGAAAACAGACTAATAGAGAGTAACTAGGCCTATTTATTTTGCGTCGAGTGATTACAACTTTGCGATGTTTGATTTACATTGATTTAGGTATGCGTGGTGGTTACATTTTATCTCAAGCTGTTCTAGCAAATAAAAACAGTTTTAAACAAAAAGCACACAGAATAACGCCCCAAGCAAATAAGATATATTTAATTGTATTTTGAATACGTTATTAAATTACTATAAAGGCAACAATTATGAAAACTATTGGTACTAAAAATTATGTGTCACCTAATACATAAGGTGTGACATTTCCTTGTCGAAAAAAACCTGATATCAGCCTGATATGTTCTAATCACAAACTCTGCTCTATCGGAGCGGTTAAAGCCAAATGCCTGTATTCAAAGCGTCCAGACATCTTCAACAATGTTTATCTCTTACTCACTTTGAGCTACGTTCTGATAAGGCAGGTTGTAACACGAGAAGCTTCTATTGAATTATATCGATGAAGATGCAGAATGTTTCATTTTGGCATTGAGTAAAACGTTTAAAAACAAACGTAGTTTTGTTTAACTTACAATTATAGCCTTACTTTAGATATTCGTGTTTGCCTAAGAATGTTAAACTGCACCATGGAGCTAGAGGGCAAATGACCTGGATAGCCTTTTTTATTATCTGCGCAACCTGTTTGTCGTTTAGTTGTTGGGTGAATTTGTAGCAAGGAGATTTTCAAATGTTTTTGTACATGAAAGATTGATAAAAAACAGAGTGATTACTTTTCGGAAACTGCTTCTTTTTAAATTCCATTGTAGACGTAACAAAAATTGTTTGTACAAATACATAGGCAGCTCAGCACGTTGCTAAAGTCAGGAAGCTGGTTACACAGGTAATTAATTAGTTTTTCCCCAAATATGCCAAAATGTTAAGTTGACGTAGGGTATTTTGCATTGCTTGCTGTCACATTTCAACTACTGAAGCAGGTTTGTTTTGGCGAACAACAGCAACAGAAAATCGTGTACATCAGTGGTTACCAACCTTTTTCATCCCTCGACCTAATTTAGCAACCAAATGTGCCTTGCGCCCTTTTTTTCAAAAACTTCAATGTTTTCATAATCACTACAATAAACTCTCACTTTAGGCAAAGAGAAAGTATAAGTTAGCTGATCCGTACGGTTTTTGTGAAGAAAGTATCCTGTTACAACACACTGACCGCTTCACCTACTGTCAGTGGTAATAAGCGGTGCTGTAGGTACTTGTATTGAGTTCTCTTCTGTATAGTGATGTAATAAAACATTTGTTGGGAATTGTAATGGTCATAATCGAACACAAAACAAGTTCAAATCAAATATGTTCCCTGCTCTTATTTTGTTATTGCTGACAAACCTTTTTGATGTTTATTGAAAGGCCTCTCGACCCCAAGTAAACTGGCAAACGATCCCCACGGGGATCGCGACCCCGGGTTGAAAACCACTGGTGTACATCCTTGAATGCAAGCTCACAGGGCGTAGGAAAGATTGTGGTTAAATTTAGTGTGATAAAATACTTACTTACTGCTGTACTGTTACTAACACGTTTAAACCTGACCCTAAAGTGGCAAAAATGTGGCCTTCCCTTGTGTTTGCGATTAGAAATGTGTACCAACAAACAAACCATACTTGACGTTTATATAAAGCATGCCAAAACGGCATTGTCAGCGCCACGTCTGGAATTGGTCAAATATTAACAAGGGAAATGCTGCTCGACCAACCAGCCTCTTTCGTGTTAGCAACAAAAATTAAACAAAACCTAGTAGACGGACAGCAGTAGAATGGATGGAAAATATGTGATTTTATTTCCTTGATTTTATTTCCTTGTCTTTAACCGTGAACGTATTTAGTCAATCACCCACCCGTGAATTTTTCCCAACAAATTTCGCTTTTTGGTTGCGTATCAAAGCTTCTTGGATCAATTCTTAGCGCAGTTAGGCCAGAACAGAAAAAGTTTGTTTTCGCTTTTTTCTTCGTTAGTTTTTGGGAAGCGAAAACGGTATAGAATGAGAAACACACACGCAATATGTGGCGAGCACTTGTAACACATTGAATGTTCTATTAAATATAATCTATTTTCCTTGAATTGAATAAGATTCATTTAAATTTGTTAACCACTAACCATGCACCACATTCACTTCCTGTTACGGATGCAGTGTAATCGGTCATGTGCCTTTTATGAAAGATAATAAACGCTTACTCATTTCACGGAAAGGTAGATGCACTGCACGTAAGTTTGTGTCGTTATCCCTCAAGTAAGAGAACTTTTCTGATTTCTTTATAATACGTACAAACATTTGCATGTAGGACAACACAAGTTTTCAACACAACGCACGAACATAAGAAAGCACATCGAATTATTTTCTGAACCCATTTACTCAAAAAGACAACCGTCATCACGTTGCTACTGGAGCTTTAAGATTCTCGAGCGGTTAAGAATTTCGCTTCTAGGATTACTTCACACAGTCAGCTGTCAGCCACAAACACGAACGAAGAAGAGACCAGAATAGTGGTGTTAGATTTCGTTTTGTTCCCGTCGTGTAGCTTGGTTTGGTTCTGCTGATAGATCGAAATTTACGCATACCATACAAGTAGCTGGAGTCCTCATTTTGTTCCCAAAGTTTATGGTTGGCAACAAAGCTCTGTTGACAGTTAAATTTAACTGGCTTCCCAAGTGAGGGTCGCCACAGAAATATAAGGTTTTATCACCACATCAGTTTTAACCTAAATATTACATGACAGGATTGTTATGCCTTTTCTTCCTGAAAGGCCATGCTTTTTGTCACGCTTGGCATTGTGCACGCTTGGACTTTTGGGTTTGTGATCAATGCTTTTATATCATTAAATATTCCAATTTCAGCCACACTGGTGCTGGGCAAACACTTCGCCCTCGCTACGCTTTCTAGTTTCGTTACGCCCAATTAGACTACGGTTGCTGGCAGGGCTGCACTTTTAGTTGGAATGCTGTATTATCCGCACATACAAGATTTATTGCCACCTAAAATCTTTACAGCTAGTGTGGAGTGCGAACGCACATTGTTGCACTTTTCCCTTAATTAAAACCGCATGGATATGACCTAAATGAATCCAGCCAACAATCGCAATTACACACAAACTGAAAAACGATTCAGGGGTTTTACTCAGGTATGAATATGGACGTAGCAAACATGTTTGTTGTATAATCCTGAACAACCTGAATGCTATTTAGTGAAGTTCGCTGTATTTTTAAGTATAACTATATAGGTACAGCAGTACAGGTTTTCAGAAACACGTTTTTTTTAACCTGTGTTGATCCAGTTTAAGCATATGTTTAATGTGTGTGATGAAAAGAGGAAACCGTGTGACGGGCACATGTTGTGCAATGCTGTTGTTTTTATGTAATGTTTTGATCAAACTATGATGGGTTAAATGAGACAATGTATAGGCGATGTTTTTTAAAAAAAACGAACCTCTGATTTTTCTATAGATTTTTAAGCCATTCTTCCCGCAGAAAACTTTGCGCCCTCTTGGTACTTAGAATACCGGTAATGCATTAAGGTTGAAAAACGCGACCAAATCGTAAACACTGCATGTAAAATCGCACGAAGCATGCTACTGTTTTGAGTAATTTCAGAATATTCTCATCCCAGGGGTAAAGTCGTATTTTATTCTTAGGTAAATTACAAAAGGCCTGAAATATTTTATTATTTGTTTCCTGTTAAATTTATATAGTACATGTTTTGTTTAGACTGAAAATATCTGCTCAACCTTATCAATGTATTTTGAAGTATTATAAAGTAGAAATTTTTCAAGAAGTATGTCTGGGCCATGCCGGTTACCATCTCAATCATTTGTATTTCGTTGCGTTGCAATTATCCTGGCATGTGGCATCGTGTATCAAATGACTCAAATTCATAACTTCACCAAATATGCAGTAAACTACAAGACAGCAACCCGTCAAGCCATGGAATCCCTATTTCAAGTCAACAAAACAGATAATGAGACATTCCCCCCTGCTGAAACAGAATTGGTCAAAATACACTCAATTTCCCCAAACAATTCAGTTAACCAAACAACAATCAAGAAAAATGTCACCAACAATAAAGCTAATACCGACTCTAAAATCTTAGAAGCGAAAACGATTTCGAACCAATCAGTGACCAGCAGAGAACATTCCAAGAGTGCTATCTCTGCTCAAAGTGTGGTAACCCCTTCAAAAGGTAGATATAAACATTTTTTACACTTTTCTATTGTTTTACATATAATGACATTTGTGTCAGCCCGTGGAGCGACAAAGCTACATAAATGCTTATGTGATTTAAATTTTAAAATTTGTGATGTTTTCTTTACAGATGTTAAGAAACCACAATCGGAAACGTCAGCATACAAGGTTGATCCGGAAAAGGTTGCGGCAATGGTTCGGATTGTTAATAATAACATTGCATTTGTGACGAAACATGCCCAGTACTACAATGAACCAATAGAGGAACTGCCTTTACAAACTAACGGTACAGTACAAAATTTTGCACAAAAACCAAGAGATGTAGCGCGACACATGATTTTTATGTAATTAACCAGTATATACGTAACATTGACGAGCAGCTTTTCACAGGCATTATCATTCTGACACAAAATCGTTCGGGTTCAACATTTCTTGGCGAGATTTTCGACAAGCACCCGGACGTTTTCTATAATTTCGAGCCACTTGGATTTTTCGATTTTGGCCAGAAACGACATGCCGACAAAGTAGAAGTGGTTCGACGTAATCTTAAATGCGACTTTCCCGACATACCTTCTCTGTACAAAACATTGGATTTACATCATCGCGCCCTTAAAACGCACTGCATCGTGAACAACTTCTGCTTCAGGTATTTGACAGCGTTGTTCTTTTGTCCACCTTGCATGACATTTTGTTAAAATGTAACCGGCCCGATTTTACTCTTCTGTGATGTGTTGAACTTATATTTACAAAAAACGATAATTTAAGGTGCGAGCCTTTCAAAATATTGAGTAAATAATTTTTTTATTAAGAAAAAAATTGCCCACAGCAACTTGTGGAGGGAATTAACTGGCTTTTTATCAACAAAAAGATTTGCAAGTGCAATAAACAGCAACGTCAAAACGCTTAAAAAGTTGAGAATTTTTATTGACGGAGTATTAACGAGGGAGTCGAACCGCTTGTCATATGGGTTCAGATTTCGTTTTGTTTTTCAGGGTCAAACCGGTTTGCGGTAAAAAATCACAAAAAATAAACATATTCCATTTTTTCTGGTTCGATTCCGGTTCGGGTCCAACGCCAAACAAAAAAGGGTGTTCAACTCCGGTTCGGGTTTTCATAAAATCGTAATTAGCGGTTCGGGTTCAGTTCCGGTTCGACTATCTGGTATTAACGAAGAAAGCGTCATCATCGCTGATGAGACTAACATAATTACATATTTCAAACCACGTTTAACATGGCTGTTTTTCACACAAATTGTGGGTAACGTTATCAAGTAACCTTATGTTGTTTTCATGGTTGTTCCCAACTGTTAATAGTTTGAATTTTTTTAATTGGAAGCAAAACCCTTTAAGTGCGGCGGGCGCATAAATGCGCCCCGACACATGCCTGGTTCTAAACAGCGATAAAAATCGTATTAGTTCGGATATTTTTTACAACTGGGGTGCGTTTGAAAGCTTATGCATATTAGCTTCAATTTATTCGAAAAAAATGACATGTTAGTATTTGAAAAAAAATAATTACACTAAGGAGAAGTCAAAATTCAGAAAAAACGTGTTTTTTTCTAATTTATGTTTTGCAGCCATTTTTTATTTATTTTACGCTTGGTTGATTAAAACACAGCTGTTCGGAGTTTGTTTCAGGGCTCTGTGAGGGCGTTGTGGCGATATTTGTTTACAATTTGATGTGTGTTCAGCTGAATTGGGCTTGAAAGTGGGTAGTTTTGGGCAGTAAATTTGCCTTGGTTTGCTTGAATATACTGCTGTATCAGTCAGTTTAGCTCCACTATTTGTGGTGACAGCAGTTATTTATCAAGAAAACAACTGTTGTAAAAGCATATTGACTTAGGAAGTTTGTGGTTGCTGACCAATATTTTGATTATATCTGGCCCTCAACTGCATTTACATTGTCAAATGGTAGGAGGATTTGGCCTCATGAATGGACAACAAATACCGAAGAATCAGTGCCAAGTACCTTGGGAATGCTTGGAATTGTGTTTTTTCTGCTAACTTCTGTGAACTGTGTTTCAAACTTGCACATGTTGTGGTGTAATGATACATAATAAACATCCCATGTACAAACACTTGTAAATGAATTATGTGTGTACAGGTATTTAGTAAACGTTTGAATAAGTCCGTAAATTGTCAAGATTGCCAAAAATTATTATTGAAAACAAGTTTCATACGCTCAAAAACATTAATTTTATCCTTTACTGCAGAAAAATAAGAAACTGAAATTGATCATTATGACGTCATGAGCTAATTAATGACGTCATCGAAAAAACACATATCAAGTTTTGTAAGGAATTGTTTGTAAAACAACTTGGAACTAATAATTGTAACGAAAAACACTGATAAACTGCAATTTTATGGAAAAATAGAATTAAAATGACGTCATTTCGTAAGTGATGACGTCATCGAAAAATTTTTTATCTTCAAGTTGTAGAAAATTTTATACCCAACAACTTTCCCAGAGAAAGTTTTTGCCTATCTTCTATCGATTTTGCATAAAACCCTAAAGAGCAAGAGCATGTCTAAACAATAATTTTTGTCAAAAAGAATTCAGCAGTTAAAGGGTTAGCTACTTTAGTTCCTCCGAACAATGGGCTCGACTTTGACATACGATTTACAAACACCTACATTGCTCCTTTGTTTGCACTTGTCACATTTGTTTGATGTTATTTAGGAATCACATGCGCAATTTATGCGGCAAAGAGATGTGTCCATTCGGTAACACAAACAGTTGTTCCGGTTGTGGTCCTGTACATCTACCTCGAGCAAATCACATGTGCAGAAAAAAGAAGGTATATTAAAAAAAATAACTTTGTTAACCAAATGTAATCGATCCTCTATTTTAGATAGCAGTTGCCAAGTTGGTCCGACTGCGCGATATAATGCCGTTTAAGTCGATTGTGGAGGATCCGTCATATAACCTAAAGGTAAAAACCATTACACATCATTTTTGATTTAATTTAATTCCTTATATTCCATCCATTATATATTCCTATACATATGTTAACGACATATCCGATGATATATTACACATACAATTCGTAGGTTAACATTTTTTGCGAGAATATACGTTGCGTAGCGTTTTTTGTTTCAAACATTTCCCAGGGCTTTAAATTGTTGCCTAATAGTAATTTTACGACAACTTTGCGTGATAATGGTTAACTCTGTTTGTGACGTCATAAGGTATGTGTTAGCTCACTGTTGGGTTTTGTTTGGCTGATAATGCGTTGAACCAGCTCTAAACTTTGGGCTAAACGGAAATGTTTGGTAGAAAAAACGAAAAATATTTGTTTGACAATTTGATTTTAAAAACTGCCGTAATATAAAAAAAACTTTACCAACTTAAAGACAAAAATACAACCAAAATAGTAAGAATGCATGTTCATGGGTCGCGAGAAACCACAAAACAAAATTTTCCACACTGGTTAATTGCTCGCACGCACGATCGCTCGCTTGGCTTGGAATTGCGTCGGCGTTGACCACATTGTCTACTTCATGCTTGGTTGGCTGCTAACATTTTGTCAAGACTAAATGATATGAAATCCCGTATAAAATTATTAAACATAATTTTTCCCGAATAATATTTGCTTTATTACTCATTGTTGATCTGTGATTACTAGCTAGCACAACATAACGAGTTTAGACATTATCTGGTATTTATATAACATCGTTTGGGATACACAAAATATATCAAAGACCAAAAATATGCAGTTTTACTAACATAAACACCATGTGGCTCAACTTTAAGGCTAAGCCACGAACCGTCTCTCCCTTACAGGCCTTAGTACGCTTCAGTGGCCACGTGATAGCTGATGCATGTTAAAAGCTCTGGCTTAGAACTGGTAGGGGCGGACTAAAGAACGTTTGTAGACGAATTGTATGGAATTGGTAAGCAAGCTTCTTGATTTCACGGTTGACTTCGTACAGCCAAGTCTGTAACAGGGCAGAGACGTAACAAATCGAACAGGGAATTTTGAGCAGTAAAAAAACTACAGAACGCATGCAACCTTTTAAAATGTAGCCTACAAACACGAGGCACGAAATTGCCAAACAAAAAAGAGCATTGCTGGGATATTAAACTAGAACGTTAAATGACATTGACTTACTGGTGCACGGTTGGATACATAAATTTTCTGTCTCACGTAGCAAAAGGAGACAGCGATGACTTAATCTCCAACACACAAATATATAGAACCAAAAAATGTATGACACACATAAAACTCTACATTAAAATGGCATTAATTTACATTCAACTATAGGCATCAGTTAAAATACATTGTATTAACATGAAAAGAATGTATTTGCATATCAAGCGATACAAAACATGGATTTAGGGAATTGCAACTCGACACGTCCGGTGCCGAGCCGACGTTCGCGCAAAGGCAGAAAACATTACAAAGCAGTTTGTCATTTGTACAAATTAAATCTTAGACTTGCATGCAGCTGACTCAAAGTAAAACGAGTGTATTTCAGTTTATTCACCTAATCCGTGATCCGCGAGGCATCGAAAGCTCTCGACTAAAACTTGATCGACGACTTGATGTGAACCACAACTCAATGCTGACATGTGGAAGTCAATTGCGCAACGGAATCGCTGGTTTTGCCAACACAACTGACACACAATGGCTGAAGGGTCGATATTATCGAATCCGGTACATACATAATTTGTTCACTATTTGTGACAATTGTTGTAGTAAGTTAGAACTTGAGTTGAGTTAAATTGAGTTTTTTCGCCGGTGATACAAATCGTAGCAGCACAATTGCGCTAAAATATTCAACAAGCCGGAAATAGCTATAGCTACGCAACGTTGGGACGTTATAAAGTTCGACAAAGATTAGAGCAAAATTGGTGGAAGGATGATAAACGCGCTGCAGCCGCACCGTTGACTTGTGTTGGCACGTCGTGAATTGGTTTGTTTGTGAATTGATGAGCAGTGTCAACCAAACTAGGACTGCAAAAAATCATACTGTTTTGTTGTTGAATTGTGCAAATTCAACGTCGAATGTGCTCGGCTTCAGTCGCTATTGTTTTATCACTTATATTATGTAGTTTAACGCAAAGTGCTTCATGTATCTTATCAGGTATGAGGACCTGGCAATGGATCCTTTCAAGTACACTGAAGAAATTTACAAATTTGCTGGCCTGGAATTTAAACAAGAAATTCGAAACTGGATTAAGCTGAACACTCAGCAAGACCCGGCACAGCACAGTCCTTGGACTACAAAACGTAACTCGACATCCACAATGGAAGCATGGAGGAAGCATCTTCCTTTTAAAACAGTCTCCCAAATACAACAAAACTGCCCAAAAGTATTGGACTTGTACGGATACAAACCAGTTTACAACGAATCTGAATTGCATGACTTTAAAATTAGGCTCGTAAATTAATAAAAACTGTATGTTCTTTGCAATACATTTTACGACTGCAACCTTTTATTTGGTTTTCTTACTTTTTTATTGGCGAAATTCATCAAAATTTGTTACATTTAGGGTGCTGTATTGCTTCATGCGCACTGTACAAAGCAATTGCTAAAATATGCCTTTGTTATGGGTTAATTATAGTATATAGCACCATTTTATCATATTGCTTTTGTTGAAACTCATATCTGTGGCTTGTTTTCTTAATTTTGCACAGTCACGTCCGTTTATTCATCATTCTGTGTCGTTTCACTTATGGCACTTTTTTAGAATTATCTTTCTCACCCGGAAGCCTACAAATTGCGAGGATTGGTCTGAAATGCGCTGCTTTTTCTTGGTAATCTTGCCTGAAATAGCTTGTTTTTTCTGGATGACGAAATGTTGTCAATTCCCCGCAACGTGGTTTTGTGGTGTGCCGATCTTGCATGGTGCTAACATTTTTGGAATTGAATAAGGCAGTCCGGTCACGTGATCAAGTTTGGACAGGAAGATTTGTTTGGCAACATTTATATAGATTGCTATAAACTATGCCCGTGGTTAATGATAAGTATTTTAGCTGGTGTAAAAAAAATATTATGTGTAGATATTTGGTGGTGTCGAAACAATGTTTAAAAGATTTGAAATAACTGCAGCGAATGAAATGCTCTTGCAACTACCAGACATGACAATCACAACCTGCAGAGAGAGAGAGAGAGAGAGAGAGAGAGACGGGGGATTTTGGATATCTTGTGTTTCATTTTACATGTACATGTAAGTTTAGAGGTTTATGTAAACGTTGTTATGTCAAAAACAACTGGAATTTACAGAATGTGCAATACATGCATGATAATCTGTTGGTAGAAGTGGTGCTATAGTGTTAGTGGACTGCAAGGCGATCACTGTATATTCAACCACTAAAAACGCATGCTAGTTGAGTGTCACTACATCTGGACCTCGGTTGCCTACGGCGTAGCATTAAGAAAATAAGTGAAGAATTGTTTATAAGTACTGTTTGTACCAAAATTCACATTGGTGCTGACTTAAAATTTGTGTAAAAAATGTGAAGTAAAGTGATTTGCAAACAGTCTTGGGTTGGTTGCTGGCTTTGTGTTGTGTGGTAAAACGGTTTTAGGAAGTTTGCACCATTAAGGTGTTTACGTTTACAAGATTGTCAAATATTTCTGGAAGTGCACCACTACCATACTTATAAATAAATGATGTTTCGAGTTCGAAAATAACCTTCATGGAAAGCAAACGTTTTATGGGTATGCCACACTTGACCGAGAATCGACTCTGGTGCGGTGATGTGGCTATAGGGCAGTTGTTTTTGACCTTTTTTTATGTAGAGACCCATTTTAGCATCCAAATGTATCTTGCGTCCCCTATACAACTGTTTTGATGTTTTGATGTTCGTTTGTCCACGCGGTACAGGGCTACCACTGAAAAAATTAGGATATCGTCAAGTTCACTGCCGAAAAATCCCAAGGTTTGTCAAAAAATCCCAAGATAATATAAGATGTAATAACATACACAACTAAACAGTAGCTGACACTTGCAATATCATTTTCAACGATTGCTCCGATCTCAAATCATAACCGTCTTAGACGCCGTGGAATCAGAGGCTTGGCAATATTTTCTTTGCGTTACTATATAGTCAATTTTCCAAATGGTAATAAATGCAGAAGGATGTTTTGTTGCGTTACATCTTCCGGCAGGTGTCACATGAATTAAAGGTCAGGTACAATCCGAGACTTGCACGAGTTGGTAAGCCTTCAAACACTAAATGGGTGAAACACTGATTTGTGTTGATAGCATTAGTAAAAGGCGACATTTCGACGTATTCAAGAGATAATACCTAAAAAAACCAAGATATCAAGATCCCAAGCTCACGAATAATATTCATCTTTTAAATGTTTATCAAATGCCTTGCGATCCCCAGTAAAATATTAAACGACACTAACGGGGTTCGCGACCCACGGGTTGAAAACCACTGCTACAAGCAAGGTTGACATCGACATGGGGCCCAAAATAAGGACAGAAATTTTCATACGAAACGAAACAAAACGTTTTTGAACATTTTTTTGCATTTAAATGAGCCATGAAATATCACATGCTGCATTTTTTGCCAAAAAAATCTGTTCCAGCAACTCTTTGTTTGTAGAATATACTTTGTGTATCTAATGACAGCTAAGGTCTAGGTTTTACTTTTTCTTGTAGCAGGGATTTGAATTGTAAATGCTGAAAATAAGACAATGTAAGGACTCGAGTCAAAATCAAGGACATTACTTAAAAAGGGACAATCAAATTTTCTAAGACATTGCCCTTCAAAATAAGGACAAGTGTTAAAGTTGTAGCTGTGGCGCCCTGCTACAAATTAATGTGGTCTTGTTACATCACAATAACCCAATACATTTGTGTAATGATTTCTACTTCATTTCATCCACTTCGCTAGGTCGCTATTGAAATCAACTTAATTTGTTGCAGATAATTTATTTTCAGCGATGTGGTTGTAGTTTAAAGAAAACAAGCTGCTCAAAAATCACTTTCATATGTATTATTTCCCAATTAAGACGTGTGCTTGGTTGTCAGTAATTGCATATGTCAGATCATAGCTTACAAATTGTAATGGCGGCGAGCATATTGAGTTTTAGCTTTTAGGCTTCAACCTTGTAGTTAATCATTACACTTTACTTTGCTTGTTTGAACGCGATTAAGGTCATAAGCTTCAGTAAGTTAGTTATTGCTTACCAAACGCAAACAAACGCTACCTTTGTTAGGTAATAATTTATTCGAAATTGTTTAGTTACCTGCTCCTTGTTAAGGCACAAAGTTACCAAAAAAACGTAGCTGTCATTTTATGTTTTTGTGAGATCAGTGCGTACCCTCTTCTGTAATTCCTTAAGCTTAAGTGAATAAAACAGACAATAACGATCTCTAATTTAACATAATCTCGAATCGGGCTTTAAATAACGGGATGCAACCCAGTTGACATACAACATATGGTGTTTTTTTAGATAAGAGGTCAACTGTCAGTATTTTACGTCAAAATGAAGGGTTTGCAGAAAATTTAACATTTTTACTTTGTTTGTGCAAACATGCAGTGTTATGTCATTTGTAGATATTGTTCACGCAATAAACGTTGACCTATTCAAAATAAAGTAAGGGGCAACTTTGTAGCGACCGATCACTTGCTAGAACTAATCCTTAAGTGAAATCCGTTTGTGCACAATTATATCCCTACTGACTTTGTAGTACAAGAGTTGAGTTGAGTTATCTTATAGTGATATGGTATCGCTCAAAAAACGTACAACCGTCAACGACAAACAGCAAACATAGGTGACTACACATGGCATACAGCAGTGTGAATGTAAATCCAAACAAATACATTCTCCCTGATCAAATCAAGAAATAAATTGACAATCAAAAAAATACTCGTGTTTGAAATTAACCGATTTAATCCAAAAGATGTACTATGCTGATGTTTATATTTGTGGTGTCTATTGTACACATTTTGATATCACTGTATGAGATCTACAGTAAACACAGCAAATATTAATTTGCTTGACATTTATAGACCAATGCTAACCAAAAGATCCTTCATTGCTTCAGGACGGAATTGTGGAAGAGCTAAGCATGTTGTTGTTTATTATCTTGTTTAAACAGAAACACAACAAAAAAATTTTGTTGGTTTCAAACGTAGAAAAACAAACCGTTTCTAGTTAGGCTTTTTGCCGGGTGATTCGTGAAATACTGCGTTTAACAATAAGATTGTAGTACGGTGAAATGCGTCAAAAACTAAGATGGGTTTTGTCACGTAACCAGAACACATCTATTTTGCAAAAACGGTTTATGCATATGATAGCCAATTTGCAATTCTCTACATAATAATTAAGTTATATAGTGACAAAAGGTCAGATTTGACGAACGAAATGCACTATTTCTAGCAACCAATTTGTAAAATTTAGCTTTCCAAGAACAAAGTGCCAAAAAATGCCATATCAAACGACACAAAATATTTAATTCGTAGAAAAAAATACGAGTTCAACAGCATACGTCAGAAATATTTGGCACAAGAATGCTAAATTTAAACTGGAAATAGGTTATTCCCGCATATGTAAGTAATTTTCAACAATGTGGAATTCCCTAAACCAGGGGTGGGGAACCTGCGGCCTAAAGGACACATGCGGCCTTTTAGGGCACCAAGTGCGGCCTTCGGTGTCACAATACATTTTTTAGATGTTGATATTACAGACTGCACAAGACGCTGGAAAAAAGACAGACACGTATTTTTTGACATTTTTCCACATTACTATTTGATTAGTTCTAGGGCACAGGTTTCACACTAGAGACAATGGTTCCATAGCGGTACACAAAGCGATTTCTGTAGGACTACCAAGAGCCCAAGGTTCTATAATCTTGCTTCTGTTGCAAAGAACTATTGTTTGCGCATAATCGAATGTCTTAAACTCATCTGTGATGTCACAAGCTGTTCTAAATCATTGATATTTGTAAATAAGCGAGTTTCTAGGTTAAAAAAATTCCTGAATGTTGTAGTAAAGGTGGAAATGTAGTAAGGAACTTTATTTATCTTGGACCTGCACTTTACGAGGGAATAGCAAACTGAACATTCTGTAAGTCAAAAAGTTTAAAACCACTGTCATTGGCCCGGGAAATAGTCTATGCGGACTGAACGAATGTCGATGAACCGTTTAGTGGCCTTCATAAACAAAAAGGTTCCCCACCCCTACCCTAAACAGTACCCTAAACCAAAACAACAAGCCTTTATACAAAGGAATCTAGCAGGTCCAAATGGAGATGAAAAACAAAACATACTAAGGTCATCTCAGATTAGAAGGTTTAACAATCGATTAATTGACGAGCTTAAGTTTAAAGTCGTGTAATTGAGACTCATTGTAAACTGGTTTGTATTCGTACAAGTCCAGTGCCTTTGCGCAGTTTTTTTGTATCAGAGAAACGGTACCGAAAGGAAGATGCTTCCTCCATGCTTGCATTGTGGATGTAGAGTTACGTTTTGTTGTCCAAGGACTGTAGCGTGCTGGGTTATGTTGAGTGTTTAGCTGAATCCAGTTTCGAATTTCTTGTTTAAACTCCAGGCCAGCAAATTTGTAAATTTCTTTAGTGTACTTTAAAGGATCCATTGCAAGATCTTCATACCTAAAAACATAGCATAAAGACGTACAACCACAAGTAATGTCACTAATGCAAGTCAAACCCCTACATTTCGAGTGACGTTGTATAGCGAATATATATTTGCTAAACGTTTCTTGCAAACCACAATTAGACGCACAAATTATGCGGACTCCGGTGCAAACTACAAAAGGATTTAAATCATTGGTTAAAACAGAATCAGCAGTTTCAATGCATATCGCCTAAATGGCATCAACAGTTACTTATTTGCCGAAAACTGACTGAATCTCTTTAACCAAGGATTATATCGTCCATATAGGTTTTATTGTTACATGGTTGAATAAAGGTCAACAGTGATCGCCAGTTGAAGCACTGCTGTTGAGGGTTTTGATCTATTGCGAACGCTCTTGTCTTGGTCTATTAAATGTACGGCTAATTGATCTCTGCCAAACCTTTTCAGAACCCCGTGTGCATTTATATTTGCCCCCCAAAAGTGGAGTTACGTCGCAAATTGTTATGAAATAAATCTCGAATCCGGGCAGAAACGTTTACCCAACTTTATATCGTAAACTTTGCATATAAGTTCACAAACAAAGCAGTTTAGCAAAAAATAACATTTGACATCAGTGCAGCACAAGTTTTTGAATAAAACAGTTTCCATAAAAAAACATATTTTTTTATAAATACCGAATTCGGTAATATCGACCCTTCAGCCATTGTGTGTCAGTTGTGTTGGCAAAACTAGCGATTCCATTGCGTAAGTGACTTCCACAAGTTAGCATTGAGTTGCGGTTTACATCCAGTTTTCGATCAAGTTTTAGTCGAGAGCTTGTGATGCCTCGCGGATCGCGGACCAGGTGAATAAACTGAAATCAATCAAGTATTTAATCATGTTTTCCTTATTTGCACCATTAGGTCATAAACTTAGTAAGTAACCGGCTTTGGATCAGCAATGACTTGTAACTGCGGTAAACATGTTAGAAAATGTAATGAAGTTTAACCTCGCAATAGCAATGATTAACGTCAATTTTTTTACCTTCAGATCATATGTGGGATCCTCCGCAATTAACTTAAACGGCATTATGTCACGCAATCGGACTATTTTTGTCACTGCTATCTAAAACACAGAAATAATTATGATTTGTGAATAAAAAACTCTTGTTGTTTATTACAACCTTTTTTCCCCTGCACATGTGATTAGCCCTCGGTAAATGTACAGGACCACAATTGGCGCAACCGTTTTGGCCACCAAACGGACACATCTCTTTGCCGCATAGATTTTTGATAAGGTGTCTGAACACAAAACGTTTAATATGTCTTTTTACGGCTACTCCATAAATTAAATTTTTTGAAAAGATTACAACGTTAGCACATGGTGCTCATTCGCTTTTACCCGTAATTCAATAAACACCCGGGCAATGAAAACGTATAAATACTTGTTACAGCGAGAATTAATTGTTCCGCTTGGCTGATTTAAGTTCTCCTTTGACGTATTGAAATATTCATCCGCGACAGAGCACGTGCTTTGAACGCCACGTTTTTGTGAGCTGCGTTAATTGCTAGGTTTGCAGTCAATTTAAGTGAATTTATCCTAATTTCTTGTGTCTATTTGTTTATAGTGAAACTGTAAATGTTAAGAGCAATAGCTAAAATGCTGAATTGTCAGTTGTGGAACCTCTAGCCGCGTGCTAGTAAAGCCCTGGTTACTCAACAGTCGGTATGTTTTATGTTCTTATTTGATTTGTGTTTAACTTGTGTTAATGTGTATTCTAACCGTAACTGGACTTATTACAAGTAATCTAATGTAAAATATGACCGATTAATGTAGATTTAATTTGAAACCTTGTGTGTACTGCTAAAACTGCTTATTGTGTAGTTATCGCTATGACGTCATAATGTGTACGTATGGCTTATGTATGTTATTTGTGGTTACAGAAAAACCGTTGCCGTTGCTATTGACGTTGTCGCCTTGCTGTTAGTCGTCAGCGTTGCCTTTTATCGTTGAACAAGATCATTCGTTGCTTATGCAAGAGTGGGTCGTCTTGGAGGACAGGCTGTAGGACGGGCGCGTTTTACAAAAGGGTTGTCTAGTGCAGTGCTTGTCAACCTTTTTTGAAACGGTACACCCTTTTAACGTTTACACAAAATTTGTACACCCCAGTAAAAAAATTATTCAACCCTGTAACACACTGAATCTGTGGTCCTAACAGAAATGATGATGAGCGCAATATCAACAAGCCATAATCCACAATTCACTTTCTACATCTGAAAGAACCATCATTAACAACGATTATCAAGTGAAATATTAAATTATGATGTCACAAATAGAGTTTTGTAACTTAAAATCTGTGAACACTTGAGATGCATGTTGTGCCATGTATTGTACATTCCAGTCAGTCTGTTCTAAAACTGAAACCTGCCTGTTGTGATACCTGGTCATAGGTATATTATATTTTTTGTCTGGTACACCCCAGTACACCCCATCAAAGTGGTACACCCTTTAAAAATTATGGTACACCCTGGGGTGTACAATACACCCGGTTGAAAAGCACTGGTCTAGTGCAGGGCTTCCCAAACTGGGGGTCGCGACCCCGGAAGGGGTCGCTTTACAAACTTGAGGGGTCGCAAAGAGCTGTACCAATTTTGAAGAAAGTACTCCATACACTGGCGTAAAGTACGGGGATGCCGCACACCCCCGGCCTTGACCTTTGTATAACGTCACAATGTCATTTTTGTTCAAGTTACGTCAGTTTTAAAACGTTTTCAGCTAACAGCAAACGCGGTTGTAGTGACGCCATTGATCGAACAAACGTCGGTTGAAACGCAACACTTGCAATTGGTTTGTAATACACAGGCATTTTAATGCAACATAAAGATGACATATAGAGTTGTAGACTAACGTTTAAGTATTGTGTGGCGCAATAACGTTCTCCAATAAAAATAGGTAATTAATTTTCGATCTTTAAGCAGTATTTAATGTCCGTTTGCAAAGCACTGCAACGGCCTAAACTTGGTGCAAGTAGTGCCTATTTGCAAAACAATGTGACAGAAACTAAAGGCTAAAGCACGTACAAGGTATCGGTGTTTGGACGTGTAAAGTAGTAGACTCTGAGTACCGTTTTGTTGTTTTTCGTTTTCGCTCGAATTAGGCGTTTCAATAAAAACAACAAACGTATTTTTTGCATTGTTTATCATGTTATTCGTGCAGGGTCGCGGAAAATTTAAAGAGTTAAGAGGGGTCGCGATCAAAAAAGTTTGGGAAGCCCTGGTCTAGTGCAGTGGTTCCCAACCTATGGGTCGCGACCCAAAGTTGGGTCGCCTGAACATTCTGTTGGGTCGCTTGTTATAGTGACCATTACAGCACCTACTTTTTGACGCCTCGTAGCGTTACTTTTATATTACCTAGTCCTAGGGCTTTAAATTAAATTGTTGCCCAATAATAAACTTCATCACAACTTGTCGTGATAATGCTTAAAACTGTTTGTGACGTCATAAAGTGGTGTGTTAGCTCACAGTAGAGCGTTGTCTGGCTAATAATGCTTCGATTCAGCTCCGAGTTCGGGCTAAATGGAAATGTTTGGTCGAAAAAAACAACAGCGTTTATTCGTTATAAGGTTATTGATTTGCTAGACTGGCGTAGTAATTTTTAAAAAGCTTTCCGAATTTACAGACACAAATACAACTAAAAAGCATGTCCATGGGTCGCGAGAAACCACAAAACTAAATTTTGGTAAGTATTTGGGTCGCGTTAAAAAAGGTTGGGAACCACTGGTCTAGTGTGACGAACGGCGCAGGGCCAGGCTGCGCACCTAGCGGTCGTTACAATACTCAAATGGTTTCTTAATCGATTTGTTCAGGTCATTCGAACTTCACAATTCTCTACCCACAGTGCCTTACGTCAAAAAGATTGCATGTGATCCATTACATTACTCGGTTTCTGATGCATGACGTATATGCTGGCGAGCAACTGTTTAGCAAAACTTGGGTAGTTTGTAGTTTTTCAAAAAACGTTTGAGAAGACACATTTTTAACGCAAAAAAACGTTTAAAATATGTCCATTCACAGTAAATCCTTAAGTGTCATTAGGTAATTTATTATGTAGGCAATAAGAAATCAAATCCGCGACTTTCTTATAATGATAGTCAGGGTTTTTTTAAGGTTTGGTTTGGGTGACCGCTAAGTAGTTTTAAGAGACCGCAAGTGTTCATTTAAATACCAAAAAGTAGCCATATTTGCAAAAAATAGCCATAAGTCCAAATTTTGGGAAACCGCTGGAGAAATTTGGGGGACCGTTTCGGTCCCCCAAAACACCTTTAAAAAAACACTGATGATAGTAATTGTATTTTACAAACAAATGAATTTTGGGTTGGTAGAATGAAACATACTATTAAACGCAATATGACAAGTTAGGTTGTAAGAAAGGGATTTATTAAAAGTGGATCGGAATTCGGCGTTGTCAAATACCTGAAGCAGAAGTTGTCAACGATACAGTGCGTTTTAAGGGCGCGATGATGCAGATCCAATGTTTTGTACAGGGAAGGTATGTCGGGAAAGTCGCATTTAAGATTACGTTGAACCACTTTCACTTTGTCGGCATGCCGTTTCTGGCCAAAATCGAAAAATCCAATTGGCTCGAAAATGTAGAAAACGTCCGGATGGTGATTGAATATCTCGCCGAGAAATGTTGAACCCGAACGGTTTTGTGTCAGAATAATAATACCTGTGTGAAAGGCGTTGTCGTTATCCCTTGCATGCAAAAACATAATGTTTTACCTTTGGTTTGCAAAGGCAATTCCTCAAATGGTTCGCTATAGTATTGAGCATGTTTCATCTTAAATTCATAATTCTTATTAACCAAGTGGACCATAGTGGAAATTTTGCCCGCGTCAACTTTGTACGGTGATTTATCAGAATTCGGGTTGTAAATCACATCCAACGGTTTTTTGTTACCATCTGAAAAGAAGTCGAATATTTGTCAAAATTTTAAAAACTATTGTTTATGGTTGATGCCACAAGCTTTAAATTAACGGACTGACATAACACAACTTTGGTTTGGAGCCAATTTAAGATACACGTTTATTTTTATTGTTATCGAGTAGTTTTTACGTCTACCTTTTGAAGATGCGTCGACACTTTGAACCAAGTCAGCAGTTTTGGAATGTTTTGTATTGGTTGCTGTTGTGTTCGAGACAAATTTCTCTTTTACGTTATTCCAGTCGGCGTTTGCGTTATTCTTGGTTGGTGTTTTGGTTACTGGATGGTTAGCAACTTCCACAGGATTTATCCGGACTAACTCCTTTTCAGTGTGAGTTGGTGTTGCACTAACTGTTTTTGTAACTTGGTATTTTGATTCAAAAGTTTGGCGAGTGGTAGCTGTCTTGTAGTTTGAACCCCGTTTTGTGAAGTATTTCATTTGTGTCATTTGATACGCCATGCAGCATGTTAGGATAAGTGCAAAGCAGCGAAATACAGCTGATTGAAATGGCAACCGGCAAGAACCAGCCATTCTTCTTCAGAAATTTCAATTGAACAAATATGGTCCAAAGTCAGTTGACAAGGTAGTAACAAATACGTCCAGTATACACCAAATGGTCAGTTCTTAAAGGCAAAGCTCTATAATTACAAAAAAATCTATAAAACAAACGAGGAAAATCTAGAAATCAGCATAGTTTAAGAAGCACCGAGCTACCAACGACAATGATTGTTACGAATTTGATCACAAGAAATACAACTTTCTAGCCTAGTGTTACCAACGACAATGATTGTTACGAATTTGATCACAAGAAATACAACTTTCTAGTGATAGCGATTACCAAATACGTTACATCCATGTTTCTGTGCTCCGTAACATTTTGATGGTTTGCTGTTATTTACGCGTTGTTGGTTAAATTTAGTTTAGCAGTTTATCACCAAAGCACTTATTATTGTATTTTTTCCTAGAAATACCATGAAATGGAATATATTGCAAATTTCACATCTCTTTTATGCTGCTTTGCCTTCCCACAAAAAAGATTAAGCTTAACAGGGAACTATAAGTTATCGTTAGTGATAATTAAAAAGCCTTTAAATCCTGGCACTCAAATAAAGGTTGTTCTAAGCTTGTCAACGAATGATGGCAAAGTGTAAAGTTTAGTCACTGAAAGGAAACATGGATCGTTTAAACCAGTGGTTCTCAACCTTTCGTGGGCCGTGGCCCCCTAAAAGTAACTTTTGGGCCTCGTGGCCCCCTTCAAGCAAACATTTAGGACCTGTGACCCCTTAAAAATGTGAATAGCAATCTCGTGTTGAAATTCGGTATTAATTTCGACTTTAAACAGGTCAAATAGAGTAAACAAGAATCCTTAATTGTGAACCTCAATATAGACAAATAGTATGTGAAATAGTCGATTATATTAGGGAATAAAGTTAAGAAATGGCCTTTCGTGGGTGTTTCTGGTGAATCTACACCTGTGACCCCCTGGAAAACGGCTTGTGCCCCCCCCTGGGGGGCATGGGCCCTGGTTGAGAACCACTGGTTTAAACAATCGTGTTTCGAATATATCGTGTGCGAAAGCTTTATCTTTTTTTGAACTGCGTACTGTATTTACTCTTTAGAGCAAATAATCAAGAGCAAATTTACACTACGACACGACAGTAACAGAGACAAAATGAAATATATACTTACTCTTCTTCGTGTTTCGATGGGTAATATGAAGTGATCTGACAACTTTAAAAGCGCAATAAATCAACTGGAACCACCAATATTACCAAGGGCGATCTTTGGCGTATTTCAGTATGACTCAGCACTAAACAGCACATCCACTCACCCACTGCGTAACCATATTAAATATGTTAAAGAGGTCGTAACGGCAAGGCTTTTGTAAACAACAGCTCAACTGTAAAAAAACTAGCAATCAACACTGCAAAAGCGAAACACTTAAATATATAGTTACGAATAAGAAATGGTTAAAAAATTAGAAAATATAACAATTTCGAATAAGTGAAGCCAATTCCGTCTGACATACATTTCAGAAACTGTAACAAATTCTAGAACTCGTAAATTTTCATTTCTGAAAAACCTTTTACCAAAAGGAAAGAATATTTGCACTTGCTAGTGACGAAACTTGTTACTGATTGACTTCGGGGCCATGTTGTCCTGCAATATTACTTGTGTCAATATTTTACTAAACCTTCTTATGGTCCTGGCGCTAGCTATATTCTCATTGTACTTTTTTCTTTTATAGCAGGGGTGCACAACATTTTTGCTACGACGGCCGCATCGCAGATATCTTATATATATTTATTATAGCCCAGATTCCTAATAAGTTACAAAACATGAAAATGTAATTTCAATATATGTGGTGAATACTTTGTATAAAGACACTTTGTTACCATCATTCGTTCAGAAAGAACTTTTTAGTCCGTTCATTAAACTATCTGTAGCACTATATATAGTGTAGTCATCAAGGAAAAGCTGGTATACGATGAACTTCGTGAGTTGGAGATAAACTTGTGGAAGAAGCCTTGACTGTTTATTCATAGGCCCTAGACCTCATTGACAAAGCAACCTTACTTTTTTCTTAACTCTGTCTTTTGTAACAGTATAGTCGACAATGTGTAAAGTATAGGCAACACATTGAATACGAATATTCTTTTTTTCGTGGCGGAAACAATGTTTTTAATAAAGTTAAAATGTTTTTTTGCACGAAAACCTCACCACAACCAAAATAGCCTTGGCCCACAGCATTTTTACAAAATTTCCCATCTTACCAATGCTCTATGCGTCACCTAACGGTATTAAGCAAACTTTATTTGAAGTGAGTTCTTGTGTTATTGTTTTTCCCGGGGTAATAAAATAGTTCACAATCTGGAGAATACGATAATTATTTTGTACACAGTTATAGATATGTCTCGTCTACTTTGTGCGATATCCAACGCTCCTTTATTGAAAAATAGATTTCAAAATCGCAAAAAAATATTTGAATAATGCCCGCTTAGTTTGTCAAATTGGTAAAGGACACATTGTTTGGTAAAATTTTGCCAAAGCCTCGACACAAGGACAAACAAAAAAGGATAATATACGAGATTACCGGACAAACACAACTTTTCTACATAAATCAATGTAATCTCCTACGGCGTAGGACCTACGCAACTTGTATTGTTATTGTCGTTTAGGTTCAATAATTTGCTGATTTCATCATATATTTAGCACTACCTACTTGCACTAGCCAACGCTATATTAGCTTTAAGTTGTATTCTTTCACGATGAAGTTACATAAACAACTACATAAATTATACTTCCTGGTATGCGTTGACTTTTCAAGTGCAAGAAAGATGGAATTTTTTACTAACAAAACAAACAAATGGTTTTGTGTTATTTTAAGTTTATCACTACGACTGCATGCTAATACCTGACTTAGCTGTTAAACTAAACCATGCTAATCACAGAACAACGTAATAATATCAACGTGTCTGAAATGTTTAGAAATGTCAACGGAAGTCCAAACTACAAATATTTAACGCAGTACGGTATAATGTATATCTGCGGCAACGTGCTTTTATCACACGTTGACTCTTCAATCGAAATATGGGTTTATTGTACAAGCGAAATGTCGTTACGTTTATGTAACTAATTACCGTTGGGGGCGTATCCAGAAATTTTGGAAGTGAATGGACAACATTTACATAAAATTAAATGTTGTCCATCCACTTTCAATTTTTTTTTAAATTCATACCTAATCAAACGAATCAGCCATGCAACCTCTGCTCTACACCAGGGCTTCTCAAACTGTGGGTCGCGACCCCAATTGGGTATAATTTTGGGGTTGCGAAACATTATGCGTTATTATGTCAGTCACAATAAATGGCATACGTGCGTACATTTATTGTTTACACATCATTCTCGTGTAGAGGCTATACTAGGGTTGCCATATTTTATGATACACAATCCCTGACAAAATATATCTCAGTTGCGTTAACCCAGTGGTTCTCAAACTTTTTCGTTATTTTCTCTAAAGTTTAGAGTTTAGAGTCTAAACCAGTGGTTCCCAACCGGGGAGGAATTCCTCCCTAGGGAGGAATTGTGAGAGTTCAGGGGAGGAATTTCATAAAAACTGTAAAAAAATTACATTGGAAATGTTTCAGAATTTCGCATTGAGTTGTAATGTAAAATATATTGATGTTTCAAATTGCTATAATTTTGTAAGTTATATTTGCTTTTTGTCTAATGGGGAGGAATGAATAGTTCGAAAATGGTCAAAGGGAGGAATCTAACAAAAAAGGTTGGGAACCACTGGTCTAAACGGTCTCTTTGCCATTATTTCGAGGGCTTGCGGTCCTTAGGCCTGAATGTGTTTTTCAGAAAAAGGAAAATTGATTGCAGGATTTTAGCTAGTTATGTAAAATTCTGCATAACAATGATCCAAATCTGACATTACAGACAAGACAAACCCATTACCAGTGTGCGCGAACAATTGCATTTTTTTGCCAGTGGAGATGGTCGATTCTCAATTTCACTTTGATTTAAACTTATTTAGTTGCACAAACTGACGCTAAATTAGAACATAGAGAATTACTTCCAGCTTTTTGCGGTCCCCGCAAAATTACCTCACGGAGCCCTAAAGGACCGCGTACCCCAGTTTGAGAACCGTTGGGTTAGCCTTTTTTGCGATCCAATTACTTCTGTTGCGGAATAAATTTATAACAATCGGAAGTCACAGCGACACGAGAAAACGTTAGATACGATACTCTGATCCTTGTTAATTAACTTTCTGCGTAGGCTTCATGTGTAGTTAAGTTTATTAGGCTAAGCTCACTACTCTCACTATCCTTGTAACAATAAGCACATACAGTGTTTTTTAAGGTGTTTTTTTCCAAATTTCTCCAGCGGTTTCCCAAAATTATTTTTCCCAAAAAACAAAATATTTTTTGGTATTTAAATGAAACACTTGCGGTCTCTTAAAACTACTTAGCGGTCACCCAGACCAAACCGTAAAAAAAACCTGAGCACACACACATATATCACGGGTCGCCAACCTTTGCCACTCTAAAAACTATTCGGATCAATTTCAAATTGTCACAGAAAAAAAACACTGGGAGCCGCCTTTTTAAATTTGAAATAAAATGCCACTGTAAAAACGTTTTTATATCTCACGACATTCGACTTTTGGTTGTTAGTTAATTCCTTGCATATTAGGTACACAGATAAAGCAAATGAAACTTCCCACGTTCCCACGCAGCATCGAACGATGTGTTTTCTTGAGACGCGGATTTTTATTTCTGTATTTAACGCGCACACACACTGCAAAACGAAACAGTAACCTTGTGCGTTAATCTGCGCGCCGCCAGTTTAGCTCATTACGTTTCATGGTTTAGACGCGATTGTAGCTAACTACTAGAAATTTTCTTCGTTGGTACATTAATTTCATAGTATATGTATATTTTTTTCTTAAATTCCGGACTTTTAACTACATTTTAACATTTCTCCCTGACGCAGATTTAAACACTAAATTCCCTGACATGTCAGGGAAAATCCTGACGTATGGCAATTGGCAACCCTAGATACCAGGGATACACGAGTTTGTGCGGC
The DNA here is from genome assembly GCF_965637545.1 of Phallusia mammillata. Classification (NCBI taxonomy): domain Eukaryota; kingdom Metazoa; phylum Chordata; class Ascidiacea; order Phlebobranchia; family Ascidiidae; genus Phallusia; species Phallusia mammillata. The sequence goes on along the minus strand of NC_137258.1, from coordinate 15,817,207 downwards.
AGTGAACATGTTTATTGGAATATATGTACTAGCGGTCGTTGCGTAAATAAAAACTTTTTTGCCAAATATTTTGATATTCAAACTGCTCTAAACAAAATTTTTAGAACTTAAAAGACTATTACCAGCCTAGTAGCCATATGCGCCAGACTTTTTTATGCCTAATGTGTGCAAACAATGCGAAAACGCAGATACCACAAGCGTCACAATATAAATTATGACGTCATAAAAGCTAAGCCTGTCAATCTGTGTGTCAAGTTAGAAATTAATCTAGCCAGGCTTTTTAGGCGTTATTAGATGGTATAATATATAAGTATTTCTTTACATAAGTAATTTTAAAACACAAGCAAGCAGGCGGCCGTTGGTGCAATAAAGATCTGTGATGAGGCCGTCATAGCGAAAAGGTTGAGCACCTCTTGGCTATACCCATCAAGGGGCTAGTTTGTAAAAATTGCTTTAATATAAAACCAAGTTTGCAAATAATACTGCACTGTGAGAATATGCAGACATTGCTTATAAGAGGCACTTTGTAATCATAAGCACCCGATAAGCAGAAAATGAGCTCTTTTCGACTAATAATGTCATATAGCCAATAATGTCATATAGCCAGACCGCATTCTTTTAGGGGGCAAACAATTTTTGCGTTATAACGGGTTTTAAACGGGTACCTTACAAGTGCAATTTCAAAATTTGAAAAGAGATTTTTGCATGTCTTAGCAAATGTTTTAAACAGTGTGTATGTAGCAATGAAACAGCACCCTAAATCTAATACAGCAAGCCCTAATAAATCCGCAGACAGGACAGAAAAAAAGTGTAACAGGGAAAAGTATCATCAATTCAGATTAGAATGTTCATCACCAATTTAAAGACTTGCGTCTTGTGTGAGGAGGGTTGTGTGTTACAATATACAAACATCGTTTGTTTGCGTTTCGATTATTAGGACAATACTTGATGCAGTATATTGTGATGGTTAAACCACGAGCCGGAATCTAAAGTCGTGTAATTGAGTTTCGTTGTAAACTGGTTTGTATCCGTACAAGTCCAATACTTTTCTGCAGTTTTTTTGTACTTTGGAGACTATTTTAAAAGGAAGATGCTTCCTCCATGCTTCCATTGTGGATGTAGAGTTACGTTTTGTAGTCCAAGGACTGTGCTGTGCTGGGTTTTGTTGAGTGTTCAGCTTAATCCAGTTTTGAACTTCTTGTTTAAATTCCAGGCCAGCAAATTTATAAATTTCTTTGGTAAACTTAAGCGGATCCATTGCAAGGTCCTCATACCTGAAAAAAAGTATTTCATATAGCATGTTTTGCAAGTAATTACGTCTAAGCGCGATATCGTCAGTAAAAATTTAAAAACATGCATCGTCTGTGTCAAGTGGGATAGTATGGAATGTATTTGTTACCGAACAATGGTTGTCGGTACATTTGTCGTTTCATATGCTGTAACAAACGATTCTTTCCAGACGAAACGAAATTTTGATTTGTTAACCAACTGTACGTCAGACCCAACTGTCGCGGACAACCGCACTTTTTATCAGTAAACATTCATAACCTACCTGATAAAAGTCATTGAACAATGACATACAACCACAGGTAAATATTTTTGATGTCCTGTTGTACAAAGTTGTAAGTTAATATACACCCACATGCCTGAAACCCTACTTAGATACGAAAAACCAATTTAGTATTTGCTTTTTAAACCAATTTAGTAAGGAGGGCACATAAAACTACTAGAAAATGTGCGACGTTGGTGCTTTATTCTCTGCAAAACGCTTTCATCAAACAGGATGACCAAACTTTTTTCACAGCGAAAAACAAAAAAAACAGAGTTCAGAATGACGAGGGTCGCCTAGTTTCCTAGTTTACAAGCCCTTCTGCAGCGATTCATAAACTGTGGTCCACAAAGAAATTTCGGTAGCACCGCCAAAGAGTTGTATTTCTATCATCTTCTCGAAGTCAAATGTGCGCATGTTCAGTTGTAAAATTGGGTAATATATACTAAATTGAGTCTCCTCCACAAAGCAATAGCCCATTATTTATTCACCAGTAACTAAACAGGACCACTAAAAATTAAAACAATGTGCTGCCCTAACGTAAGCTCTCGTTAAACTAATTTAGGGATGCAGTAACAGGTAATACCCAGATTAGCACACCTTTCACGTACCACAACTTGTCACTCACCGGATTCGATAATATCGACCCTGGAGCCATTGTGTGTCAGTTGTGTTGGCAAAACCAGCGATTCCGTTGCGCGATTGACTTCCACATGTCAGCATTGAGTTGTGGTTCACATCCAATAGTTTTTTATCCAGTTTTATTCGAGAGCTTACGATGCCTCGTGGATCGCGGACCAGGTGAATAAACTGAAATACATCAAGACAATTATAACGTTTTCTTAAATTGCACCACTATGAGTATGGCCTCAGATTATTGAAATTTTTTCCCGAACTCGTTTCTTTATTATTTTTAACCTGAACTATACACCATTTTTATTTTGTGACGGACCTTTCTTGCCTTAATTTAGCTGTTTTTTAATATAATTGTTTTATTTCCAAACAGGCATTTTAGATTTGACATAAAGCGTTTCGATAGTTTCGGGACAGGTTTCAAAGAACGAGAGTTCCGAGACATGCAGTTCATTCTTTAACCTTTATGTTCATCCAAAAAAATTCCAGTCTTATTATCATTTACATCAGTTCATGCGTAAAGCAGAGGACCTCCCGCTATGCATTAAACTTCTACAATTGTAAACCAGTATAACACTTCCTTGTAACTTCTGTCTGACTGACCGTACGCACATCTTGGGCTGTAAAGTTAACTACTGGACCGATCAGACTAAAACTACAAACAACAAACAAAGAATACCCTACAAACAACTGTTTCAAATCAGCACATTAGGCCTTGCATTTCTGACTTAGAGGACTGTTGAACCGAAAACAAATATTTCGTTGTTAAGCAGTGAATCCAAGTCAAAAAATCATTCAAGTAAACTTTACAATGCACAAATTTACAAAGCCTGAAACGCCTTAATCCTGTACTGTATTAAGTATAGTCGTCTTTTTTATAATTGTACGTTTTGGACGCCTGTGGGTAAACCGCTGGGTCATCCGAAGTCAAATTTTGCGACGATCGACTTTGAATACCTAACTAACATATGTGTAATTTTGTTCAAGTTTAAAACACTCCTTGACCGAACGCATCAATCAAACCAGCGTTAGACAGGAAAAAATACGGAAAAAAGATAATGTCAAAAAAATTACCGTCAAAATTGTATTTTCCTTTTTACCTTCAGATCATATGTGGGATCCTCCACAATCGACTTGAACGGCATTATGTCACGTAATCGAACTATTTTCGCCACTGCTATCTAAAATACAGAAATAAATTGGTTGATAAAAATATATTCTTTATATTTTAGTTGTAATCTACCTTTTTCCTCCTGCACATGTGATTAGCCCTTGGTAAATGTACTGGACCACATTTGGCGCAATCCTTTTGGCCACCAAATGGACACATTTCTTTGCCGCATAGATTTTTAATCATGTATCTAAAACAAACAGGAGTTATTATTAGTTTGAAATGTGGACCAGAGGTCGAATGACACTCTTAGTTTTGCCATCCACTATGTGCAAAACCCTAGTGCAGGGGTGTCCAACTCAACACACCTCCGTGACATATTTGTTTTTAAACTATACTCGTGTGCCAACGTGGTGCTTTTTCCAACCCATGTCTTTAACGTCTCAACTGTAAAAAATGAAGAATTTAATTAATGGGTTGTGTAACTTTACAACTGATAATCTTTACTGAAGTTAGAAAAAGAGGCCAAGAAGAATCAATAGAAACAAATTTAATTGCGTGACAAATCATAATGTTTACCACCTGAATGTGCAAAAGCTTTTGTGCCCTTTTCAAATGCTCTGCGTTCCACTTTTAGCACGCGCGCTACGTGTTGGACACCCCTGCCCTAGTGCGACCCACATTTTTTGCAGACTCTGATGTGACTGTTGATGTAAGTCAGTGTTTCCCAAAGTATAGTTGCGAAGCAAAGTCCGCCATAAGAAACAAGGTTCGAAATGAGGTGCTAACTAGGAAGGTGGCTTGCCCATATATTGCCGGACGCGTACAAAATTTGGTTAAATATGCAACCTGAACAAGTTTGAAGCACTCTTCTTGACCATGTGTCCCCTGCAAATAGACCCATATTTTTTACACAGCGTCCGATATGACAACGCAACAACAGAAATCCTATAGCCACGTGAAAAACGTAACATAGTAGCAACACAATTGTCTTGGTTTTTCTTCGAATTTCTCGGATTTACGGGAGATATTCTAACTGTTTACAGTACGCGATGAGACGAAAGCAAAAAAACTCCGGCCGTGCCTCTTTCGGCGGACTTTTCGACTTCCGAAGAGCCTTAGCAGGCTCAGCAGCTCCGTTTGTAGCTGGTTGGAAAGGTGATCATGTCTGGTAAACTCGTTAAACAACAGTTCTGGAATTGTTCGGATGAATGATGAAAAAGAGAAATGACGGTTTTTAAAAGATCAATTGTAGCTTTGGCCAAAAGACCAAACGCTATACGCGGTATCATCATCCTCTACGGCTACGCTACGCAAAACTTCACCGGTCAACCTTCTCAAGTAAGACGCATTACTTTGTTCAAAGTGGGGTTTCTGTAGGTTCTTCGTGCAAAGAAAACAAACCCGATGGTTGAACTTGTAAACTCAAATATGAATAAAATCGCAGTTACATCGTCAGCACTTCCTTTTCATCAAAAACTGAATCTTGACCCATAGGTAAGCGGCTTGGGATCTTTAGGCATTTTTATCAAAATGCATCGATGCTCTGAATTCTTGGTTAACGATGTTGTACGAAAACTAAGTAAGGAATAATGCCCATCGAGCTAAAGCTAAACGATTGGCTGCGAGGACCTATATGGTCCCTTCGCCATCCACCAGTTGCTTGCCTATTATATTTTATTTGCATGCAATAACCGCGTACGCAACTGAAAATAAAATGATGATGATGAGGGCTGGAGTTGCCTTGTTTGGCCCAAACAAATATTGATAGAACTTCTTTACAGCGTTAACAAGGGCTAGAGTCTTTTTGTATCAGGCTGTAACTTCGTTGACTATCAGTAAATGTGTTGGGTACATTGACTGTCGACAGCACGCTGCACCATGTAGGGTAACGGTAAAACATCAAGGAGACGATGCTAACATTTAAGGCGTCGTACGTAATCCCGACAAGTAACGTATAGGTTAAAATGCGTGAGCACATCGTTAGATGACAGTACTTGAGAAGAAACTGGTGGTGTCGCTGTCTTGGAAGGGCTTTTTGGACCCCTAGGGGTCAGCGGACCTCCGGTTGAGAACCAATGAATTAGGGTGTACTGCAATTGCATAAAGCACATCGAATTTATTAGATTTTCAATTATTTTCGTGTGATGTCGAAGCTAAAACATCATTTACGAAGTATTGTGTCAAATCGCGTTTTGCCTCGCAATAATCGGCTGATGAAAAGCAAGCAGTTGTAGATTGCGCATCAGTGTGCTGAGCTTTACCTTGTAACCTACTAGATCAGGGGTGGCCAACCGATCAAAGCCTAAGAGCCACATTTTTTTATTGTGATACCACAAAGCCTCGTCCCTTCCTCACACACGGAAACCCGTGCTTAGCCGGATTTATTCTAAATGACACACATCAACATAATAATGACATCAATTGACTTGAACAGACCACGGGCCAGTCATTTTCTACAATGAATGGTTTGCACTTTCTCTCACACAAAACTCTCATTTCAACGAATCCCACAAACAAAAGCATATGAATTAAAATGTCCTTTTTTTCTCATTCTATCAGTAACTTGCGGTGAGATTGATATGCCGAATTTTACAAAAACGTGGCTAAAACTAAATTCGTTGCGACGTCACTAATGCATTCACCACCAACAATCGCTCAATTTAAATCCGAGACAAACTGCCCATAAAATATAACGTTAGTCATAACCCGAAAAACAACGGATTGAAGCATTATTATTTTACTTGAAACACTTTGTTGTAAATATTGCTGTTGCTTTTTGTCTCTTTCGCATTGTACGCAACAATGAGGAGTGGTCAACAATTGAATTTGCCATCATAATCAAGCCATTTGCCACATAAGGTTGCAGTTTTAGGGTAAAGTTTGTGGCCAGCCCATACCTATAATAATTTTTTCAAAAGCAAATTTGTTATAGCTTTACTTTAAATTTAACAATTTTTGTACCCGATCGCTACATACTAACCAAAATATACACAGTGGCCCCAACTTCGACAACGACGTAAGAGCCGCATAAAACCAGGCGAAGAGCCGCATGCGGATCGCGCGCCGCGGGATGGCCACCCAACTAGTAACTAGACCAGTGGTTCTTAACCGGTGGGAAATTTCCCACTAGTAGGTTTTCATGGGGAAATTATGTAAGTCGGGTAACCAAACTCGGGCCCGACGGTCGAATCCGGCTTTGAATTAACCGGTGAAAGTTACTTTACAAAAAAATTTCCGCAACAACATGTAAGATTAATTTCACCAAGGTTTACAAGACACATAGAAATCCAAAGGCCGCGTTTGTTACATCACAGACAAGACTAAAAGTATAAATGACTTTGCTATTTTGCTAATAAAAGCCTTTCCTTGGTTGATTGTGATGCAATAAATGACTAATACAAGCAGAAGAGACTACTTAATATTCCAAAAAGTTTAATCTCTCACAGAAGCACTATTTAAACTAAATGAGATTGCAGTATACCTTTAAGGTCAAGACCAAATCGCTTCACGAGATTATTTCATTTAAAGATTAATTTTTTTTGTTAACGTGGGGCACAAAACATCATTATAAAAATAACAAATGAGAAATTCGAGGTTGGTGGTTGACTTTAGTGGGAAATCACACCAAAAAGGTTAAGAACCACTGAACTAGACGTTTAGATTCAGAATGTAACTTCTTTCTAATCATGGTTGGTACGCGGTGACGATGCGTGGTACGCGACCACAGAAAGTGTGGGAACCACTGACGTAAGATATGGTGTTGGTTGGTTTCCTGTATTATTTAAGGCAGCGGTTTCCAAACTGGGGTCCGCACAGCAGTTCCAGATGGTCCGCAATAGACGACTAATGATTGTGATTCGATGATAAAGCTTTCTCGAGTGTAATGCTTGCTTTATATTAGTCTTTAGTTGTTTTCAACATTATATTTAGTTGTTTTCAACATTATAGCGAATGTTTTCAACATTATAGCTGTACTATTATGCTATACTTGAACAAAAATTATTAAAAAGTTCTTAAAAAATACCGAAAAAAATACCGAAACCGACTGGATGTAGTACAGAACATGAGAGTTGCGCTATCCAAAATCAAACCAAACATTGATGAGTTAATTACAGCAAAACAAATGCACCCAACCCATTAAACGCTTACCGTATTTGATAGTTATGCTATTTCTTTCATTGGTGTGTTTTTTTTTCATTTTTCCTAAAACAATTTTTTATTTTTATAAGGCCGCGAAATTTCAAAATAATTGCAAAGGGTCCACCAGGCAAATTTTTTAGAAAAGTTTAGGAACCCCTGGTTTAAGGGGTTGTATTGACAAACACAAGCAAAATATGATTCAACTGAACATACGCAGTTTTATATAAGGCAACAAGAGACCATTGACATTTCTCAAAACTATACTAAAGAAAGTATTGATGTGCTTGCAATTGGAAATGTTACTGCGTCGTAGGAAGTTATCACAATGCTCGTTTTGGCTTAGAATATTTTGCCATTGCAGGTACATTAACAACTGTTTTGAAATGTTAAATTCTCCATCCTTATCATATATTTGGCCCAGCATTAGTCATTGTTTTTAGTTGTTTCTGCAGGCAAAATCTTATAGGCCCCCGCACATGCAAATTTGTAAATAATGCATTTCAAGAGATAATCCTGAAAAAGTTTGATGTTGTAACGTTAAACAAAGTGATCAATACTGTGCTTAAACAATCATGCAATTTAAAGTACAGACTATTCCTACTAAACTTAGTCATTGTTTGTCCTAATCTATTTATGTAATATTTTAAAGAAAAGAAGAGGTAAATACTGAGACTACATGGATAACAATCGACACATATAAATGGAAAATTTTACAACCTGTCAAATTTCCAATTCGAACATAGTTAAAAAATACCCATTTTAAGTATAAGTGTGGTTAATCGTAGGGCTATAGCAGGGCTACTTAATTAGTTTTGTAAAAGGTAAAGATACAAAAAGTAAATACACCATAGGGCCAATTTGTAAGTAATGCAAATGCAACATGTGGTCGCCTATTTTGGTCATAGGTAATGGGGGAAATCGTGGTCCAAGATTTAACACATTTGTTGAAACGAAGTCCTGTCAGCAAAACACAAGCTTGAATTGGGCACTAAACATAAATTTACTTCTTGCGAGAGTATTGACACAAAGACTGTTACGTCATTTCATGACATAACACGGCATATCTGTCAATGGAACATTTGAATTATGTAACAAGAATTTGGTAACACAAATAACCACTCAAGTCATAAACACTCGGAACCCTCACCCCTTTTACATGAGGTTATGCAGATAAAGCGCATTCGTCAAATCAGCATCTCTAGTTCAGGATAGGCAATCCGTATGGCTATCGTGTGAAATAAATGAGACTCAAGTACTAGCTGGTATTCGTAAAACAATATATTGGATTTATAAAGGCCACATACGGCGCAACAACGACATACAAAATACAGTTTATTACGTCATAGATACAATTATGCGCAAACAATCGCTGTTTTGCTAATAGTATAGTGGAATATTTTGGAACACTATATACGGATCTGTTCATAAGTTTAATGGTGAAAATAACGGCCCAAATAGACGTTAAAAGCGACATGCTTTATTGTTCAAACGTTTCGGCAAATGCTCATGCCATCATCAGTGATATGAAGGCATAAAGAACCGAATAAAGATAGTGGAATAAAGAACCATTTTGTCGTCACAAAGTTGCACCATCTGACCTTTGAAGATTTTGGAAATACTTTAGCCTCCTCGGAATACTCCGAATTGCTAAGTGGACTCGAGTTAACTGTCGCTACATGGCAAAGATCACTAAATTAACACGCAATACAGCGTTTGTGGCCCCCTAAAACATTAATTTTGTGATTCTACTGTATATGTTCGAAGATTTTGAAACTTCGGGATATTAGTGGATAGGATTAGGACCACAGCTACTGTGACCAAACATTTTGGTCATGCACAATTATGTTGTTTTGTACACTTCGTTTTCTTGATTTGGCACCGTCACGCGCATTTCTTTTCTCTTGTGTTATTTGGTTTGTGGCATGTTGTTAGCATTCCCATCGTTTGCCTGTAGGGCTACACGAGTTGCGCTGAATGGCCTGGAACGCGTTGCTTTGCCAATCAGGCACTTACAAAAGCAACTTCTGATATGTAAAAACGCGAAGTGTTGGATGAAGGTCGCCACGTGTTGTTATATTTTAACGTAGTTACTTTTATCGTAGTTGATTTTATGGTTATTATTAAAGTTGCGCTGCCCAAATTTAAACCAGTGCGCGGTATCTTTAGCTTTGGTGGTGAGCCGTTATTGCAGGGTTCGGGCCCAAAATAATTCGGTAACACTACATAATTGTTTTCCAATATTTATCTTGGCATTTCTCTATGTTATTGTTTTGACATTACTAATAACGCTTCTCTTGCCACGCTATCTTGCGACTGCTGTTAACCTGTGGGTGTTTTCATTACGCCAAAAATTTTTACGTATAAGGATATACGTATTGATTACAACTGCCCATTTGTATGTCATGATTGGACGGAAAGTTGCAAAACGTTTTCAAATACCTGAAGCAGAAGTTATCTTGAATGCAGTGCTTCTTAAGGTCGCGATGATGCAAATCCAATGTTTTGTAAAGGGAAGGTATGTCGGGAAAATCGCATTTCAGATTACGTCGAACCACTTCTACTTTGTCGACATGCCGTTTTTGACCAAAATCAAAAAATCCAAGTGGCTCGAAAATGTAGAAAACGTCCGGGTGATGGTTGAAAATCTCGCCAAGAAATGTTGAACCCGAACGGTTTTGTGTCAAAATGATAATGCCTGTGAAAAGCAGCACGTTAGTGTTACAGTCTGGAATACGAAGAATTAATATTACTGTACAGCTGCCTTTGGTTGTCTTGCAAAACCGTTTTGTACCTTTGGTTTGCAATGGCAATTCTTCAATCCGTTCATAATAGTACTGTGCATGTCCCAACCTAAATGCCTTGTTATAGTTAACCATTCGGACCATTGTGGCTATTTTATCCCGATCAACTTTGTATGACGATCCATCTCGATTTGGTAGATAATTTGATCCTGACTGTTTTTTGTCTGAAACACAAAGCGATTACATTTTTTTTAAAGAGCTTCAGGTAGAGTTAGGCTGTACCAGCTGTAATCTAATGACATTGCTTTGGGACTACCGTACTGTTAACACCAACAAAATGTTAGGCTATGTCTACCTTTTGAAGATGCCTGCACACTTTGAACCAAGGCAGCAGTCCTGGGGTGTTCTGTGTTATTTGCTGTTGTGTTCGAAACAAATTTCTCTTTCACATTTCTCGAGCCGTCATTTGCCCCAATGTTGACGATATGTGTCATGGTTGGCGTTTCTTTAAATTGGATGTTCCTATCTGCCACTGATTTTATTCGGACCAATTCCTTTCCAGCGTCAGTTGGTGTTGCATCATCAGCTTTGTTAACTTGGAATGTTGATTTGACGACTGGACGGGATGCTATCTTGTATTTTGATTCAAACTTTGTGAAATAATTCACTTGTGTCATCAGGTACACGACGCAACATGCCAGGATTAACGTAACCCATCGAAACACGGCTGATTGACATGCTAACCGGCATGACACAGCCATATGCACAAAAACTTACAACGATATATGTATAACCTACAACAAAAAAGATCAAAAAACAATTTAATGGTTACAAGAGGATTGATGTCGACTCGGCTATGAACACCAACAACAGCAAAAGTCGTTACTGTCGCGAATAATCATTTTATGTTTCTTTTGTTTTTTATTGCCTATTGATAAATGCGAAGCTTTGCCCTCATATGCTAGGGTTAGATGGCTTCGGGCTGACAGATAAAGTTTTTGTTACTATTCTGTAACTCATCTTAATAATGCTTGTGCTATGAAATTCTGCAGATAACATTCACAAGACCGACTAACCCCTGTCAAAACGTCATTATGCTTCACGGTTTTTGTTCGAGGCAATTAACGAATCGCACAGTTGTTTCGGCGGCATTTCGATTGTACCTTTCGATTTTTCTAAACATTCTAGGCGTTTTTTGATTCCAAAAACTAATCGCATTTATTCAAATCCAATGTTTACAAAAAGGCAACAATACAAAACTGAATTTAAGTGAAACAGTATTGATATTACCCTGAAATTCCACTTTGTAGAAGGATAGATGTGCATGCCAGTCAGTTACATGCAACAAAGCCAAGACTGCCACGCTACCCTTTAAAATTGACACTTATTAGAACAACCAAAACAATGAAAAGTCCGGTTTCTAAAACCGATACCAAAAATAAATTACGCTTTACAGAACACCCGTACTTTAGAATTGTAAAGCAAACATGTCTTTGTACAGTTGACAAAAAGTCGCAAAGATTATGTATGACAACATGTACTGCAGAGGCGAACATGACTGCAAACCTCTCAACTCATCCCGACAACCAACAGCTTTCTCTGTTTCCTGCCAGTTTGATTGCTGCTGTGCTGTCAAATGTTTGCGCACAGTGTGTGTGTGCGCCCTTGTGTGGAGTGCGTGTGTCTTTGTAACATTTCTTGAAACACAGGCGACTGATTCAGCCAAGCCCGCTACAGTTTGGAAAATTTCACGTTCTACGCTGTTAAGGAAACGTTGACTTCCTAAATGGAGTCTTGTTCGGGATAGTTTTAGCGTCAATCGGGTTAAAACTAATGAAAACAGTGCTGCATATTGCCATAATCAATTTGCTAAGAAATTAAATATTTTTCGGCGTTTGCACCGCCAAGAGGCGGCCTGTTTAAAACCTGGTCTAGAAACCGGCCCAAGTATACAACCTCTTCCTGTAATCTTGTGGTTTGTTTAGTGCTAAAAGTTTATTTGATGCTGGCAGATGCAAACGCGAAATACCACGATGCTTTAAAATAGTTACAAATGTTGGTTGAAGCATTTAGTAACTAAGTGAAACTTTTTGTGTATATCCACAAACTATCACCGAAGACAATTTTGGTCTCTTTGGAAATTTGCGTGCAGGGCTTGTGCTTGGAATATGCAAGTGTTGTTATCCAATAATTGCAACACACGTGACTGATTACTTCGTGTCCGCAACGTTGTGGAAATGTGACGTCACGTTTCTCGACGCCATGTTTTGGTGATTGGAGAATCACAGAAAGCAACTCTCATTTTTCGAACTACAAGTGAATGTGATTTAGTAATGATTTTTTATAATATTTTCAAAGAAGCCTTTGTCTTGTAAAGTTTAAAATTATCTTTGATCATATTTTATTTATCGCACAATGTAGACAAATACCGCTCGAAGAGTGTTCAGTATATTTGCAATTTATTTATACTGCGTATAATTTACTGCATTACCGTATGTGCCATTCGTTGTTGTTACCGAAATTATATTTTTTGTTACCTAAACTCAATCCTCAAATCTTTCTACAATTTTAGAACACATTTGATTTTGCAACATAAACGCATATAACTTTCCACATACGTCTGGTAACTGTATGAATATTGTACGTACATTCGAAAAGCAAAATTGGTGAATGCAAGGAATTTAGTATGAAATTTATCCCAAATTTTGTTGTTTATAATAGTAACATCATTAACATGGTTAAGCAGTGAAGAAAACAAATCAGAAGATTAAACAAATAATGTAGGCTCAACCAAAATTGTGTCATATTGTAAACAAGATGTTAAACCTTTATGATGACCGCCACGTGGACAATAACCTTCACGAAAAGAGGAAAATAAAATAAAACACATACTACGGAACCAATATGTGCCCTACTCTGGAAAGCAAAATATAATACAATAAGCTTATGACCGCAGGAAGACGTCACTTTTAAGCAAACCATAAATATTTCATGTGATCTGAAGGAAACTTAACTGCATACAATGGAGTTTCCCTGTTATCTGCCTATAACCTGTTGCTCAAACTTTAACAATAGAGTTTACGAAGCAGGAAGTCACGTTTCAAGTAGACATATTATACCATAGGTCAAAAATTTCCAAAAAATCTAAACAAGTCCAAAAAGTCGATGGCCAAGAGGAAAAAGTATTTTTGTGCGCTTCTCATTGATTTTTAAGCCACCAGCTGCAATTCAACACACGGCAACCTTGCGTAAGGTTTTTTGTTTACTTTTGAATGTTTAAATTTTTCCTTGGCTATAAGTAGTTAAATGTTCTCAATAAGCCAAATCTTTGTGTCAATTTCTACATGGCTTACCATATTACGATCGAACCTAACAATAAGAACGTTTTTTTATGCATCTTATACTGCTATGACTTTTTTCAATTGTCGAACAACATTTTTCTTTTTCTTGTCACCATGAGTAAACCTAGTCTAGACATGGCGCTGCCTGTTTTTGCATTCTGCCGTTCGTGTTAATAAAGCCGCCAAGCGTGGTTAAACTGTTAGCACTGAAATTAAAATACCTGTAAAGCATATAGCACTTGTAGGACGCCCTTCTATTGATTTACTTTCAGTTTAGTCCATAGTTTAGTTCAGTTTAGTTAAGTCTCTAAGTCCAAGCTCGGAGTTCAACATCATACCAGTCGTTTCATGCGTTGAGATAACAGAAGACTTTTTCTCAAACACGGTTCCACTTGAATGCACCCAGCTTCTAGCCAATTCCATAGGGAAAGCGTTGGCAAACTTGGGCCTTTTCGGCATTTTTTTCGTGTTTGTGTAAAGTGTGGGCTTTTCATGTGAATGTTGTTTGTTGGCACACCTACTATGTTATTTCTAAGGTGCTGATTGTGTGTAGAATTTTTGCTACTGAGCCGATATAGGCGAAATAGTGCAAAAAAATCAAAAGTGTAACTGCAGCGCGTACCACCAACTGGGCCTTGGATTCGCTCCTAACGTTTAACGTTGAGCAGCTATTTCCGTGTGTATTTGGGAAACGCAGCTCAATGTTTGAATTGAATCTTGCCTGATAAGGCGGTTAGAAATTTTACGGCGACCGGAACATCGAGTTATAATTTTTATTATGTGACTATACAGTTTAATGCGGTTTGTGACCTAAATTAATTCATGGCTTTTATGTGTGACTTATGGCGTGCTGTAGTGCTTGCAGCGATTGTTTCATCGTCTTGCAACTGTTGATACGTGTACTGTACCTGTTGACCTGTGTCGCAAAATAGTTGGTAAGTTAGTCATTGGCATTTTTGTGCGTTGACATATGTCAATGTGTTTCGTTTTCTTGTTTAGAAAACCGTCTCCGTTTCCGTTCTCATTCCTGTTTCTGTCCGTTCCGTTCCCGACGTTGTGGTTGTTGCCGCTATTGTCGCTGTGGATGATTACACGTGATTCAGGAAGTGTGAAGTGTGTGGGAAAGTTACGTGGATGACTGCCTGACTTCTGTTGCATCTACAGAGGAGCAAATTCAAATGACCAAAGAGATTTAAGATTTGTTGCCACGTGGAGGATACAACTTGACAAAATGGCTCAGTAATGACCAGAAGATCCTATTACAAATTACTGAAAAAGAGAGGTCAAAGGCAGTGCGAAACAAAAGCTTGAGTGATGACGTCACAGAGAGAATGCTTGGTGTCCACTGGAACGTGCACGAAGATACGTTTGGATTTAAGGTCAACCTTCCTGAAACGGCGAAGACTCAAAGAGGAATTCTTTCTGCATTGAGTTCACTGTACGACCTCCTTGGATTCGTTGCACCGTGCACGCTTAGAGCCAAATTACTACTCCAGGGTCTGTACAAACGTGGATTTGGCTGGGATGACTGCATTTTGGAATCGGAAGTAACACAGTGGAGAGAATGGCTTGGGCGTTTACCGAAGCTTTGAGCGATCCTTCAAGCTGGAGACATGTTCCTTCAAAGCTCAATCCGGCGGACGAGGCGTCACGTGGGTTGACGTCAGAGGCGAACGTTTGGCCTCTGGTTGCGCGGTCCGCAGATTTTGTTGGAGTCTGAGGATCACTTGCCTGTAAGTTCCATTGTTTTACTCGACTTACCTGCTGAGTTCAGTCATATAAGCAGGAAGTCTCCATACATATGGTTGTGGAGAAGCAGTCCATTGTTGAGAGGATCATCCATCGGTACTCTTCGTTGCATATAAGATATTTTTACTGACGCGTGTTCGGCGTGACAAGGCTGTGGTGGAGAATCGTGGACCATTATCTGTTGAAGACTTACATGCTGCCGAACTGGAGTTGATCAAATACGTGCAGCGAAAGCATTTTAGCTCTGAGCTTGCTGCATGGAGAAGGGTTCTCTTTCGAAGACCTCTGTAAAACGTCACATGTTCAAACTAAATCCAAATGTTGTCGACTGTGTGGTTCGAGTTGGTGGTCGACTAGAAAAGGCTTTCATTCCGTACGATGCCAAACATCCGATTCTGCTGCCACATGTCATTTCACTGACTTGGTTATTGAGAGACATCATCGTCTTGTCGGACATTCTGGGATGGGCCACACTTGGTCGTCGCTGCGCCAAAGGTTTTGGATACTTAAAGGTGGAGTAGCCGTACGCCGAGTGATTGGGAATTGCCTGCTGTTCTACAGAGGATGGCAGACCTTCATTCAGCGAGATTGCATCCAGACGAGCCCCCGTTTTCACACGTAGGGATGGATTATTTCGGTCCCTTTCCATTTAAGCAGGGACGGAGCATAGTGAAACGGTATGGAGCAGTGTTTACCTGCCTTTCGATTCGAGCTGTCCATATCGAAGTCGCCCACAGCCAATCTACAGACCCGTTCATCGACGCACTTCGTTGTTTCATTGGTCGGCGTGGAAATCCAGCAAATATATATCAAGACTATGGTACGAACTTTGTCGGTGCAGAACGGATAGTGAAAGAATCACTGCAGTCTTGGAACCAAGTACACATTGAGGAGTACCAGAAACAAAGCGGAATTTGTTGGTCGTTCAATCCCCCGACAGCCAGTCATATGGGAGGTGCGTGGGAACGAATGGTGCGCTCCATCCGGCGAATTCTGACGTCTCTGATGACAAAGCAAGTTGTTTCCGACGAAACATTGTCAACGCTTTCTGTTAAGGTTGACTCATGCAATACTCAACTCGCGTCCTCTTGTTCCTGTCACCTTTGAACCCCGCGATGATGAGCCGATCACACCCAATCATCTCTTGCTCATGAGATGCAACTCGAATTTGCCTCCTGGCTTGTTCGACAAAAAGGACTGTTACGTGCGGCGCCGTTGGGCGCAAGTGCAGTACTTGGCGAACCAATTTTGGATCCGCTGGGTTCGCGAATATCTACCGAACATCATTTCCAGGAAGAAGTTGTTCAAAAAGAGGAGAGATCTCCAGATCAACGATATGGTTCTCGTCGTGGATGATTCGCAGCCACGGTTGATGGGTCGCGTTGCGGATACATTTCCCGATAAAACGGGAACTGTACGCTCGGTGCTTGCGCAGACGCGATACAATCGTATCAAACGACCGATTGCAAAACTTTGCTTGATTGTCGCCGATGCTTAATGTGGCGCGCTGTTTTGTTTATTGAATTTCGTTGAACGTTCGATGTTTGTTTGTGTGTGAAATGTATTTACTCGGGTCATACATTTAGGTGGGGGTATGTTACATCTCCACGTTCAGTTACGCATGATTAACTTGTCCCATTATTCCCCTGCTATGACGTTACAATCGCCTTGTGCGTAACAGTAAATTGAAAGGCCTTTGTCTGAATGTTGCAATGATTGGTTCATTTTACTCTACAACGTGGTCGAGTAAGGTGACTTTATTACTGCATTAAGTAAATTCGTTTGTGTTGCGTTTTTAGAGACGAATAAGGCTAAATTAAATATTGTGACGACTGACTAATTAATTTTTAAGTGAAGGCTGATTACCGTGATTGTCGGTGAGTGTTTAATTCGGGTGACACTAAAACGCTGAATGGGCGGGACGGGCGGGATGGGCGGGACGAGCGGAAGATGGGTGGCGGGACGTCGCGGAATCCGCTAAATATCGGGTAAATTGCTGACGGTTAGTGCTATTAGGGTTGGGTTGAGGTTTTATAATAGAAAATCATTAAAAATAATTCCCCCGGATACATTCCGCGACCGAGGGAAACATTCAGGGGCCGAGGGAGAATTCCCGCCCAAGCATTTTTGCTGAATGTCAGGAAACAGCTGAATAAGTTTTAGGCAGGGACATTTTTTTGATTCATATACTATTATAAAACCTTCCCAACCCTAATAGCACTAACCGTCAGCAATTTATCCGATATTTAGCGGTTTCCGCGACGTCCCGCCACCCATCTTCCGCTCGTCCCGCTCATTCAGCGTTTTCGTGTCACCCTTTAATTCGATTTATGACCTAAATTAATTCATGGCTTTTATGTGTGACTTATGGCATGCTGTATTTTCCTATAGTGCAGTGGTTCTTAACCTTTTTATAACGGCCGAACCCCTACGATATTCTTCAGCCTTTGGTCGAACCCCAAAGTTACATCCTAGGTTTTTAACCCATTTTGTTTGGTGGGTCATAATTAGGTTTTGTTCAACATAGTGGCAACAGTTACTGTTAGTCATTTTGTTAAATTCTGACATAATAATACAAGCAACTTGTTTCAGGATTGCTATAATTCCGGCAATTTTTAGTTTTTACCAAAATGAAGCATTGTATTTTTAGCAACTGTACACAAACAAACATGAAAAAGATGAAGTATATGATAAGATTTTGCTGCCAACAAAATTTCGTTGTTTTTCTGCTTACGAGCAACGCGCACAGTGCTCTTTGTTACGTCAAAAAAAGAAAATAAAACCTTAGTGCAGGGGTACACAACCTGGTTGCTAGGACGACCGCATCGCAGATTCTTATTTCACCAACGGCCGCCATTTACCTGCTTTGTTCACGGCCGCACAAACTCCACCCGTACGGCCGCAGGTTGTGACGACTGAAAAAGACCCTCGCCGAACCCCTGATTCGACTTTGCCGAACCCCGGTTAAGAACTACTGCCTTAAGCTGAATATTTCACACAAGCGCTAAAGGTGGTTTGTTAAATGGTCACGTTAACCAAAACAAAAAAATAACATGGAAGACAAAGTTGCTTTTCACTAATTTAGTGCAAATTTATTTCTGGACGTGTTGCTGGTATGATTAGGGTTGCCACACCGTCCTTTTTTCTAAAGTTGTTCATATTTTGATCGAAAATTGAATGTCTTCATTATTACCTTTTTTTGGGCTGGCGTCCTTGTTTCACTGCGCTTACAACACTGTCAAAAATGCATTTATTTTTAACTTACATTTATTTCAAACTTACATTTATTTCAAACATAAAAAGCCTGATTTAAAATACTAAGCAAGACATTATAGTTCACTAAAGTGGCTAGCTAGGAAACGAAGTAGCTAGGAACGCTAAACTTTATGTAAAGTTGTTTGAATACATCGTAAAGTAATTAGCAGCTGCATATTCTGCTTCGTGGTATTTGGCAGCTTGCTTTTTTGCCTGCCAATGTTTTATCTCAAAATTATGCAAATTCCGATAACTAACACGACAATATTTATTTAGTTGTTCTAAATTCACTATCTTTCTTCTGAAATAGGAACTAAATTGCCGACTTTAGGCACTAAACCAAACCAAGTCGAACGCAGCAAAAACGAGTTTTTATCTTCGTATTTAAGCGGTGTTTTAAAACGTCATCGAAAATCCAAATTACAATGTCATTAGGTGCACAATTTGCTGCTCTTCAGTACGTTGAACTTCTGCAACTTTGGTAAGTTATCCACACATTTACTCTCTAGAGTTTACCGTTAAGTGGCGCAAAGAGCATTTGTACATATTTCAAATGTAGCTCTGCCCAGTAATTTAGTTGTAACCACGGAGTCGAACCGGAACTGAACCCGAGAACCGCTTTGAGCGGTTAATTTCATTAAACCCGAACCGCTAATTACAGTTTTCTAAAAACCCGAACCGGAGTTGAACCCCCATATTTTGTTTGGCGTTGGATCCGAACCAGTAAGAAATGCGGTCCGTTTTGTATTTTGTGATTTTTTTCTTCAAAACAGCTGGAGTTGAATAAGTCCAGGTAGACGATGGGTAGAATTAAATTGAAACGAATGAAAATTTGAACCGGTTTAAAAACCGCAAACCGGTTCGGACCGGATAATTTTCCCAAAACGAACCCGAAAAAATACATTTTTAAAAACCTGAATCCGAACCCGAACCCGAAAAAACAAAACGAAGTGAACCCGAACCGAACCTGAACCCATATGAGTATGACAAGCGGTTCGATTCCCTGGTTGTAATACATAGCACAGTACTTTTACGACACAAGAATTGCAACAAAACAAATCTGCAACTTGTGTGACTTTTGGTTTCATGACTGTTCACAAACGTATTTTCTATATTTCTGGAAACACTAAACAGGATTCAGTAGCATAATACTTGATGTTACGAAACAGCTAACAAATCTTGTGTGTAGCTTATAGTGTGTGACAACTTGCAGCGTTGTTAGGCCAGGGGTGCACAACCTAATTCGGCCGTGTACACATACATTAAAAAAATGATAGCGGCCGTGTATTGATTATAAACGTTATACTCCATTTTTGGCGTTTAAGACGTCTAAATACATTTTTTGGGGGAGCTGTGAATGCACATTACCGGGCAGTAGCAAAGAGCTTTGGATTTTTGACTTATTATGTGCCAACAAAGCGAAAAAAGCAGGCAATACGAAACGCAACATTGTGGATGGTGACGTCATAAACAGTTTGGAAATTCAGTTAAATGCAGGGATAAGGCCAGATTTTAACCTGAACTGATATCATGGGATATTCATGTTTACAACTCTAATTAAAAACAAACAACATGGAGACACCGGTGGGCATTGTTGAAATAAGCGCCAGTGATGCGTTTGTCAACAGCAAAAGTTTGTGAGCACAAGTAATTAAAAAAAGAGTTTTGAGTAACAAATAAGATTAAAATTTTGTATTTTTAGCTTCTGGTCTGATCATGTGCACTCGCACTTTCCGATCAACCCCAGAACGCGAGATGATAGTAGCACTCCCTAAAAATATGTTTTACCGCACAATGGTTGAAAAAATAAAAAGACTACTACACTTTATCGAAAAGTCGAACCCCAAAATCGTGTAATTGAGTTTCGTTGTTAACTGGTTTGTATCCGTACAAGTCCAATGCCTTTGCGCAGTTTTTTTGTATCAGGGAAACGGTACTGAACGGAAGATGCTTCCTCCATGCTTCCATTGTGGATGTAGAGTTACGTTTTGTAGTCCAAGGACTGCGATGGGCTGGGTTATGTTGAGTGTTTAGCTTAATCCAGTTTCGAATTTCTTGTTTAAATTCCAGGCCAGCAAACTTGTAAATTTCTTCAGTGTACTTAAAAGGATCCATTGCAAGATCCTCATACCTAAATACAATATGAAATGTTTGCAACGCCTTGACTTGGCAAATACGTGCATAGATTGCGTTCAGCCCTTGAGTGAGAATCATAATGTACTTACCGAATTCGATAATATCGACCCTGGAGCCATTGTGTGTCAGTTGTGTTGGCAAAACTAGCGATACCGTTGCGCAATTGACTTCCACATGTCAGCATTGAGTTGCTTTTCACGTTAAGTCTTCGATCCAGTTTCATTCGAGAGCTTTCGATTCCTCGCGGGTCGCGGACCAAGTGAATGAACTAAATACATTTAATCAATGTAAAGGTATAATTTTATTTTATTCTGATGTCATTAACTTATTAGGTGAAGTGTTTACGTTACCGTAAGTCACGTCCATGAGCCATAAAAAATAGTTTCGGATTGTAAACTAGTTTAAACGGCAAAAATGTTAAAAAATTGCAGCATATTTATTAAAACCTTTGCTCTCCCGAAATTTAGTGCTTTCAACTTGACCAGCAGTGGTTCTTATTTTGAAAACCAATTACGCAAATAAAAAACAAGGCACCGATGAACAGGTTTAAAGCTTTTTACGCAAAAACATTCCCACAATTCGAGTTTGCACCACTCACCACCGTTTCCCAATGATTTAAACATCATTGATTGTATAAAAACATAAGCTTACAAGAACTGTGAAACACAACTAACTTTATCTTACAAGCAGATTTATTTGTCTTACAAACAAACACCACGGACAAGGGGTGTATCAGCTTAAACATGCTGTTATTTGAATATATTGTGTTTAATGGCGATTGTTTGTGCTTTTGTGATCTCGAGAGCAAGGTTGGGCATTTATTTTGCCACAGGGAACACTTTTAGGCTATGTATGGTGACCGGTTATACTTATTAAATTCTAGCTTTAAATTGTTGCCCAAAAAGAAAACTTGCTGTGATACTGGTTAATTGTTTGTGGCGTCATATTGGCTGGACTACATGGAAATGTTTTGTCAAAAAACGAAAAGTATTTGTTTGATTTTTTCACTATGTACACTGGTGTAACAATTTTCACAAAGCTTTCCTGAATTAGAGACAAAAATACAACCAAAATAGTAGGAATGCATGTTCATGGGTCGCAAGAAACCACAAAACATAATTTTGGGAAGTATTTGGGTGGCGTCAATTGACGGTCAAAACAAGGTTGGGAACCACTGCTCTAACCCAGTGGTCGGCAACCGCCGGGCCAAGGCCGGTCCGCAATAAAATTGCATTTTAAAAATTTTAAACGGTCCGCGGTACAAAAAAGGTTGCCGACCCCTGCTCTAACCAGTTTTAGTTGCATCCTATAAGTTTTCTGGTTTTTACCACGTTTATATAATTATGATTTTTATTACCTATCCATATCAGATGTTATGCAGTGTGAATTGGGGGTATAAAGTTTGGATTATCATATGATAACTTTTGTTTTTCCAAAACGGAACTGTTTTACATTATACTAGTAACATTTGGGCGATTTAGATTTATTTTTGTACTTATTGGAAGAACCAAGACCGTGATATGTAACTTTTCTCAATGCCCTGTAATAATTTCCACCTACCTTCAGATCAAATGTGGGATCCTCAGCAATCAACTTAAACGGCCTTATGTCGCGCAATCGGACTATCTTTGCAACCGTGACCTGTAATACAGAGATCTGGTGGAAAACTGTGAAACTCGTAACATTTTATTCTTACTGTACCTTTTTTTTCCTGCACATATGTTTAGCCCGAGGTAGATGTACAGGACCGCAACCAATGCAAGCGGAATTTCCGAAGGGACACATTTCTTTGCCGCATAAATTAGCGATAAGAGTTCTGAAAAAAGCGATAAACAGTTGTTTTCAACTTCTTGTAAACAATGATTTGCGTTTAGTTTTTACTGGGTGCTTTAAAAACCACTCCTTTAGGGCAGTGGTTTCCAACCTTTTTTTGACACGACCCAAATGCTTCCCAAAACTTTTTTTTTGTGGTTTCTCGCGACCCATGGACATGCATTTTGACTATTTCGGTTATACTTTTGTTTCTAAATCAGGAAAGCTTTTCGAAAATTATTACGCCAGTCTGAAAAATTTCAAAATCAAACAAATACTAATCACAGTACGCCAGGCCCATTGAAGGCGCTATACCGAATCAGCCGGTCACCAAGCATTCACCACCATAAGGCAAGGCGTAGGCTAGAAAAATCTAGCCTGCGGTGGGATTCGAACCCACGACAGGAGTCTTTCCGGGACTCGCGCTCTACCAACTGATCTACACAGGCCCAGTGGAGAATCCGCCGAAAGTCGAATCACAAGCACCGTTGCCTGCCTCGTATGCTGCACATGTCAGCTTCGTAGTAGGGGATCGCCAGATTGACCAGTATCAGTTAAGATGAACATAAATTCATAACTGGGATCAGCCCTGAAGCGTCTATGCAGACCAGCGATCACGGCACACTCATATATAAATCACAGTACGCCAGGCCCATTGAAGGCGCTATCCAGATTGACCAGTATCAGTTAAGATGAACATAAATTCATAACTGGGATCAGCCCTGAAGCGTCTATGCAGACCAGCGATCACGGCACACTCATATATAAATCACAGTACTACGAAGCTGACATGTGCAGCATACGAGGCAGGCAACGGTGCTTGTGATTCGACTTTCGGCGGATTC